>NC_047590.1:2500-602500 GCF_011004845.1 Esox lucius
ACCCTAACCCTAACCCTAACCCTAACCCTAACCCTAACCCTAACCCTAACCCTAACCCTAACCCTAACCCTAACCCTAACCCTAACCCTAACCCTAACCCTAACCCTAACCCTAACCCTAACCCTAACCCTAACCCTAACCCTAACCCTAACCCTAACCCTAACCCTAACCCTAACCCTAACCCTAACCCTAACCCTAACCCTAACCCTAACCCTAACCCTAACCCTAACCCTAACCCTAACCCTAACCCTAACCCTAACCCTAACCCTAACCCTAACCCTAACCCTAACCCTAACCCTAACCCTAACCCTAACCCTAACCCTAACCCTAACCCTAACCCTAACCCTAACCCTAACCCTAACCCTAACCCTAACCCTAACCCTAACCCTAACCCTAACCCTAACCCTAACCCTAACCCTAACCCTAACCCTAACCCTAACCCTAACCCTAACCCTAACCCTAACCCTAACCCTAACCCTAACCCTAACCCTAACCCTAACCCTAACCCTAACCCTAACCCTAACCCTAACCCTAACCCTAACCCTAACCCTAACCCTAACCCTAACCCTAACCCTAACCCTAACCCTAACCCTAACCCTAACCCTAACCCTAACCCTAACCCTAACCCTAACCCTAACCCTAACCCTAACCCTAACCCTAACCCTAACCCTAACCCTAACCCTAACCCTAACCCTAACCCTAACCCTAACCCTAACCCTAACCCTAACCCTAACCCTAACCCTAACCCTAACCCTAACCCTAACCCTAACCCTAACCCTAACCCTAACCCTAACCCTAACCCTAACCCTAACCCTAACCCTAACCCTAACCCTAACCCTAACCCTAACCCTAACCCTAACCCTAACCCTAACCCTAACCCTAACCCTAACCCTAACCCTAACCCTAACCCTAACCCTAACCCTAACCCTAACCCTAACCCTAACCCTAACCCTAACCCTAACCCTAACCCTAACCCTAACCCTAACCCTAACCCTAACCCTAACCCTAACCCTAACCCTAACCCTAACCCTAACCCTAACCCTAACCCTAACCCTAACCCTAACCCTAACCCTAACCCTAACCCTAACCCTAACCCTAACCCTAACCCTAACCCTAACCCTAACCCTAACCCTAACCCTAACCCTAACCCTAACCCTAACCCTAACCCTAACCCTAACCCTAACCCTAACCCTAACCCTAACCCTAACCCTAACCCTAACCCTAACCCTAACCCTAACCCTAACCCTAACCCTAACCCTAACCCTAACCCTAACCCTAACCCTAACCCTAACCCTAACCCTAACCCTAACCCTAACCCTAACCCTAACCCTAACCCTAACCCTAACCCTAACCCTAACCCTAACCCTAACCCTAACCCTAACCCTAACCCTAACCCTAACCCTAACCCTAACCCTAACCCTAACCCTAACCCTAACCCTAACCCTAACCCTAACCCTAACCCTAACCCTAACCCTAACCCTAACCCTAACCCTAACCCTAACCCTAACCCTAACCCTAACCCTAACCCTAACCCTAACCCTAACCCTAACCCTAACCCTAACCCTAACCCTAACCCTAACCCTAACCCTAACCCTAACCCTAACCCTAACCCTAACCCTAACCCTAACCCTAACCCTAACCCTAACCCTAACCCTAACCCTAACCCTAACCCTAACCCTAACCCTAACCCTAACCCTAACCCTAACCCTAACCCTAACCCTAACCCTAACCCTAACCCTAACCCTAACCCTAACCCTAACCCTAACCCTAACCCTAACCCTAACCCTAACCCTAACCCTAACCCTAACCCTAACCCTAACCCTAACCCTAACCCTAACCCTAACCCTAACCCTAACCCTAACCCTAACCCTAACCCTAACCCTAACCCTAACCCTAACCCTAACCCTAACCCTAACCCTAACCCTAACCCTAACCCTAACCCTAACCCTAACCCTAACCCTAACCCTAACCCTAACCCTAACCCTAACCCTAACCCTAACCCTAACCCTAACCCTAACCCTAACCCTAACCCTAACCCTAACCCTAACCCTAACCCTAACCCTAACCCTAACCCTAACCCTAACCCTAACCCTAACCCTAACCCTAACCCTAACCCTAACCCTAACCCTAACCCTAACCCTAACCCTAACCCTAACCCTAACCCTAACCCTAACCCTAACCCTAACCCTAACCCTAACCCTAACCCTAACCCTAACCCTAACCCTAACCCTAACCCTAACCCTAACCCTAACCCTAACCCTAACCCTAACCCTAACCCTAACCCTAACCCTAACCCTAACCCTAACCCTAACCCTAACCCTAACCCTAACCCTAACCCTAACCCTAACCCTAACCCTAACCCTAACCCTAACCCTAACCCTAACCCTAACCCTAACCCTAACCCTAACCCTAACCCTAACCCTAACCCTAACCCTAACCCTAACCCTAACCCTAACCCTAACCCTAACCCTAACCCTAACCCTAACCCTAACCCTAACCCTAACCCTAACCCTAACCCTAACCCTAACCCTAACCCTAACCCTAACCCTAACCCTAACCCTAACCCTAACCCTAACCCTAACCCTAACCCTAACCCTAACCCTAACCCTAACCCTAACCCTAACCCTAACCCTAACCCTAACCCTAACCCTAACCCTAACCCTAACCCTAACCCTAACCCTAACCCTAACCCTAACCCTAACCCTAACCCTAACCCTAACCCTAACCCTAACCCTAACCCTAACCCTAACCCTAACCCTAACCCTAACCCTAACCCTAACCCTAACCCTAACCCTAACCCTAACCCTAACCCTAACCCTAACCCTAACCCTAACCCTAACCCTAACCCTAACCCTAACCCTAACCCTAACCCTAACCCTAACCCTAACCCTAACCCTAACCCTAACCCTAACCCTAACCCTAACCCTAACCCTAACCCTAACCCTAACCCTAACCCTAACCCTAACCCTAACCCTAACCCTAACCCTAACCCTAACCCTAACCCTAACCCTAACCCTAACCCTAACCCTAACCCTAACCCTAACCCTAACCCTAACCCTAACCCTAACCCTAACCCTAACCCTAACCCTAACCCTAACCCTAACCCTAACCCTAACCCTAACCCTAACCCTAACCCTAACCCTAACCCTAACCCTAACCCTAACCCTAACCCTAACCCTAACCCTAACCCTAACCCTAACCCTAACCCTAACCCTAACCCTAACCCTAACCCTAACCCTAACCCTAACCCTAACCCTAACCCTAACCCTAACCCTAACCCTAACCCTAACCCTAACCCTAACCCTAACCCTAACCCTAACCCTAACCCTAACCCTAACCCTAACCCTAACCCTAACCCTAACCCTAACCCTAACCCTAACCCTAACCCTAACCCTAACCCTAACCCTAACCCTAACCCTAACCCTAACCCTAACCCTAACCCTAACCCTAACCCTAACCCTAACCCTAACCCTAACCCTAACCCTAACCCTAACCCTAACCCTAACCCTAACCCTAACCCTAACCCTAACCCTAACCCTAACCCTAACCCTAACCCTAACCCTAACCCTAACCCTAACCCTAACCCTAACCCTAACCCTAACCCTAACCCTAACCCTAACCCTAACCCTAACCCTAACCCTAACCCTAACCCTAACCCTAACCCTAACCCTAACCCTAACCCTAACCCTAACCCTAACCCTAACCCTAACCCTAACCCTAACCCTAACCCTAACCCTAACCCTAACCCTAACCCTAACCCTAACCCTAACCCTAACCCTAACCCTAACCCTAACCCTAACCCTAACCCTAACCCTAACCCTAACCCTAACCCTAACCCTAACCCTAACCCTAACCCCCCCTTCCCACCCCCTCCACCACAACCTCAGAGACACAATTTCTATTATTACTTTTCGTTAGGGTTTTTCCTCCACTCCATCCCTCTAACATACTTATTAGGGTTAGGGTTACATTTTATCACATAGGGACCAGAGGACTGGGACAATTGTAATTGGCCAGTAAAATATTTTTAAAAACAATGCTTTTTAACCCTCATTTCTTTGACACTCATTTGAATATCTGGCTTGTGATTGGCTGTCTTTCTACTTTCATTATCTTTGGAACTAAAGGTCCACATTGCAAGGGACTGGTGTCAAATTTTACTGCTACGACTATTTTATGAACTCTGGGTAAACACTAACCCTGAAATGGTTATACAGATATACTGATTTACAAGTAACCATCTAATCTACTGGTGCCGGTCACGAATGCCAGGGTAGGCATGCTTCCCCAGGCAAACACCAGATCCCCCTCTAACTACATATTTACCAATTTGAAATGTCTGGGACACACTTTTACCCATGTTAGGGTTAGGGTTAATAAACAATTTCTTAATTTGATTTAAAACATTATAGTTATTAACCAAATGACTGCCTGGGTTCTGACAATGTCAATAAGTCTTCTTTACTGATCCCGGTGTTTGACCATTAAATAAATAAACAATCACAGCATTTAATGAAAAAGCTACACCTCTAACCAAGAGTTCTTCTTGAGTTCAGAGTCCTTTAAGTTTTTTTCAACTAAATCGTGCAGACCCAATTTACGTGTAGATTAAGTTGGTCAGTTAAATTATTCAATGTGCAGAAACAATATAATTTTCCAAAATATATTATTCTGAATGACCTAAAGGGTCTCTTCAAGGTCCAATAATTTGTTGCTTTCTTAATGCAAAGTTCACAATGCTGGATCCCTTCTGTGCGTGAGGTTTTGGGTTTTTCCAAAAAACTCCAAAGTTAGCCCATTTTTCCCTGTCTTTAGTATTTAATATTTTCTTTATTCAATTTTTTTGGCCTGTAAAACAAATTACACAAAGATCAACCAATATTAAGGGGACTTGTGCCTCTGTAAACTGAAACATAATTTGGATGATTGAGATATTGTCTCCTAACCCTAACCAACGTCTTTCTCTAAGACTAATCCTGACACTAACCTCTCACCCCATCTCCTAAAAATCTCACTCTGTTGTTGCTAGGTTAAGTAACCTCAAATGTAATTCTATCCTATCTAGGCCGTTCATTCACTAGTGGTGTCTATCCTTCCTGTCCCTCATCTCCTGCTTAATAAGGAAAAAAGTATTTTGATGAATACTTTGTTTCCCACGGAGAGCTGTCACGTTGTATAGTAGGACACGGAGGCAGACGCAGAAGGTTGAGGTGTTTCCCCTTTTAATTTAACAAAAACAAAGAAAACCAAACGGAGTGCTGGGCACTCAGGGGTTCAGGGTTTCAAGGGTTCAGGAGCACGGACCACAGGAGCACAGGCGCACACAAACATAACAGGCACACAAGCACAATGACCGACACTGACAGGGAGAAAATGGCCGAACTAAATACTCAGACAAACGAGGAGATCAGAAACAGGTGGGGGCTAAACACAGGTGAAATGAATATACCAATCAACTGAAACAAGAACAGAAAAGACCATACAAGGACAAGACAAGGACAAACAGAAAACACAAAGTGGAACGGTCCCTTCAGGCAGGGACCGTTACAAGAGCAAAGGCTCATTTGCAATGCAAACATCCCAGAAACATAAATATTATTTTAATGAACATCAAGAATCAGAATTACAGAAAATTATGAATAAATATAAAAAAGATTTTAAAATGAACATATGGAGAATAAGATCCAAAAAGCTTGAAATCTAAACATTTTCATTGACTGATTTCCTAAAGAAGACCCAGCAGAAAAGCAAAGCTCTATGTCTGAATGAGACATAATACAGCTCACAATTATACAGATAAAATTTTTCACTGTCAGATTTTGGTCCTAGGGTTGAACAGTTTTTAATTAATGTTACAATGTTGATTCCTTTTTGAAGAGCGATGCTCCATCCAAATACAAACACACTTTAAACAAGACATTGAACATTAAATTAAAAAATAAAAAGTTTTAAAGTACAGCAAGGTTTTCAGAAAACAATGTTATGTTTAATATTGTATTTTTGTTAGACATTCCTAATGAAATAGAATCATTTTTTCTATATGATTTTTTTTCTTGTATTTTCTGTTACAGAGCAAGGGCTTTTTATGTCCTTGCACTACTCTTATGTCTGTGTTGTCTTTATCTAATTCCAATAATTAATCTATTTTTTCCGTCGCTGCCTGTTGCCTCATAAGGGAAAGAGACAGGAATAAGGTGAAAGGCTCAACATAGATATTGATATTGCCTCCCAGCTCAACATAGGTATTGATTGTGTAGGACAGTGGTTCCCAAACCTCTCCAGGGGACCCTCAGCTGTTCCATGTATTGGATGCATTCCTGAGCTACCCACCTGAATCAATTTATTAAGCTCTTGACTGGTTGATTCAGGTGATCTGGTTTAGTGCTGCTACACAATTGTGAGATGGCTCAGGGGTCCCAGGAGAGGATTGAGAATCACTGGTATACGAAACTGTAATCAATGACGCATTGGCTTTCTTTACAATTCCTCTAAAGCAAAGACCTAAACCTTTAAGAGTTATAATAATGTGTATTCCTTTGTTAATTGCATTTTTCACACCATTATGATTGCAGTATAAAAATGCAGTATCATACTCTCTAAATAATGCTTACTTGGGTGCTGTAACAGTCTGCTCCAACACTGCTTTCATACAAGTAATTTCCAAGCAATAAGAATGACATAATTCAAATGCCTGAGTGATCATCTTAAGATGGACATATCGGCCCACCTAATTCAGCTCCAGAGCTCCCCTAAATATCTTAATAGAAGTATCCAAGGTACCATAAAGGGATCTAAAGGCTTTTCTTGCCATAGTCAATGTCAAAGTGCATTAGTCAACTGTAAGAACAAGACTGCAAACTTAGCCTATATGGGAGGACAAGAAGAAAGATGCATCTGCTCTCAAAAGGAACATCAAAATAAGACAATTTGCCAAAACTACTGGAGCATTGTGCCCTGGACAGATGACACAAGGGTTCATTTTTCTTTGGCCTCAATTGGAACAGAGAAACATCACACCAAATCTAAATGATGGAGGTGGTGGCATTATTGCCTGGATTGTTTTTCTGCCCCAGGACCTGGGCAACTTGCTATCAATGATACATTTCATATTGTACCAGAGAAATCTGGAGGTGAATGTGAGGCCATCTGAAGTTAATCTGAAGAATTCAACATGGAACTTGCAGCAACACAATGACTTGTTGAATGGTAGTGTCGAAGCTCAGATTGCAATCCTGTTGAAATGCAGAATCCTACTATTATACTGAATTATCAGTGTTGGTACCCAGATAGATATAGTGCAACTAGATAGAGGCAAATAGATATTACACAGTGACAGAGGAATATAAAGAAAAAAGGGCAGCAATTGACAATCTGAGAGCACATTTCCCACCACAGTGACCCACATAGAGAATAACATAGAGGAGGAGAGAGGGAAAGGTGGCAAGAGAACTTAAAATTGGTGCTGCACTGCGGCTGCCCTCTGCTCCAAACTATCCAATTTCATGTGTGTGTGTGTGTGTGTGTGTTTGTGTGTGTGTGTACCAAAGTATTTTGGTGAATACAGAAGAAACATTTTCATCCCATATGGAATAAAAATATTTATCCTACATCTTAGAGGGTTACGATAGGAAAAAGAGATTGTAAGAGAGATGGTTAGAAAAAGGGTGACTTTTTCAGAATATCCTCATTGTTTCCTTCTTAGGCAGTGAATTTTAACCTTTCACCTTTAATGATATAAACATTTATTTATATTTATTATGCCTTGCAAAACTGTTTAGAACAGCTTTGGACAAACACTTATGTTTTGTGGAGGGGTGTGTGTGTTTGTACTAGTGTGCATGCATGTTTGTGTTATAACCAGACTGGAGTGGAGCACAGATGGACTAGAACATACACCCAACTAAGGCAGTGACTGCCTATGATGCAGTTGTGCTAGACTGCTGTGTGGTCTCTAATACAGTTGTCATATTTAATCAGATATTTATATAACAGCCAGTTATGTCAATAGTATAATGTACTGAAATAAGTGTTTCTGTGCGGCCCCAACTATTGCTATAGACAGTGGCGGTCGGAACCATTAGGCAAGGTAGGCAGCCCCATAAGGCCCCAGAAGGCTGCAAAGACCCAATTCAACCTGAAATACACTTATATAATACTAACTATTTGTCTTAATATCTAATCGTATTACTCAAAATGATGCTCAAAAAAAAATCATACCTTCAAATATATGCTTTTTGTTTGAGACCGAAACCCCCTATCTTACTCAAATTGTCTGTCCCATATTGTTTCTCACAGCAGCAGCCTGAAATAAATTAGGTAGCTTACTCCGTCAGTTTGAACCTGCTACACTACATAGCAGGTTATTATGATTGGACAGCAAAGCTTTTAAAATATGAAAAGCTCATATGTGAGCAGGGCAGAAAAAATATTAAAGGAGGAAGTTAGCGTGTGTGTCCATAACAGTATTTGCTTAGTGGCAGCATCTACGACAATTGTCATAATCGGGAATAGTTAAGCATTGCGGATATCACTGAATATGACGTTGTGACAGTAACATAGGAAAGCCTTATCCCTGACCTGAACCGTCATGAACAGCCATCAGACAGAGTTTAAGAAGACACTGATTCAATGACGTCTTTTTGTTCATCTAACGTCATGAATTTTGATTATAATGAAGCCAATGTTGATTAGGATGGTGATAGCGACAGTGCTATGGATCACAAATAAGCAATGTTGACGTTTACCCTCCCCTCGTCTCCCCAAGAAAGCTCTGACTGTGTAGTGACAGAATATTATGTCTGATTCCGGTATATCTGGCCCTCCATGCTGAAAGACAAGGAAAGATACAGCATAGTGAGAAAAGGGAAGGTAGGCCTATGTGCATGCATTTATCAAGACGATACCTGATGATTTCAGCTGCCACTCTGCTGACCCCCCCCTGTGTTGTCCCTGTCCTTGTCCATCTGCTCATGCATCTGACTTGGACTAGGTTTAAATAGAGTCTCGACTCAGCCCAAATGCATTTATTAATTATTACAATTTCTCCTCTTAAAATGTTCACCCAGCACAGCCAGAAGAGAACTGGTCACCCCTCTGAGCCTGGTTCCTCTAGGTTTCTTCCTAAATTTCAGCCTTCTTCAGGAGTTTTTCCTAGCCACTGAATTCAACACTACTGTTGTTTGCTCCTTTGGGTTTGAAGCTGGGTGTTTTGAATAAGAAAAGGAAATTAGTCAAATAAGCTACTGCTCCATGACAGAGGTCATTTTTATCGCTGAATGCAAATTAACAATTAAAAACATTAACATGTTTCAATCATTCTTAAAAGTATTAAATATACAATTTGTGTGTGACCAAGTTATACATAGAGAGGGATAAGGAGAAAGAGAATGTGTTTGAGAGAATAAGTGTGAGTGTGAGACAAAATGTGTTTTTGACAGAGAAATTGTGTATGTGTGTGCGTGAGAGAGAGGGAGAGACAGAGAGAGATGTTTGTATGTCTCTGTGAGACAGATTGGGAAAATGTGTGCAAAATAGAATGTGTGAATGTGTGTCTGAGAGAGAATGTGTGAACGTGTGTATGACAGAGAATGTGTGAATGTGTGTCTGAGAGAGAATATGTGAATGTGTGTATGAGAGAGAGAATGTGTGTCTGAGAGAGAATGTGTGAATGTGTGTATGACAGAGAATGTGTGAATGTGTGTCTGAGAGAGAATGTGTGAATGTGTGTATGACAGAGAATGTGTGAATGTGTGTCTGAGAGAGAATATGTGAATGTGTGTATGACAGAGAGAATGTGTGTATGAGAGAGAATGTGTGAATGTGTGTATGAGAGAGAATGTGTGTATGAGAGAGAATGTGTATGCATGTTTGACAGCAACAGATTTCCCAATCCTCCCCTGGTCCATGAGATCTCCTCACTGTCTCTATCCTCCTCTGGTCTTTTTTCTGCCACATGGTGGTGCAGGTGTATTGTGGCGGGGCTGTTTAGTGTGTATATAGCTATGTATTTGAGTGTGTGTATATAGCTATGTATTTGAGTGTGTGTATATAGCTATGTGTTTGAGTGTGTGTATATAGCTATGTATTTGAGTGTGTGTATATAGCTATGTGTTTGAGTGTGTGTATATAGCTATGTGTTTGAGTGTGTGTATATAGCTATGTGTTTGAGTGTGTGTATATAGCTATGTGTTTGAGTGTGTGTATATAGCTATGTGTTTGAGTGTGTTTATATAGCTATGTGTTTGAGTGTGTGTATAGCGGTGTGTTTGAGTGTGTGTATAGCGGTGTGTTTGAGTGTGTGTATAGCGGTGTGTTTGAGTGTGTGTATAGCGGTGTGTTTGAGTGTGTTTATATATATATATATATATGTGTTTGAGTGTGTTTATATAGCTATGTGTTTGACTGTATGTATATAGCTATGTGTTTGACTGTATATATATAGCTATGTGTTTGAGTGTGTGTATATAGCTATGTGTTTGAGTGTGTGTATATAGCTATGTGTTTGAGTGTGTGTATATAGCTATGTGTTTGAGTGTGTGTATATAGCTATGTGTTTGAGTGTGTGTATATAGCTATGTGTTTGAGTGTGTGTATAGCTATGTGTTTGAGTGTGTGTATATAGCTATGTGTTTGCACAACACATAGGTGACTATGGTCCCAGCTGCCTTGAGATTATTGACAAGATCCTCCTGTGTAGTTCTGGGCTGATTCCTCACCCTTTTCATGATCATTGCAACTCTACATGGTGAGACCAGACCTAGGGAAATTTACAGTTCTATTGTGTTTCTTCCATTTGCAAATTATCGCACCAACTGTTGTCACCTTCTCACCAAGCTGTTTGCTCAATGGTCTTGAAGCCCATTCCAGCCTTGGACAGCTCTTTGGTCTTGGCCATTGTGGAGAGTTTGGAATCTAATTGATTGATTGCTTCTGTTGACAGGTGTCAATACTTATTTCACAAATAAAAATTCAAATCAATTCATACAATGCGTTTTTCAGGATTTTTATGTTGTTATTCTGCCTTTCACTGTTAAAATAAACCTACCATTTAAATGATAGACTGATCATTTCTTTGTCAGTGGGCAAACGTTCAAAATCAGCAGGGGATCACAAAAAAATAATTCTCACTTTATGATACACCATCTCGTCCAGTCGCAGTGGCATAAGCTGGCAGGTTTTAATGTTCCAGACTACAGTTTTTTGCAAGTCGTTGAAACTTTAAACTGGTATTGTTATGAATCTTCAGTGTAAACTCGCCATAAAAAAACACCCCTCAAGGGCACTTCAATGCTCCCGTTTCCAAAATATTGTTTTCCTTGTCCCCCGTTGTCCTCTGAATGCCCCTTGAGGGGCGGTGATACCCCCATTCAGAAACACTGCCCATAACTCCTGTGCATTCTTAAATGGACACACACAGCTAACATAGATATCAAAGTGTCTACAAATTAAAAATATTGGAATCTGATGACTTGATTTATCTGATGTGTAATTTGATTCATTTTCACCAGTATTAGTGTTAGCTTAGCCTCATGCACCTTGTCTTCAGAAGATCAACTGCATTAGAAAGATATTGTGGTTCACACATGCACCTAGCACAGCACAATACACCTTTTACAGTATAAATAAAATACAGAAATGAAGCAATACCCTTAATTGTAACCGCCGGGCACAGTGTGTTCTGGGCTTGCCGCTACATTTCCATGTTCAGAGTATATAAGTTCACGTTTGTCTGTTTTGATGTTTGTGTTCATTAATCTCACTGGTATAATTTTCCCCTTATTACCTCCTTATTTTGTCTCCCAAGATCCCTGTCTGTTTTTGGTCATTGTTTCATTTAACCCTAACCCTGTACATTTCAGTAGAAATGTGTATTTGTCATTTTCACTAGGAAGATTATTACAATTTGTTGCCAATTATTTCTTCTCTCTTGTTATGTTGTGTGTTTTGTTTCAGACTTTATTACTTTATGTTCGGGGTCTCAGTGAAATGATTCATTACAGCCAAAAAGGATAAAAGGATGGAAAGATGGATTGATGGAAGGATGGGTGGATGGAGAGAGGGATGGGTGGGTGGAGAGAGGGATGGGTGGGTGGAGAGAGGGATGGGTGGGTGGAGAGAGGGATGGGTGGGTGGTTTGATGTTGGAATAAAGAGCAAGCCAAATTAACAGACAGCAGGGCTGAACAATGGAGAGATGCTTCTTATTTTAGCTGTTGAGAAGTTTTTCATTCCAAGTAACTTATAGTTTTCATCTCCATGATATAGAGGGATGAGAGGTAGAAGAATGAAGTCAAAGAATGATAGAGAAATAGAGGGATGAAAGGGAAGGATGAAGGACTGGAGAGATGTAATGTAATATTAACCAGCCCAAATAGAGGACAAGCAGGTGGATGTGTGTGTGTGTGTATCTTCAGAGTGGGAGGTGCAGAATGTTAACAACACTGTCAACAGATGGGATGCAACATTATTATCTCCTCTCCTTGTCTACCTCCTCATCCCCTCTCCTCATTCTCCCCATCTCTCCTCTCCTTGTCTACTTCCTCATCCCCTCTCCTTCTCTTCCTCCCCATCTCTCCTCTCCTTGTCTACCTCCTCATCCCCTCTCCTTCTCTTCCTCCCCATCTCTCCTCTCCTTCTCTTCCTCCTCATCCCTCCTCTCATCTTCTTCTACCCAGTCTCTCCTCTCCTTGTCTACCTCCTCATCCCTCCTCTCATCTTCTTCTACCCAGTCTCTCCACTCCTTGTCTACCTCCTCATCCCTCCTCTCATTCTCTCCCTTCTAATTCCTACTCTCCTTGTCTCTCCATCCTCTCCTGGTCTCTTTCCTTATCCCTCCCCTAACCCCCTTTTTCCTCCTGTCCTCTCACTTCCTCATCCCTCCTGTCCTTCTCCCTATCCTCATCCCTTATCCAGAGGAGAAATTGGAAGGTTAAGTGGATTGAAAGTCTGTCTTTTTTGTCTTATTTTTTGTAACCCTGTTTAATGGGGTCCTTAGCAGTGGTTGTCTGTGAATGCAGTAGGTGACCCTGGCTGTGCCTGATCGATATTCTACAAAGGCATTTTGGAAGGACTTTCGGTGACGTGACATAGAGATCGGGCAGCGGGCCTCAACACACTTAACCTTACTCAACTCATGGATAGCTCACTATCTAATTGACACACATACATAAACACACACACACACAGGCAGAATTGCTCTCTGGCTCAGCAGTTTTTAGATAAAGGGAAGGTCCATGCTTGCCAGCCGGACAGGATTGGGCCCAAAGTAGTGATTTAGCAGGCTGACATTGCGCCAAATGTGCGCTACGCTGTTGCCAGGGCAACCGAGTAGGCTGACCTTGAGTGTGTGTGTGTGTGTGTGTGTGTGTGTCCTGCTGCGTCCTCACACTTTCTGCATCTGTCTCTCTCTGTCTTTCTTCCTCTTACTTCCTTGTTCACTTCTGAAATCCAAGCGATAACAAGCACTTCAAAGGAAAGGTCTAGCTGTCAAATGTTGTTCAATTAGATATGAAATGTATTGATGCTGGACTGCTGTGTTCCAGGGTTGATTGAATTTGGATGACCTGCTTTAGGACAAACATAAGGAGTGTAGTGGGTAGAATAATGTAAAGACCAAGTTACATTTATACTTTGAGGCTGTAGAATAATGTAAACCTGAAGTCACATGGAGACTGTGTTGTGTATAATAATGTACATAAAGCTGAAGTCACATGTAGAATGTACTGTGAATAATAATGTACATAAAGCTGAAGTCACATGTAGACTGTATTGTGTATAATAATGTGGGCCTAACCCGGCAAGTGTCTTCATTCACCAACTTCAACACAGACTGCCTTTCTAAGACACGCATAAATGGCCTGTTTGAGTAATGCTTTTAACAACCTATGTTTTATTTCCTCTTTCCATATTATGAATAATAAATGTGTATCATTTTAATTTGCTTCTTTGTTACACATCGGTGCCTAATTTATTGTAATAATTATTTGACATAGCCTACTTTTACTCTCAGAATTATTCCTTAGCATCCTCACGTACTACATTGCATTTTTTTATTTTTTGCGTACTGGAGGTCGGTTACGCTATTACGTTGTGTGCCCAGCTAAACATTTAAACTATGTGATGGCAATTTCATTGACCAGAACTTTTAAAGGAGTAAGGACAGAGACAAAATTCTCTTGCACAATTACATTATTTATTTGCAAATAGAGAGACGCGTCAAACGCTTACCGAATAATCATCTCAGGAGTCTCTAACTTAATACATGACAATCATCATTACTTATAGTGGGAAAAGTGGTGTGGTAAGATGCTGCACATCTGTCTTGTCAATAAAACACATTCCCTTTGATCTGTCAATACCTAGGCTTCACACAAGGGGTAAGCTGTCCTTCCCCACATTGGTAACCTCTTGAACTCTAAAGAGCTGTTACAGCATCCGGACAGACAATAGATGCCCTGATGAGTTATACAGATGCGCAAATTAACGAGTAACCTTATAATCTGCCGATACCAGTCAATGATGCCCCCTAGGAGAATAGCAGATCCCCCTCTCCTACATTCCTAAGGAGTAAAGGGCTGATACCCTTCTCGGTCTAGGCAGAGGAACATGGTCAGAGTACTTAATAATCTTCTGATATTATACAGACATGTGTGTCACAATAAAAATAAAGATTTACATTCCAGGCAATAGAAAAACAGACATTTCTCAAATGTACCTTAGTTAAACATTTCCATAACACAGAGTTGTATACACAAAATGGCACTATCAAAGAGTCTAAATAGAAAAGTTGACAGCGAAAAATAGGGCATTCAAAAGTGAATGGAAACACAACTATGCCTTCATCCTACCTAGTTTCCTGAATGCAAAGCCGGTGTGTCTTATTTGCACTGAAGTTGTCGCTGTTTGCAGAGTATTTCAGAGGTGTGTCATGCAATCCACAATATGCACTTCAGAACTCTTCAAAGTAAAAACTCTCAATTCAACTCCAAATAAAGCATTGTTGCTAAAAAGCTTCTCATACTTTAATAATGTAGGCAAAATCACTAAAGAGGAAGAGTTTGTGAGTAAATGTTGCTGTCATGACTGAGATCTATTTCAGCATCAGATGCTATAATCATGGCGCAGGCCAGATATTATTGCTGGCAGGCCAGTTTTGTCCAGCGGGCCGTCTTTTGCTGACCCACAATCTAGGGTATATAATATAATTAAAAGATTATTTGTATGCAAGGGACAAGGCCGAAAATCAGTATTGAATGGTAGTGATCTTCGGCTCTCAAGGCCGAAAATCTATATTGAACAGCATTGCATTAAAAACAGTCAGTTCTGAAGTGGACATCATTGCATTGGCACAGGAACACTTCCGACAACCATTGTCTGTGAACACATTACGTCGCTGCATCCACAAATACACATTAAAACTCCAACATGAAAAGCAGAAACCATATATTACAGACTATTATTATAAATGATATTTTTTATTTTTCATAAAAAGTCACATACATTTAGAAATTGCCATTTGTACGCGAACAACTATTATCCAACATATAACACACACTAACCCTAATACCTGTAAACATATTTGCCATTTGACATCCTTATGTTGGGAATTGTAGTTGCAAAAGGACAGCTGACTTTCATAATTGCTATACAGGCTAGACAAAACAAGTACACCTTTTCAAAACACAGCCATACTCAACTGTCAGAATTTCTCTAATTTGTACCATGAAAGTAAACTACATAAAGGTGGAGGCAGAGTGGCACTCTATTACTTTGAAGATTTTTTTATTCTAATCCTCACTAGATTCTGTTGCCGCTTCTTTTTCTCTGTCTCTTTTCTCTATGTCTCTGGCTGTACCCGGCTGAATAATACTGCAGGGATTATGTAGACGGGGCACTATGCAATATGCTCTCTGTGCATTCCCCGCATAAAAATACATTTCATAAACCTGTGTATCGGATTAAATATTTATCTCCACAACCCCATGGCAAAATAAATGTCTGTGAATACTAGGCACAATGGCTGTCCTGAACTTTTGACGTTGAGGCTTTGCAGTCCTTTTCTGTATTTCAGCTCTTTTTCGTTTTTTGTAATTTCTATTTGGAAGTTAAGGTTTTGGTGAAATTAGTCAGTCTGCCTTCAAAATGGTCTGAATGGGCATTACATAAAAAATGGAGGGCACTATATAGGGATTGAGATTTGGGGACATCAGGTGTGTAAACGCAAAACATCCCATAAAATAATGCCAAACTGTTGTTATGTGGTGAGGTATTGTGATGTTTTATGTCTTGAGTTGTGATCTGATGAGTTGTGATCTATTGCTATCTGTTTTATTTTATTCCTTGTTTTTTTTTGTGATGTGATATGTCTTGTGTTATTATGCATTGTGTTGTTGTTGTGATGTAATAAGATTTAATGTAATGTTGTGTTGTCTGCCTCAAATCCTCTTCAAACGGAATGTAACAGATTAGATTAGCTAATTGTGTATTTGAATAAACACACCCAAAACTGAACCCAACAAAACCATATGTCTTTCTTGTAAAGCATTGATGTGTGTGACATCTATGCGTGTGTGAGACAACACTGTCAACAACTCATTAGTAATGCAGAGCTGCACTCAAACTACTCTGGTTATTGAATCCCTCCCTATAAAAATAATAACAAAAAAACTAAAATGATACCATACCCCCCCTCCTACCTTGTTGATATGGGAGAGAGTGGTTTTCATCTTGGCAAAATGCCTTTCTTGACCTCAAGTACAGTAGTAAAGTTTGGACTTGTCATAAAGATGTCATTAAGTTTTCAAATACTGTCAACATTTTTTAATTAAGTCTGTCAAATGCTTTTAAATACCTTAACAAAAGCAATACATTTCCTTTATTGTTTTTGCACAACAAATGTTTCCTAAAAAAAAAATTACTTTCAACAATCCTACTTTGGTAACACTTTCCGATAAGGGTACATGAACAACCAATGACAAATGCAGTAGTTACCTTGAACGAACATTGATGAACAAGACATGAACAAACGGTTAACAATGATAACCCTTACTTTATTAATGGGTTACAAATGCATTAACAGAGTGTATTGTCATTTTTTCATGTCGACACAGGACATAAACTCATGCCTTTTCTTTTGCAAGAACACAGTTAGTACTTTCACTTTTTAAGGTTGATACAGGACATCCATTCATGTACAGTACCTAGTTCTTTGCATGAACAATAGCCTAAGTAATATAAACTATTCATAATCACACTGAAAACATTATTTATAAAGTAGGCTAGATAGTGACAGTTTAAGAAATTACCTTCAAGTTAACACAAAAAGAACATGGTTGAGCAAGTTAGCAAATTGCTAGCCGGAACTGTCAAACACTTGACTGGAGCTAGCATGCAGCTAACTGAGGCAGCTAATAACCAACCGAAGCCAGCTAACAACAAGGAACAAGAAACTAGCTAATCTGTAACATTTACAGTGCAACAAGTGCAAAGTTCCTAAACAATACACTTACAAAATTCAATTATATTAATTCTAGGGATATTGTCAGGAGTGTTGTTTGTGAAAAAAAACTATTCAGTACAGTACAGTAAAAAATTCAAATTTTCTATAGGAATTCACCACTGTCATGGCATTTTACAAAGACATGGGACTCTGTCATAATAATACAATTACCACGCTTTTCCAACCCTCTACATATACTTTAACAGGCAAGTTATCAAACTGTATCGAAAGATCCAGTGTGCTTCTGTACTTTACTGACCAGGAAAACAGGATATATGATGAGAAAGACATGGCTTTTCCTTGAAGAGTTACGAGAACACGCAGGTGTTTTGATCGTTAACAATCCATACGCCACACGACCACGTCAAACTGCCCCCTATAGGCCAACTGTGGTAACTGTCCTTCAATATAAAAGTTTCCTTCAAAATTCTATATCAACCCCAAATGCGACCATACATTTTCTGTGTCACACCTATTTGAAGACGCAAGTATTACCACACTGTAATCATATTAACAAATTGGATTATGTATATTATATCTTGAATAATGTATATTACTTAGCCTATTGTTCATGCAAACCACTAGTTACATGAATGGATTACAGTACAAACTATGTTCCTGCAAAAAACATTGATATTAACTTGACTTGTTTTTTCACATCATGGAAAAGTCTGCCCAAGACACCATTATAATGGTGTATGGCTAACCAGTGGTGCCACTATCCTTTTGAGGTGAATCTTCAGTGTCTCCGGAGTGCAATTACCTTTATGACTCCATATTTCCCATTTGTATTTCTGCCATGCATGCTCAATATGCTGAGTATGAGCACCAGTCTCAGGATCAGCAAAGTTCCTTTTATGGCAGACAGAATACTGGCTAAATAGTTTCTACAATTAGGCCCATGTTTATTAGGCCCATGCTATGTCTGCATGTTTTGATAATCAGGCCCATGTTTACGACAGGTTATGTTGTCCTGGTTACTGTCATGTTGTCATCAAGAAAGACACTGACAGGTTATGCTGTCTTAGTTAGAGTCAAGTTGTCATAACAAAGACATTGACAGGATATTTTGCCTCAGTTAATGTCAGGTTGTCATAACAAAGACATTGGCAGGTTATGTTGTCTCAATTAATGTCAAGTTCTCATAACAAAGACATCTCAAACAATGTTAACCTTGCATAAAAAAATTACATAATCAACCGAATGACACCTAATGACAACGTTCATTAACGCTCAAAATGATTCCTTCATGTGTCATGGTTATGACAGTATCATGAAAGTGTCATGTCACTCTTATGCACACCCCTTCAAATAAAGTGTTACCCACTTTTTTTTTACCCTGTATCATTTGACATATTCACTAAATTAGTAATGAGTTTTAAACCCACAAATTGTCAACTAGACCCGATTCCAACAAAACTACTTAAGGGGCTACTTCCTTTTCTTGGATGTTGAACATAATAATTGCTCCCTATCCTCTGGAGGTGTATCAACCTCACTAAAAGTGTGGGAGTAAAGCCTCTTGTTCTTCTCAAAAATCATAGAAAAATGTTTCCCAACAACTGAATGCCTGCACTCGTGAAAGTTATAAATTATCTTCTAATGGCCTCAGACAAAGGTTCTACATCCACCTTTTTGCTTCTTGATTTTAGTGCTGGCTTTGGCACTATTGATCACTCCCTTCTCTTGGAGAGATTTGAAACACATATTGGGTTACGTGGACACATCCTAACCTGGTTTAAAAGTTATCTATCTGAAACATATCAGTTTATATGTGTGGATTTCATGTCCTCTGACAAATCAAAAGTATGTTTTGGTGTTCCTCAAGGCTCGATTTTGGGCTCACTATATATTGTTTTAACTATATATGCTGCCTCTGGGTGATGTCACCTGGAACCACAATGTCACTGTTATGCTGATAACACACAGTTGTATATTTCGTTGAAACATGGAGAAGCCCCAAAATTAGCTACTTTTCAACCATGCATTTCAGATATTGTTGAGAGCACTGAGAGTTTAGAATAAACACACACTTTACATGCACTTCCACTCACATACGTACACATTAATACACTCACCAAAACAATACACACACCCACAGATTAATACCCACAATGAATACACACACAGATGCTTACACACCCACAGATAATCACACAAATGCAGAAACACATACACTCACAGATACACACACCCAAACACAGATTCACATAAAGGTAGAGTTGGTAGAGAGTGGGGAGACAGAAGTTGGGGACTAAGGGGATGTTCTTTCTGTATCGTTACGGTTACTGCAGGAAAATTACACTGAAGTGGAAGTAGTAAACAGAGGCAGGATATAATCCAACATAATACAGAATCTGTCCCTTTACTGTTGGTATTGTGTAAGGAAACACACAGAAATACAATCAACTCACACAATAGCTCTCCTTCTCATTCGCTCACCCTCTTATGAAAACACAAACACACAAGCAGCCAAATAAAGAGACAAACACAGAGATAAATGCACACACTCAAACACAACCACCGCCACACACAGACACACACACTCAAACACACAGCCATATACATATGCTCAAACACAGACACACACACTCAAACACACAGCTATATACACACACTCAAACACACAGCTATATACATATGCTTAAACACAGACTCACACATACACAAACATAAAGCTATAGACACACGCAAACACACAGCTATATACACATGCTCAAACACATCATAAAACACACGTCATAAAATTAGAATATCATAAAAAAGTTTCTTTATTTCAGTAATTCCATTCAAAAAGTGAAACTTGTATAATGTATACATTCATTCCACACAGACTGATATATTTCAAGTGTTTCTTTCTTTTAATTTTGATGATTATAACTGACAACTAATGAAAACCCCATATTCAGTATCTCAGAAAATTTGAATATTGTGAAAAGGTTCAATATTGAAGAGACCTGGTGCCACACTCTAATCAGCTAATTAACCCAAAACACCTGCAAAGGCCTTTAAATGGTCTCTCAGTCTAGTTCTGTAGGCAACACAATCATGGGGAAGACTGCTGACTTGACAGCTGTCCTAAAGACGACCATTGACACCTTGCACAAGGAGGGCAAGACACAAAAGGTCATAGCTAAAGAGGCTGGCTGTTCACAGAGCTCTGTGTCCAAGCACATTAACCGTTTGACGCGTACGGTCACACCGGTGTGATCAATCTAGAGTGGTCCCTGAAGCGTTCGATCACACCGGTGTGATTAGAACGTCATGTTTAGAACGCACCATTAGCATGCCTAGCTACAAGTAACGTAACAACGTTAGACCTTGCTTTTATTTACTCACATTTAGCTCAAACAGTGTTTATAACTTTATTTCCTGATTGTAATTGTTTCAAGACCATACTATGATATTAACTGGGTAGAAAGCATTCAAATCGGGACAAGAACTGTTACTTACGTATCAACAGACAGCCAACACTAATACACAAAAACAAATTATATTAGCGACTACTACCGATCAAAACCATTGCAAAAACTTTCTAGAAGTTACGTTACCCGTTGTATGCATTTTATATAGTTTATTCATTTTCACTGCACTGAATTACTGGTCACGATTTGTTAGCTAGCGGGCAGCTGACGTTTGCTAGCGGTTAGCTGACGTTTTCTAGCTAGCTACAGTTATAAATCAACCAACTTTTGCAGCTCTTAGAATTCCAGTCAATGAGAGAAGCTTGCAATGCAATGCATGTAGTGTTCCTTACCTAGCAAGGTGACTGTTCAAATGCTGGCGTGAGTTCAAATGCTGGAGAGTACTGAAGTCACGTGCAAAAGAACTCACGCTGGGGGGTCGGTAAGGAATATTTGAAACTCACGCGTGAAAAGGTTAATAGAGAGGCGAAGGGAAGGAAAAGATGTGGTCGAAAAAGTGTACAAGCAATAGGGATAACCACACCCTGGAGAGGATTGTGAAACAAAACCAATTCAAAAATGTGGGGGAGATTCACAAAGAGTGGACTGCAGCTGGAGTCAGTGCTTCAAGAACCACCACGCACAGACGAATGCAAGACAGGGGTTTCAGCTGTTTCATTCTGTGTCAAGCCACTCTTGAACAAGACACAGCATCAGAATCGTCTCGCCTGGGCTAAAGACAAAAAGGACTGGACTGCTGCTGAGTTATGTTCTCTGATGAAAGTACATTTTGCATTTCCTTTGGAAATCAAGGTCCCAGAGTCTGGAGGAAGAGAGGAGAGGCACAGAATCCATGTTGATTGAAGTCCATTGTAAAGTTTCCACAGTCAGTGATGATTTGGGGTGCCATGTCATCTGCTGGTGTTGGTCCACTGTGTTTTCTGGGGTCCAAGGTCAACGCAGCTGTCTACCAGGAAGTTTTAGAGTACTTCATGCTTCCTGCTGCTGATCAACTATATGGAGATGCAGATTTCATTTTCCAACAGGACTTCGCACCTGCACACAGTGCCAAAGCTACCAGTAGCTGGTTTAAGGACCATGGTATCCCTGTTCTTAATTGGCCAGCATACTCGCCTGATGCGATACGCCAGACGCAACAATGCAGAATAGCTGAAGGTCACTATCAGAGCAACCCAACAACAAAGGACGAATGCTAATAACAGGCTAATGCTAACGCAAGAACAGTCTAGTAAGTAACATCTAATAATGTATTTATCATGAAATAATGTAATACAAATGTGATCATTATAGATATTGTCTGCTTTGCGTATTTGGAATGGGACAACTGTTCCACATGGCTGTGTGTGGTCTGAATTTAATCATAAATAGAAAAATAATTATGGGCGTCATAAACAAATTTGACTGTATGCACATAAGGTGGATTATTTCATTGTTCTGTTCACATTTATTGTGATACAATGCATATTTGTGTAAGGAAAAGTGTTTGAAAAGTGTTTTTGGAATGGCGGAACAGTTCCACAAGGCTGTTTGTGGTCTGAATTCTGTTCACATTTATTGTGATAAAATCAAGGTTATTATAGTTTTGCATTTTTTATTATTTTCTTTACACATTTTTTACACAATTAACACCCTAGAGGCCTACCAAATTCACACCCCATGGAAATTCCTTTAACTTTAACTCTTACAAAATCCACACGCGGTACCAAAAATCTAACGCTACACATCTTCTAAACAGAATTCCCACTCTATACAAATACCACAGCTGTACAATTTTCACACCCTATTCTAAATTTATACAATAGCCTTCTGCCTACTCATCTGGATTGAAGCAGCAAACATTCAATGTAAAAGTAAAAATATTTCATATTTGAATCACAGCTGATAGTGTTTTGAAATCGACAACCCAAGTGCATTTTACCTCAAACTTGCGACTAGTTAATTTTCTAAAGAAGGCACAACCGCTTCTCGGGTAGACATTAACACACTGACAAAATTATATTCAGAATTTAAAATATTTTTATACCACTTTTTAATGTGTGATTGTGTAAAGGTGTTCACGAGATATCAACCTTTCGTGAACTTCAACGTCAAACACTCGTTCTCATGGAGACGCGGTGTGCACGGAGGGGAGGGGTGTGTGTATGTGAGTGACAGAGAGACGGAGGGAGAGCAGGGAAAGGAAACACAGCTGAGCGAATACTCTGCATGTTTTAAATAGCGTTAAAAAAGGAAAGACATTGACAAAGACGAAAACTAAGAACATTTACTCTATAATTTTATTTTAGTTAGTTTTGTCAACCACACATTACAGTTTAAGTTAGTTATCGTTTTTTGTAATGCCTCGTTTTTATTTCAGTTAACGACAATGTTTTTTTCCACCTAGTTTTCGTTTTTTCGTTAGTTTTCGTTAACGATTATAAACTTGGATACAATGCATTTTAGTGCAAGAAAAAGGGTTTGAAAAGTGTTGGTGTAATGGCAAAACAGTTCCAAAAGGGTTTTGGGCTGATTTCAATGAAAAATTGTGTCATAAACGTGTTGGACAAAAGGCAAATTATTAAATTGTTCTGTTCACATTCATTGTGAAGCCTTTTCTTACACAAATGTGCATTGTGTTTGCACAGAACATTTGTATTGGGAGTATCATGTGACGGCTTCGGATGGGAAAGGAGGAGCAGGAGAACGAGGCGATACTTAGTGGTTTCTTTTAATAAAAGTGAGAACAATTGGCGAAGCGCAACAACGCTCTTCTTGACAGCAAGACAATAACACACAAAGACAGGGGAAGCAGAGGGAACATATATACTGGGGGGAATGATGAGAATGAGAACCAGGTGCGCTAAACAAGACACAGGTGAAATGCGTAGTGAGATGGACGGTGGTGTCAGAAGGCCGGTGACGTCGAACGCTGCTGCAAGGGGAGGTGAAGCAGCAGAGGGCGCAGTCGATCCGGGCGACGCCGATGGAACTCACGGACGAGGGCGGGAGCCAGGATGTCCTTCACCGGGACCCAGCTCCGTTCCTCCGGGCCGTACCCCTCCCACTCCACGATGTACTGGAGGCCCCCCGCCCGGCGCCTCGAGTCGATGATGGAGCGGACAGAGTACGCCGGGGCCCCCTCGATGTCCAGAGGGGGGGAGGAACCTCCCGCACCTCACACCCCTAAAGGGGACCAGCCACCACCGGCCTGAGGAGAGACACATAAAACGAGGGGTTAATACGGTAGTCGGGGGGAAGGCGTAAACGATATGTCACCTTGTTGACTCTCCTCAGGACTTTAAAGGGCCCCACAAACCGCGGGGCCAGCTTCCGGCAGGGCAGTCGGAGGGGCAGGTCCTTGGACGAGAGCCAGACCCGGTTGCCCGGACGATACACTGGGGCCACCTTGCGGTGGCGGTCCGCAAAGATCTTTTGGTGGCGGACAGCGAGCCGGAGGCGAGCCTGCACAGCCTCCCATGTGCCCACTGCCCGCCGGAACCAGTCATCCACCGCAGGGGTACCGGTCTGGCTCGGCTTCCAGGGTGCCAGAACCGGCTGGTAACCCAGCACACACTGAAAGGGTGATATGCCCGTGGAGGAGTGGTGCAGAGAGTTGAGAGCGTATTCCACCCAAGGCAGAAACTCTGCCCACTCCCCCGGCCGTTCCTGGCAGTAGGACCGAAGGAACCTGCCCACTTCCTGGTTTACCCGTTCCACCTGACATAAACTGGGGACCCCGGTCAGACACAATATCCTCGGGCACCCCATAGTGCCGGAAAACATGTGTGAATAGGGCCTCCGCGGTTTGTAGGGCAGTAGGAAGGCCGGGCAGACGCAAAAGGCGGCAGGACTTGGAGAACCGATCCACAACGACCAGGATGTTGGTATGGCCCTGTGAAGGGGGAAGATCAGTTAAGAAATCAACTGATAGGTGGGACCATGGTCGTTGTGGAAAGGTTAAGGGGTGCAACTTATCCATAGGTAGGTGTCGGGGTGCCTTACTCTGGGCGCACACCGAGCAGGAAGAGACGTACACCCTCACGTCCTTGGCTAAAGTGGGCCACCAGTACTTACCGGCCAGGGCGCGCACCGTTGGCCCGATACCAGGATGACCGGAGGAGGGAAACGTATGCGCTCAGTAGATGATGCGGTCGTGGACAGACGCCGGCACATACATACGACCCTCAGGGCATGTGGGCGGAGAGGGCTCGTCACGCTGCGCTCTACTGATGTCCGCGTCCAGTTCCCATACCACCGGTGCCACGATGCACGACTCCGGGAGCACGGGAGCATCATCCACTGGCCTCGCCTCCGTGTCATGCTGGCGGGACAGCGCGTCGGCCCTGACGTTCTTACTCCCCGGCCTGTATGTAAGAGTAAAAACAAACCGGGTGAAGAACATAGCCCACCTTGCCTGGCGAGGGGTCAGCCTCCTCGCTGCCCGCATACACTCCAGGTTTCGGTGGTCCGTCCAGACCAATCAATCAATCAATCAAAATTTATTTATAAAGCGCTTTTTACAACAGCAGTTGTCACAAAGTGCTTTACAGAGACACCCGGCCTTAAACCCCAAGGAGCAAACAACAGTAGTGTTGAATTTCAGTGGCTAGGAAAAACTCCCTAAGAAGGTCGAATTTTAGGAAGAAACCTAGAGAGGACCCAGGCTCAGAGGGGTGACCAGTCCTCTTCTGGCTGTGCCGGGTGAGATATTAAGAGTCCAATTGGAATAATAAATAAATTTCTCTTGGCTAAATCCAGAGTATATTTGATTTTAGACTAGGTCAGAAGTATGACCAGGTGGACAAGGACAGGAACAGCAACGGTCCCCCCAAACCAGGTAATCCGCAGGTGTGGACCAGGACCTCATCTCCTTCTAAAATTTAAAATTGGAGGAAACTGAGAAAAGTTAGTAGTACATCCCTCATGTCCCCCAGCACAATAATATAGCAGCGTAACACCTTGGAAACTGAGACGGGGGGGTCCGGTGACACTGTGGCCCTGTCCGGGGGAGGCCCCGGACAGGGCCCAACAGGCAGGAAATCAATCCAACCACATTGCCAGGCATCAACCAAAGGGACACCCACCAACCGCAACCCCCCTGAATGAGGGCCGAGTATTGCTAGTAGCGTACAGCCCAACTGCACAAGTGCGCAATAGAGAATCAACAACAAGCCAGTGACTCTTCCCCCGAAGGGCATTGGAGGGAGGGCATCCCAGTGGCGACGAGAGCCCACCTGGCAAGACAGCAAGGGTGGACAGTATCAAGCCTACTGGTCACCTTCACGCCCCCGGGCCAGGCTACACCTAATTATAAACCGTGCTGTAGAGATGAGTTTTTAGTAGACACTTGAAAGTTTGCACTGAGTTTGCATTTCTAACCTTAATTGGCAGATCATTCCACAGGAGTGGAGCTCTATGAGAAAAGGCCCTGCCGCCAATTGTTTGTTTAGAAATTCTAGGTACAATTAAAAGGCCTGCGTCTTGCGATCTAAGGTTACATGTAGGTATATATGGCTGGATCATTTCAGCAAGGTAAGTAGGAGCAAGTCCATGTATTGATTTATAGGTTAAGAGTAAAACCTTAAAATCAGCCCTAACCCTAACAGGCAGCCAATGTAAGGATGCCAGGACAGGAGTAATGTGTTCAAATTTTTTTGTTCTAGTTAGGATTCTAGCAGCTGTGTGCAGCACTAATTGAAGTTTATTTATTAATTTGTCTGGATAACCAGAGAGAAGAGCATTGCAGTAATCTAATCTAGAAGTAACGAAAGCATGAATTAATTTTTCTGCATCAGTTTTTGATAGAAAGTTTCAAATTTTTGCGATGTTTCAAAGATGAAAATAAGCAACTCTTGAGACATATTTTATATGTTCTTCAAAGGAGAGGTCAGGGTCAAGGGTAACGCCAAGGTTGTTTACAGTTTTTTGGGATACGACCATGCAGCCGTCGAGGTTCACAGTGAGATCTGCTAACAACGCTCTTTGTTTTTTGGGTCCTAAAAGGAGCATTTCTGTTTTATTTGAGTTTAAGAGCAAGAAATTATCTGTCATCCACTTCCTAATATCTGAAACGCATGCTTCCAAAATAGCTAATTTAGGGGCTTCTCCATGCTTCATTGAAATATATAACTGTGTGTCATCAGCATAACAGTGAAAGTTAATATTGTGATTTCGGATTACATCGCCCAGAGGGAGCATGTATAGTGAGAAAAGTAATGGGCCCAGAACCGAGCCTTGAGGAACTCCAAAGCATACCTTTGACTTGTCAGAGGATATGCCATCCACACTAACGAACTGATATCTTTCAGATAAATAAGATTTAAACCAGGCTAGAACATGTCCACGTAGCCCAATATTGGTTTCCAGTCTCTCTAAGAGAAGGGAGTGATCAATAGTGTCAAAAGCAGCACTAAGATCAAGAAGCAACAGGACGGATGCGGAACCTTTGTCTGAGGCCATTAGAAGGTCATTTGTTACCTTCACGAGTGCAGTCTCAGTACTATGATGGGATCTAAAACCAGACTGGAATATTTCATAAATGTTTTTTGTCTTTAGGAAGGCATTCAGTTGTTGGGAAACACATTTTTCTAAGATTTTTGAGAGGAACGGGAGGTTCGATATTGGCCTATAATTGTTTAATATGTCGGGATCTAGATTAGATTTTTTTTAGAAGAGGCTTAATTTCCGCAATTTTTAGTGAGTTTGGTACGCATCCGGAGGAAAGGGAGCAATTTATTATGTTCAGCATTGGCTGACCTAGCACAGGAAATAACTCCTTAAGTAATTTTGTAGGAATCGGGTCTAGCTGAGAGTTTGTGGGTTTAGAACTCATTACAAATTTTGTAAATGTGTCGAGCGATACGGTATCAAAAAACTCACGAGGAAAGGGTGTTTAGCCCCCTCTAACCAGTGCCGCCACGTCGATAGGGCTCGAACCACGGCCAACAGCTCACGATCACCTATGTAATAGTTCCGCTCCGCCGCACTGAGCTTCTGGGAGAAGAAGGCAGAGGGACGGAGCAACCTGGCTAAAGCCCCGGATAAACCTCCTGTAGTAATTCGAGAAGCCTAAAAATCGTTGCACGTCCTTCACCGTGGTTGGGGTCGGCCAATTACGCACAGCGTCAATGTGATGCTCCTCCATAGCCACACCTGTGCTGGAAAAACGATACCCCAGGAAGGACACAGACGACTGAAAAAACAGACACTTCTCGGCTTTCACGTACAGGTCATGCTCCAGCAGTCTAACAAGCACCCTGCGTACCAACGAGACATGCTCAGCGCGGGTGGTAGTGTATATCAAGATGTCATTGATATACACCACCACGCCCTTGCATAACATGTCTCGGAACACATTGTTGACGAAGGATTGAAAGACTGATGGAGCATTCATCAAACTGTACAACATTACTAAATACTCATAGTGGCCGGATGTGGGGCTAAAGGCTGTTTTCCACTCATCCCCTTCCCGGATACGTACCAGGTTATAGGCGCTCCTGAGGTCTAATTTGGTGAAAAAGCGGGCCCCGTGCATCCTCTCCACCTCCGCAGAGATCAAAGGGAGAGGGTAGCGGAACGGAATGGTGATCTTGTTCAGCGCCCGGTAATCGATGCACGGGCGCAAACCACCGTCCTTCTTTTTCACAAAAAAGAAACTTGAGGAGAGCTGTGACTTGGAGGGCCTAATGTAACCCTGTTCCAGCGCTTCCTTAACGTATGCGGCCATAGCCTCCGTTTCGGTACGGGACAGTGGAAACACGTGACCCTTAGGGAGTGCGGCTCCGTCAATGAGGTCTATCGCACAATCCCCCGGCCTGTGTGGCGGTAACACAGTGGCCTTAGCCTTGGAAAAAAACACAGCCAAGTCCCTGTATTCGGGGGGAATTGGCACGGCGGGAGCACTGTCTGGACTTTCCACCGAGGTCGAGCCAACGGAAACACCCAAACACCTACCTTGACACTTCCGCGACCACCCCAAAAGACTATGACTAGACCAGGAGATGACGGGGTCATGTAGGGACAACCAGGGGAAAGCCAAAACGACAGGGAACGTGGGCGAGTCGATCACATGGAAGGAAAGGGTTTCGCTGTGTCGGTCGCCGGTAACCATAAGGAGGGGGACAGTGCGTTGGGTGACCAAACCCGACCCTAGTGGCCGGTTGTCCAAAGCTCTCATGGGTAAGGGGGTGATAAGGACTCGAAGGGGTATGCGTGAACGTAGAGCAAAGGACATATCCATGAAATTCCCAGCTGCGCCTGAATCTACCAGCGCCTTACACTGGGAAAGCAATGGAAAACCGGGGAATGTAACAGGGACAGTGCACATTGAGAGGGAAGAGGCAAGTGGTGAGTGGGCATGTGCTACCTGGGGTGACGCGGAAGTGCCATGCCTGTCGCCTCTCGACTCGGGGAGGGAGGTGTGATGTGGTGCGGTTGTACGGCCTCGTCTCCTCTTGGAGGCACTCCACACCTGTCCTCCCCAACCTCTGCCCCCATGTTGGGCGACGCAACCTGGGGAGGCGGAAAGACGGCCGGTGCTGCGGGGTTCTGCTGGCTCAGCTCTAGGCGCTGTACCGCTTTCAACACAGTGTCCAATTGGCGAAGCGCAACAACGCTCTTCTTGACAGCGAGACAATAACACACAAAGACAGGGGAAGCAGAGGGAACATATATACTGGGGGGAATGATGAGGATGAGAACCAGGTGCGCTAAACAAGACACACGTGAAATGCATAATGAGATGGACGTTGGTGTCAGAAGGCCAGTGATGTTGAACGCTGGAGCCCGTCTGTTGCAGGGGGAGGTGAAGCAGCAGAGGGCGCAGTTGTCACATATCACTCCGTATGGGTGTGTTATGGTCAGAATTCAATGATATATAGAAAAAATCTGATGTCGCTTATGAAATGATTTACTTTATTCTGCATTTTTCCCTAAAACACTACCTTATAAGAACATTAACATGCATGCTTATATTAGCTGAGGTACTTTGGAATAATTTGATAATAATCATTTTCATCTTCACAACTCATGAATGTCCCAGATGAAACTCTTCCAAAACCCTGGTTCTCAACTTGGCTGATATGACAACTCTGAGACCCCACATGGTACAGCCAGTGTCCAGTGCCAGTTCATCACGACGCTGATAGAACTGAGCCAATTTGGGTTGCAGAGTACACCCGAGACAGGGTAGGGTCTCTTCGGATTTCTCTCTGCATCATCTCTGTAGTAAAACATCTCTGTGAGGGTAAACATATTGAGCAGCGTGTTATCATTAACTGCATTCATTTCGTCTGTCTCCAGCGGTAAATGTGATAATCTGTCTGTGCATGTGTTGGCGTGTTCTTTTGAACACAGTCTTTTTCTGTGTCTTCCTAGGAACACAGCCCATCTCTGCATCCTTGCAGCTGCTGTTACAGGAGTCCCCTTCTGTGGATTAAAGATTGAAACTGTAATGCTTTGAATGAAGCAGTTCAGCAGAGGAGAGTTTATTTAGCCTCACAGGTATGTGGTAAATAACCTGATGAAACAGTATTGATCGCAAGGAAAATAACTAATTGGTCAATGTATTAATGAAGCACACGTAGCTCTGACAGGAAACAATCACACAGAAAGACCAGGGGAGCAGACAGGACATACAGGTCTTGAAAAGAGACCACTCCTAATTTTTCTTAAATCAGCTATATATATATGGTAGCGATTCCATTCCAGCGTCTGTTAAATTCCAAAACAGGCGCACCTCAATTTACTTAATGAGGTACTGAATTGGTGATCAATCAAATGTATTTATAAAGCCCTTTTTACATCACCAGTTGTCACAAAGTGATTTTGCTAAACACCCGGCCTTATACCCAAAGTAGCAAACAACAGTAGTGTTGAATTTTAGTGGCTAGGAAAAACTCCATAAAAAGGCCAAAATTTAGGAAGAAACCTAGAGAGGAACCAGGCTCAGAAGGGTGACCAGTCCTCCTATTAAGAGTACAAATTGTAATAATTAATAAATGCATGTGGGCTAAGTCCAGAGTCTATGTAAATCTAGTCCAGGTTGGAAGCATGACCAGATGGACAAGGACAGGGACAACATGTGGGGGTGGTCAGGAGAGTAGCAGCTGAAGTCATCAGGTATTGTCTTGATCTGCAACACAACCAGGAGGACTTTGGACAGGGACAGCAAAAAGCCTGGTACTCCGCAGGTGTTGGCCACAAACTCATGTCCTCCTAACTTTAAAATGGCAGGAGACAGGGATCATTTAGAAAATGCATTCCTTAGATCTACAAGGATTTGTAGTGGAGAAGGAGAACTGACCCTACTCACCCAGCACAATAATATAGCAGCGTAAGACCTTGGGGCTGAGACAGGGGGGTCCAGTGACACTGTGGCCCTATCCAGGGGAGGCCCCGGACAAGGCCCAACAGGCAGGAAATCAATCCACTCACATTGCCAAGCATCAATCAAAGGGACACCCACCAACTGCAACTGATTACCTGAACCAAATCTAATTTAATGAAGAAAAGTATAAAAACCACTGTTGTTGTCATCACTATCCTCTTGCAATAGGACCAGCTGGATGGCAAAAACTGTGCAAGTGGTACCTCAAATTTAATTTGAATAAAAAATAACTATTCAGCATGACAAAAGAGTTGAAAAGAAAAGCTTTGAGTGAGGAAAAGAAGGGTTAAATTCTGACTTTACTGGCAGAGATATGACATTCAACTCATTTGAATGTCACTGAACAACCGTGGGATGACATCAACTGACCTACAAAAAGAATGGCAAACAGCAGCTGGGGTGAAGTGCAGGGCGTGGACAGTTCGAAACAGGCTCCTAGGGGCAGGACTGAAGTCATGCACAGCTGGAAAAAAGCCCTTCATCACTGAGAAGTTAAGAAAAGCCAGGCTGAAGTTTACAAAAGACCATAAGGATTGGACCATAGAGGAATGGAATAAGGTCACCTTCTCTGACGAGTCAAATGTTCAGCTTTGCCCAACACCTTGCTGTCTGATGGTTAGACCGAGACCTGAAGAGGCATAGAAGCCACAGTGTCTCACACCCACTGTGAAATTTGGTGGAGGATCGGTGATGATCTGGGGATGCTTCAGCAAGGCTGGAATTGGGCAGATTTGTCTTTGTGAAGGATGCATGAATACAAGTACAAGGGTATCCTGGAAGAACACCTGCTTCCTTCTGCTCTGACAATGTCACCCCAACTCTGAGAATTGTTTTTTCCAGCAGGACAATGCTCCATGCCACACAGCCAGGTCAATCAAGGTGTGGATGGAGGACCACCAAATCAAGACCCTGTTATGGCCGGCCCAATCTCCAGACCTGAACCCCATTGAAAACCTCTATATAGATCAAGAGGAAGATGTATGGTTACAAGCCATCAAACAAAGCCGAGCTACTTGATTTTTTGTGCCAGGAGTGGCATAAAGTCATCTATCAGCAATGTGACAGAGGTGGTAGATGACATAGTTGTCACAGAAACCAATAGCTGATGATCAGTGATGAGGGTAAACTCCATCCCCTATAGATACTCATTGAGACATTTTACTCTCCAGACCAGACTCAATGCCTCCTGATCGATCTGAGCGTAGTTATTTTCTGCAACAGAGAGAGAGTGGGATGTAAAAGCTATTTGACACTCATTGCCATCTCTTATGACATGATACATGATTGCGCCAATGCCATAAGGAGATGCATCACATGCTAGCCTCACAGGTTTCTATGGATTGAAATGAGTTAACATTTTGTCTGACACCACCAACTTCTTTGCTTCTTGGAATGCTTGCTCGCATTGTTTTATCCAGGTCTATTTTCTTCCTGCTCACAACAGCTCAATAAGTGGATGGAGTACTGGGCTAGGTTTTGGGTTAGAATCTGTTGTAGTAGTTGACAAACCCTAGAAATGTCTGCAACTGTGACAGGTCTTTTGGCCGTGGTCTGTGACAATAATTCCCTTGTCATCAGTATTTTGGAAATAATTTGGTGTAGATCTCCATTTCTGACTCCAAGCCTTAATCATAATCTGATTCAACTCATCACCCTAAGGTGATGGTGAAAATAGTAGGCCTAATGTGTTTAGAAATAATCAAAGCTAGGAATAATGCTTGATCTGCTGTATAGCCCAAGGTACTTATGCCATATTCTAACTTTTTGACTACACCCATCCTACCCCCAACACATTCTCCACTTCAACACATTTTCCTACCTGAACCGCAAAAATGACTTAGTGTTTTTAACGCTAACATCTAATCGTATTTCCCTGGCGCTATTCAAAATATTAATTATTTGTGAAACAAAAATACAATCTGCTGGAAAAAAAACGAATTATCCTCTACTCTGTTTTGTAACTCTTTGATATAGTTTACCAACCACAACTATGTTAATTGTTCTTAGAAAGACCATGCAATAATATAATGCAATGTAAAACACTTATGTTGCATTATCTTGCTTTCTTGTTTTGAATGAGTAGTCACATCTTTTGGAAAACGTACATTATGCCCCAGCTTGTTAGCAAATTTGGGTTGTCTGATTTTTGAGAAAGACCCCTAACCATTCAGCAACACAGTATGATGACAGCAAACTATTCTCTATGTGCAACTATGGTTACTGCATGGATTTATGAAATGCACAAAAACTATTGAATTCCTTTCAAACATAATGATAATAAATATACATTTCAATATAGGTACTTTTAAGCCATACAGTGCTGAATACATTATCAGAAATAATGGATGATGTGTTTTTATTAAAATAACTCACTTTTTGAAATACAAAATGTTTCTAACTAGCCAAACAAATGTATCGTCTTTCAGGCCAGTTAGAACAGTAATATGGCAAGTGTATGCTTCACTCGCAATGAGACACGCTGTCACTTTCACAAGCTAGCCATCATGTCTTGAGATTTGTGGGCCTTATGGTTACTTTGTTATGATTACATCAGCAGTGGATCTCAAATGATTGCTGACTTTTTAGGTAGTCAAACTTGATTTGTTCTTGTTTCTAATAATATCATTCAATTTGAGATGAACAGAGCTGCTTGCTGTAGCTAGCTATCTAGTTCAGTGTCAGGCTACCTTGAAAAAGTTGTATGGTGACAAATGTGTGCTGCGCTTGCAGAGGCTGAGTAGGAGAAAGAGGAGGAAGAATAGTGAGATGGGGAGGGAGAGGAGAGACAAATGAAAGAATAAGTAGAGCACACCAGACTAGGGAACCTACATTCCCAATTATTTGTTGTGTTTAGTGTGAATCATTTCTAGAACTAACTAATAGCTATAAATTACAATTACGTTTTAAAAAGGTGCAAAGTCTGTGTCCTACGTTTGTGGTAGGACGCAGGCGCAGAGTCAAAATGATGGAAATAATCCATATTTAAAAAGGAAGCCAAAACAAAAGCAGCGACCAGTGACGTAGGGTATCCAGTAGTAACACAGAACCAAAATGAACCACACCGGATGTGGTCACACAATATTAACTACCTATGGAACTAACTAGAACTGTGAACATCATCCACTGTCAATCCCATCAATCTTCATTGGCAATCCGTACATGTCTTCTTGGTTTTGTCTGGCATGAGCTTGTGAAATGTCCTTCACATTAAGAATCCCAACCTTTACTCCCATACTATTGCTAGCTACAAGCTGAAACATATTTGGCTTGTCAACAATACATTGCTCATAATGTATCACATTTTAACAGAGATGGGGACAAGTCACTCATGGTCAAGTCCAAGCAAGTCTCAAGTCTTAACCATCAAGTCTTGAGTCAAGTCTCAAGTCACAGTTCAGATAAATCAAGCAAGTCAAGTCAAGGTTTACCCTAAGCAAGTCAAGTCGAGTCCTTATAAGTTTCAAGTCAAGTCACAGTACTAAAATAAATAGAGGTACATTGTTTCGATACATATTTATTTTTGCACAGAAAAGATGAACTACATTTGCTATATATGAATCATATGCATATCCGTGCTACATTAATATCTGAACATAAAATTAAATTGTGTTGTTTACAAAAAAAAACATAATATGCAACCAAGGCCAAATTATGACAAACAGAAAAGATTAATTCATTACATTAGTAACTTAATCGTTATAGATTTTAGTGAAACTGAATTTAAAGACATTACTTTCTTACCTTTACTTGTGGTTCTTAAAATGACATCTTGTGTTGCATATTTTGCATCTGGCAAATCTTTTTTTATCCACACGGTCCAGTTCAAAGTCCTTGTATCCAAACGATACTATTTGTGGAGCTCGACTAATGTTACTGTCTGCCATGTTTGGCGCGGTTGGAATTGTGCAGCGTTAAAGGCACATACGCTGATTAGTGGTGCTGACGTCACAATATATATAAAAAAATAATTTTTTTTCATCAGAGTTAAGAAAGTTGTATAATTGTTATCACCACGTTTTACTAATAATAACACATGAAATATTACTTTATTTTATTAAGAAATGTACTTTCAGCACTGAAAGTTGAAGTTCGCTAAATTTACCTTGAAAGATGCTATATTAACCTGTTCTAACTACCTACCTAGATAGTTAATGAATGATACTGCAACTTTTCTTTATAGCCAAGTAATTATATTTATTTTATGTATTTTCACAATATTTTATTTGTGCACCACTATGTGTCCCAAACAAACTTATGTTTGTCACCAGTCATTTTAAGTGAATATACTAATCCTAGCCAGTTAGATACTGTATCCGCAAACTAAAGCTTGAAGGGGATAGGAAAGAACTCAGGTTTTGTTTCATTATCTATCAGTGCTGCTTGCTAGTACATACTCCCTCAAAACAATGTCTGTATCAAATGGTTGTAATGAGGTGTGTATTGTGTAATTGTGTCAATATGATGCAAATACACTAACAGGTTATGCCTAACAACAAACTAGAGACACCTGGAGGTGTTAAGGGCTTGTGATGTCTGTGTAAGATTTGTCAAAAGTGGCCTTTTGAATATATGTGGTTCTGACTTAACAGGCCAAGGGGAATGGATGTTCAAAAGAAAGTGGGGTTGAAAAAACAAAGTTACTGAGAATAATCAATATTATGACCACCTGCCTAATATTCTGTAGGTCCCCCTTTTGCTGTCAAAACAGCCCTGACCCGTCGAGGCATGGACTCCACTAGACCTTGTGATGGAAATTTCTAAAATCCAAATAGTTCTATGAAAATGGTGGGTAAGACAGGAGAAATCAATTGCGCAATAAACGTTTTTAATGAAACTTGCAAGGAGAAAGTATACAGGTTACAAAGTAACAGTGAATAGTTTCTAAATAAAAACATCATTTCGACAGTATTTATTACATAGGAAAAGGGGTGTGGTAAGATGCTGCCATCTGTCTCATGTCAATCAAACACCTTTCCCTTTGTTCTATCACACAAGTCAAATGCTATCTTCCCCCACCTTATCCTTCCTGCCATAATGTTTACTGTAGTGTTTACCCAAAGGGCCAACTGACCTTACTGCCCCCTGTTGTATCTTCTCCTATCTTGTCCTAGAACCCATTGATCTGCATCTGGACAGACAATAGATGCCCCCTATGCAAATACCAGATCCCCCACATTCCACTACCTATCTTAACAGTGGGACTCAGTCCTTTACTCAGTGAGAATACATTGTATAAAGAAATTTCCACAACAACCTCTGTAGGTGTGTTGTGGTATCTGGCACCAAGATGTTAGCAGCAGATCCTATAAGTCCTGTAAGTAGCGAGGTGGGGTCTCCATGGATCGGACCTGTTTGTCCAGCACATCCCACAGATGCTCAATTGGATTGAAATCTAGGGAATTTGGAGGCCAAGTCAACACCTTGAACTTGTTGTGGTGTTCCTCAAACCATTCCTGAACAATTTTTGTTTTGTGGCAGGGTGCATTATCCTGCTGAAAGAGGCCAATGGACCATTACATGGTCTGCAACAATGCTTAGGTAGGTGGTATGTGTGAAAGTAACATCCACAAGAATGGCAGGACCCAAGTTTTCCCAGAAAAACATTGGCCAAAGCATCATAGCGCCTGCTCCGTCTTGCCTCCTTCCCATAGTGTATCCTGGTGTCATGTGTTTTCCAGGTAAGTGATGCACACGCACCCGGCCATCCACGTAATGTAAAAGGAAATGTGATTCATCAGACCAGGCCACCTTCTTCCATTGTTCCATGGTCCAGTTCTGATGCTCATGTGCCCATTGTAGGCTCTTTTGGAAGTGGACAGGGGTCAGCATGGGCACCCTTACTGTTCTGCAGCTATGCAGCACCATACACAACAAACTGCGATGCATTGTGTTTTCTGATACTTTATATTAGTACCAGCATTCACTTTTTCAGAAATTTGAGCTACAGTAGCTTGTCTATTGGATCGGACCACACGGGCTAGCCTTTGCTCCACACGTGCATCAATAAGCCTTGGATGCCCATGACCCTATCACCGGTTCACCGCTTTTCCTTCCTTGGACCACTTTTGATAGGTACTGACCATGGCAGATTTGGAGATACTATGACCATGGCAGATTTGGAGATACTTTCGCCCACAGGACTGCTGCATACTGGATGTTTTTCCCTTTTCACACCGTTCTTTGTAAACCCTAGAAATGGTTGTGCGTGAAAATCCCAGTAACTGAGCAGATTGTGAAATACTCAGACCGGCCCGTCTGGCACCAACAACCATGCCACGCTCAAAATTGCTTAAATCACCTTTCTTTCCCATCTTGAAATTCAGTTTGGAGTTCAGGAGATTGTCTTGACCAGCACCACACCCCTAAATGCATTGAAGCAACTGCCATGTGATTGGTTGATTAGATAATTGCATTAATCTAAGTTGACATCCGCGATACCGCGGACAATGCTCATTTGCATAAATATTTCGAAAAATAGATTCGCCATAATCGTCCGATTCCAATGGTTTATTATTTTTAGCCACTTTCGTGAAGCGTTCCGTGTATAAATGGGGTTGTCCGTGTGTAATATGGGTTGTATAGTTGTATAGTCTGGGTTGCTATGAGAACTTTTCACCAGGCAACGACATTGCCCATGCATCTTAGAAAGGCTCGTGTACACTAGAATAAATATTACAAGTGTGTACATCACTATATATGATGTTTTGAACAATAAAACATCGTTTGTATTATATATAAGATATAAAAATAAATATTTAGTCAAAATAGTATGGGGATGTTCTTGAGTTTTTGGGAAAAAGTTGGTAATTTTTCGGAGTTTATAAAATATATAAGTCCAAACGTAACTAGCGATCTAGTGCTAGCGATCTAGCGTTTTGTGTCATTACACCTAAAAAAAACGTTATATTGGGTTATCCATCCATCCATCTTCTTCCGCTTATCCGGGGCCGGGTCGCGGGGGCAACAGTCTAAGCAGGGATGTCCAGACTTCCCTCTCCCCAGACACTTCCTCTAGCTCTTCCGGGGGGACACCGAGGCGTTCCCAGGCCAGCCGGGAGACATAGTCCCTCCAGCGTGACCTAGGTCTTCCCAGGAAGGCGTTCCGGAGGCATCCGAAACAGATGCCCAAGCCACCTCAGCTGACCCCTCTCGATGTGGAGGAGCAGCGGCTCTTCTCTGAGCTCCTCCCGGGTGACCGAGCATCTCACCCTATCTCTAAGGGATCGCCCAGCCACCCTGCGGAGAAAGCTCATTTTGGCCGCCTGTATCCGGGATCTTGTCCTTTCCGTCATGACCCAAAGCTCATGACCATAGGTGAGAGTAGGAACGTAGATTGACTGGTAAATCGAGAGCTTCGCCTTGCGGCTCAGCTCTTTCTTCACCACGACAGACCGATACATCGACTGCATTACTGCAGAAGCTGCACCGATCCGTCTGTCAATCTCCCGTTCCATCCTTCCCTCACTCGTGAACAAGACCCCTAGATACTTAAACTCCTCCACTTGAGGCAGGCACTCTCCACCAACCTGAAGTGGGCAAGCCATCCTTTTCCGACTGAGGACCATGGCCTCGGATTTGGAGGTGCTGATTCTCATCCCCACCGCTTCACACTCGGCTGCAAACAGTCCCAGTGCATGCTGAAGGTCCTGGTTAGAAGGGGCCAACACAACAACATCATCTGCAAAGAGCAGAGATGAAATTGTGTGGTCCCCAAACCTGACACCCTCCGGCCCCTGGCTGCGCCTAGAAATTCTGTCCATAAAAATTACGAACAGAACCGGCGACAAAGGGCAGCCCTGCCGGAGTCCAACATGCACGGGGAACAAGTCTGACTTACTGCCGGCAATGCGGACCAAGCTCCTGCTTCGGTTGTACAGGGACCTGACAGCCCTTAGCAAAGGACCCAGGACCCCATATTCCCGAAGCACCCTCCACAAGATGCCGCGAGGGACACAGTCGAATGCCTTCTCCAAATCCACAAAACACATGTGAATTGGTTGGGCAAACTCCCATGAACCCTCCAACACCCCGTAGAGGGTATAGAGCTGGTCCAGTGTTCCACGGCCCGGACGAAAACCACACTGTTCCTCCTGAATCTGAGGTTCTACTATCGGCCGTATTCTCCTCTCCAGAACCCTGGCATAGACTTTCCCGGGGAGGCTGAGAAGTGTGATCCCCCTATAGTTGGAACACACCCTCCGGTCCCCCTTCTTAAAAAGAGGGACCACCACCCCGGTCTGCCATCCCAGAGGCACTGTCCCCGACCGCCATGCGATGTTGCACAGGCGTGTCAACCAAGACAGCCCCACAACATCCAGAGACTTGAGGTACTCAGGGCGGATCTCATCCACCCCCGGTGCCTTGCCACAGAGGAGTTTCTTGACCACCTCTGTGACTTCAGCCCGGGTGATGGACAAGTCCACCTCTCAGCATTCATCCTCTGCTTCCTCAATGGAAGACGTGACAGCGGGATTGAGGAGATCCTCGAAGTACTCCTTCCACCGCCCGACGACATCCTCAGTTGAGGACAACAGCTGCCCACCTCTACTGTAAACAGCGTTGGTAGGGCACTGTTTCCCTCTCCTGAGGCGCCGGATGGTTTGCCAGAATCTCTTCGAGGCCAGCCGATAGTCCTTCTCCATGGACTCAACGAACTCCTCCCAGGCCCGAGTTTTTGCTGCCACAACCACCCGGGCTGCAGCCCGCTTGGCCTGTCGGTACCCGTCAGCTGCCTCAGGAGTCCCACAAGCCAACCAGGCCTGATAGGACTCCTTCTTCAGCTTGACGGCATCCCTTACTTCTGGTGTCCACCACCGGGTTCGGGGATTGCCGCCTTGACAGGCACTTATGGCCACAGCTCCGAGCGGCCGCTTCGACAATGGCGGTGGAGAACATGGTCCACTCGGACTCAATATCTCCAGCCTCCCTCGGGATCCAGTCGAAGCTCTGCCGGAGGTGGGAGTTAAAGATCTCTCTGACAGGAGACTCGGCCAGATGTTCCCAGCAGACCCTTACAGTACGCTTGGGCCTGCCGAGTCTGTCCAGCTTCCTCCCCCGTCATCGGATCCAACTCACCACCAGGTGGTGATCAGTTGACAGCTCCGCCCCTCTCTTCACCCGAGTGTCCAAGACATACGGCCGCAGGTCAGATGAAACGACAACAAAGTCGATCATCGACCTGCGGCCTAGGGTGTCCTGGTGCCACGTGCACTGATGGACACCCTTATGCATGAACATGGTGTTCGTTATGGACAAACTGTGACTAGCACAGAAGTCCAATAACTGAACACCACTCGGGTTCAGATCAGGGGGGCCGTTCCTCCCAATCACGCCCCTCCAGGTGTCACTGTCGTTGCCCACGTGGGCGTTGAAGTCCCCCAGTAGAACGATAGAGTCCCCAGTCGGAGCACTTTCCAGCACCCCTCCCAGAGACTCCAAGAAGGTCGGGTACTCTGCACTGCCGTTCGGCCCGTAGGCACAAACAACAGTGAGTGACCTATCCCTGACCCTTAGGCGCAGGGAAACGACCCTCTCGTTCACCGGGGTAAACTCCAAAACATGGCGGCAGAGCTGGGGAACTATAAGCAAACCCACACCAGCCCGCCGCCTCTCACCATGGGCAACTCCAGAGTGGTGAAGAGTCCATCCTCTCTCAAGGAGTGTGGTTCCAGAGCCCAAGCCGTGCGTAGAGGTGATCCCGACTACCTCTAATCGGAACCTCTCAACCTCACGCACGATCTCAGGCTCCTTCCCCGCCAGCGAGGTGACATTCCACGTCCCTAGAGCTAGTTTCCGTGTCCAGAGATCGGGTTGTCTAGGCCCCTGCCTTCGACTGCCGCCCGATCCTCTTCGCACCGGCCCCTTATGGTCCCTCCCATGGGCTCACGTTCGGGCCCCATGGGGAAAGGCCCGGCCACCAGGCGCTCGCTTACGAGCCCCAACCCGGGCCTGGCTCCAGGGTGGGGCCCCGGCTGCGCCATACCGGGCGACGTCACGGAACTCAAAGTCTTTATCATCATTAAGGGGGTTTTGAACCGCTCTTAGTCTGACCCGTCGCCTAAGACCTGTTTGCCTTGGGAGACCCTACCAGGGGCATATAGCCCCAGACAACATAGCTGCTAGGGTCATTCGGGTACTCAAACCCCTCCACCGCGTTAAGGTGTTTTATTGGGTTTTATTTCTAGGTAGTAGAACAATTTTTTTTGGGGGGTGCCTATATTTTTTACCTTCTATTATTCAATTATTTCATTATTTTCAACCCAATTACAGTGTAATTTGATAGTAAAGGCATGAAAGTATGAGGAAATACCATTGACACAAAACCTCATAATGCTTTCAAAAAAAAATATTGATGCTGAATGGCAGAAATGTTTTCCAAAAACAACTTTTTTGCCTTTCAAACAGATGAGTTTTATAAATATTGACCCAGAAGTCTGTTTTTATGTGTTTTTATTGTAGCCATAGGTGTTGTTATTACCATGATACATCATAATAGGTTGTATCTGTTACAGAAATGAATCTAGGACCCAAAATGTCCAAGTAGTGAAATCCGGCCGAAATCCCCATAGGCTACCAAGGGGTAATGAGAAATTGAACAAGTGTTCCTAATAATCCTTTAGGTGAGTGTATATCTCATGTAGCTTATATATCTGCATAAATATATATCTCATGTATGTATATCTATCTCATGTCTATATATAAAAGGGCTTCATCAAATACATTTGATAGATTTGTTTGTGTTTTCATAAAATGACAGAATTAAACAAAACTGGCATATATCTTTTACTATGGTTACCACAGGCATTGGTGGTTTGTAGTTAGATTCGTTTTTCGGGCAATCATAGACTTTGAGACAATGTTATCCTTGTCTGCTTGTTTAACATAGTGAAGTTCTGAATGACTCCAAAGTGCTTAACACACACACACACAAGGAGCTAGATCTACAACACACGCGCACACACACACACAGCATTATATCATCGACACACAAACACACAAAGAGCTAGATCAACAACACACACACAGACACACACAAGGAGCTAGGACACACACACACACAAATAGCTGGATCAAATAGCTGGATCAAGGGGCTGCTTGCATCATTATCACTGATGTATGGATAAGATTCCAGGGAGGCAACTGATGTGTTCTGATGTGTGCAGATAGTCTGTTTAAATGTGCTGGATCCTTTGTTGCATGTGTTGTTTTCACTGCCAGAATCACTCCTATTAATTCCTATCGGACTTCACTCTATTTCATCCCAAAACAACAAAGCTAAACTTCATTCATTTGGCAACAACTATCTGCTCTATGCACCGTGACAGGGGTTAATCACTAAACTGACGTCAAAAGAGATAAGATAGACTTCTGTATGTATATTATGGGAGACGAGATACTGTTGTATGAGCTATGGAAGACATAGACATGCAATAGCACATGCAGGCAATACAAAAAAATATTACATTACTTTAGGGCAACTTCAATAATAGTTACTTTAAAAGTTTTTATTTTTTTATTACCAGTCCTATTAGATTCCTAAAGACTTCTGGGAGTTCAACACAAAGTAAAAATATTTTAGGATGGTTCCAAAACACAATCAAAGTGACAAGGTAACAGAATATGAACTCAATGTATATAAACTATTTAAGACTAGGGTAGATGAACAGAATAACTACAGTTCTTTGTATAGATGGACATTGTTGAGCACGTTTCTTGTAATAATGTGGGATTAATACATTTACATTCATCCCAAATAGCACCCCATTCCTTAATCTGATCACTGCTTTGATGAGGGTCCATAGTATTCAATGTAGGCACATTATTTGGGACACACATTAACATTCATGGGTCCTCATTACCTACACGCACTTTAACCTTGAATGGATTTGTATTGCTAGAAACAGGCTGTGTGACAGGGCTAACCGCAGGCAATGTTTAATAAAATATAACCTTCCTATTAATTAGGGAACACATAGACACCGGTCTTCTGTCCAGGCGCTATGAAAAGTTAAAGCCAATGCTTCTCATTAGGCTCCCTGTAATTCATTTGTATAGACTTAGAAGTGTGTTGAAAAGCTAACCAAGGTTTGCACAGGGCTTCTTCTCAGTTTCAGCAAACCTGATAACTGATTAACTTCCTTTGCTAAGGACCGGAAATAAAAATAAACTTGAAAAAACTTGAATACACAGCCAATGCTAATTTGACTATTAGGCATTCCATATGAGTGAATGAAAATCAGAGTGTAATAACATTGTGTGGTTGTTGGAAGACATTAATCAACTTCGTATCATTACCTCAGTTCCTTATAATCATTAGCACAATGCCTGTGAAAACTGCAGAACATAGGGAAAGTAGCATTGACTTGTGATACCACCTTTAACTGCTTTAATACTGGCAACACTAAAATCAATTTGGCCTTCTTGAGCTAATGATGCTGCAACATTTGAATATTAGTTGCTTTTTGTAGACATTGTTTTGTCCACAAACTAGTTGCTCTTTGTATGCAGTGTTTTTCTACAAACCAACCAGTTGAATGGGTCTTCCACACTTTATATGATTCAATTAGACCTCATTTTAATTGGGATGAGTCATGATTAGCTTGCTTAATCAGTAATATTAGTACAGATAGGAAAAGAAAGAACAAGTGAAGGTTAGATGGTAAATTAGATGTAGAAAATCACGCAGTATTGTCCTCTAAGATTGCATTCCAAATTGACCCCTATTCCCTGCGTGCTCCAATGTACTATTTTATACCATGGCCTCTAGGGTGCCATTTGGGACATGACAACTGTTTTGGTAATGATATTCCAGGCTAATCAGCTGTGATTAGTAGGGATTTATTCTTATTGACTGATCATTTATTTGGTCACTGATAGTGTGAAATAATAATGTTAGCAATAGCATGCAAGAGAGACAGATATTAATATGAAGAGAGATTAGTACCGTTGTCCAACTTAATGTGTATTTCAGCACTAAATCTTCCACCTGTCATCTTTTAAACTATTGGAGATTAAGAAATTAATCTCAATGGTCTGTTGTGGGTTTCAAAATTACAAATCTATTCAAAATTGTGGCTAACAAAAAGTCCACTGCACACTGTAAATACATTGAGCTTGAGGTTTTCTTACTTAGTCCTTAAAAACATGTACCCTCCTGTGTAACTGAAATAATTTGATAAGGTCAAACAATGTAAGGATGCTAAAGAGCTAGTTGAAAAAACGAATCAACAAATACACCAGTGCTAGTTAAAGCTAAACAGTATCTTGGGAATTACATACAGCTAGGGAGAGTTGAAGCAGAAGCAGAATTAATCCCCTCAAAAACGTATCTCCAGGTCCAAGGCAGATTGTGGCAGGCATTAGTAAGGACAGCTCGTATAGCTTTTAGTCCTGCTGACAGGCAATGCAGTGGTCAGCTGACTCCAAGTCGGGTCCTCTGGGGAAATGGGCTTTCTGCAGGTTTGTCAGATAATACTCAATTTAAAACCAATACAGATTTGCCTGCATGCACAGTGGCAAAACTCTTAATTCCAAATGTGATGATCATTATTTCTTTACGTGAATGGATGCTATTGGGATGGCTTTGTTAGACTATTAATATAATGTAATGACTGATAAGGTAATGACTAAAACATACGTTTTCAACAATGGAATTAATATCCTCACAATAGTTTTTTGCAACATTATTTCAGATGTTTGTTTGTCAATGAATCCTGAAAGAATGGGCCGCCAAAAGGTAATTTGACACAAAACTAAATGTCCCTTAATTCACTCAGTACCAATTTATGTTTCTATGAAGGGTTCAAGACCATTGAGTTAGGGTTAGGGTTATGGCACACTGACCGAAGACATTGGTTTAAATCACAATGTATCCTGGGAAATGGTTGGTCTCCTTTCAAAGGGTGATAATCTTTTTTCAAAGGGTGTTTAACAAAAAGCAGGCAGATTAGTCAATAGATAAAGAATTGTAAGTCAACATAAAATGTAGGAATATTAAGCTCTGCATGGACCTACAGACCGGTAAACTATTAGGTGTGACAAAGTGAGAAAATAACAGAAATGACAAAGCAAAGTAAGCCAATGGGACATATTAATTCTGATCAAATGAATACATTCTTCTTTACACAGATAACAGAGATACATAAAATGAATTGATCTAATTGATTAGGGGAAACATTTTTGGTTGGATTAGAATGTTTGGGAGCTTGCCTGCTTGTGGTTAATGTAGGAAAAGCGTGTCTGGGCATTGACTAATTAGCCTTAATCAACTGCAATTTGCAACCGTTTTAATGTAGGCTACAATACTGTGTCTTACTTAAGTACACACATGATTCACATGCTGACATAAGATTTAATGCATGTCATTTAGTTGAGATTGAAAGCAGAAATGATAACGCATTTGTGACAGAATTCTTGAACGGGGGCGAAGGTCGCATGTTACTACTTTTCAGGAGAGCCATTTTTAAGAAGAAAACATGTTTTGGGACATTGTCTTTTTTGCAGAAATGCATTCTTGAAGATGTGAACTTTCTTGTGACTTAACAACAAACTAGTATGCAAAGTGTAAATATTATGTAACCCTAAAACCCTTGATTAACCAGCGGAAAATACAGGACTTTTCCTTCCATTGGCTGAAATAATAAAGGGGTTGGACATGTTTACATACTGAGCTCTGATTGGTCAATAAAGTAACCAGCTTTTGTCAACAATGCGACTGCTTGGTCAGTAAATCATTGTGATCCCGGAACTTTTGAAAATGGACAACTGCGATCGCATTGCTACAGCTGTGAATAAATCGCTGCCCTGAATTTTGCTGGTGTTATCAACAAATCTGAAGTGAGATACTACTTTCTGGCGTACAATGATGACTCATGACTCAGAAGGTGAATCGGTCAACATGAGGAAGTACCAGACTTTGAGACTACTCAAAACGTTCAAGGCAAAATTGAGGCATTTCACTGCAGTACCAATGGTAGAAAGAAAATGTTTACTCCTCTTGTATAAAACAACTGTCCACGGATTCCATTTAAAAGAAAAGGGCAACTATGACAGTTATGATAGCGACAATGAAAGATGCATAAAGTACTGAACACCTTGAGTGTGAAAGGTAGCAAAAAGACGTTGTAAACAAGGTCAACAGACTAAACGCAAACAACAAAGGACTTTGTATGTAATCAGAGGATATAGAACTGTTTCAGTCTGCTGTGAAACATTCCTACATGTATACGGGTAAGTGTTACGTTTGCTAACTAGCTGCAGATAATTCCTTTTCAAAAAGTTGTCGAAGTCGTTTGTTTTGCTAGTTATCTAGCTATATCTACTGTTACTGTTAATGTTAGCTAGCAAGGTAACAGCATTAATTTACCAGTTAGCTAATATTTCCTGGTTTTTAGCTTGGGTGTGATTATGGTTAGCTGTTGTTTGCATAGTCTTCACAAAACTGAGAATGTCACTTAGTTTGATAAGCTACCTGATTGACCGGTCATTCATCCAGGTGTGTGTGATTATGCCTAATCTATAACCCTATAATGGCTTAGTGGCTGTCCACCTGCACTCAATCTGCACTCATACTGGTGCTACTATTTGTTATGAAGCCTGCTGCTAAGCTACTTTAACGTCTATACCGTAACATTTTATTTTATTTGTTTTGATATAGTATGTGTTTATTGGAGACCAAACAGACCAGTTTAGCACAAGTCCTGAGTGTCCCGATTTGAATACTTAAATAGCTGGGTGGCGTCAAAGGTGTGAACTACGCTGAATGGGCGTAACAAAGACCAGCTCTCTGGAAAGTGTGAATCTTTCAAGGTTTTTTTCTCAGAACTAAGTAGAGCAGATTATCAACTTTTAAAGCAGCATGTCTTTCCCATATCTTCATCAAACAGTATTTTGTTATATACCATTACAAAGCTCTGAATCTGGACCTTTATAAAATTTTATAACCCAGATAGCAATGAGTTGGCGGACCAGCGGCGGTCTTCCAGAGACAGTAGTGGCGTCAGAATGTCTTAATCACAAACACGTTTGCTGGCTCACCGCCAGCGGCAGCCGCTTTTTAAAAGTGGCAGCCGCCTTCCTAACGCCTTTGTTCTGCGGCCGCCCCGTGGGCCAACCGCCGTTATACAGAAGGCGGACCTTCAGCGGCAAACGCTATTTTCGAGAGATCTGCCGCTTTTATATATATAAAATATATATATTTAATAATTATAGCATGCAGTTTATTGAGAATAATTATATATCAAACCAGACAAATTTCCATTTAATTCCACATTTCAAAGTACAGTAACTGTCATTCAAACAAGATGTGTCAGATCACTGAAATAAATAACAGGCAGAAAAAAATATACATATAAATACACAATAAAGAACACGCAGGTTTCCAATGAAATTTTGGTAAAGAAAAAACAGCCATACAAGCAAATTATAACACAAACACAATAATTGTTAATAATATAAAGAGGTCAGCTCTGGGATGAAAATAATTACCAGTAATCATAACAAGTAATGAGGATATTTGGTACCAAAGAATGTGCAGGATACCAAATAAATCGAGGTATAACATCACATTTTCAAGCCATTTCTAACAATAGGAAAAGTGGTAATAATTTAGAGTAAAGCTCTAGAGTAGAAAAGACCATTATAATGGCATTACTGACCTGGAGCAAAAGATTTACACCGTGCTGCAATAAGATCTGTGTCTCTTGTATCTGTGATTAACAAAACTTGACATATATATTTACATAAAAATACGGAGGTAAAAACAGTAGTAGAACAGACCATTATAACTGCAATGCTGACCTGTGGCACAAGGATTTACAAGCTATATTTAACAATAGAATAACAGTTAAGCACTGTGACAGAATGAAAAAACAGTGTAAGTAGAATATTTGGTACCAGGTAATGTGCAATATCAAGTATCAGAGGTATGAAATAGGATTTCCAAGCTATTATTTCTAGAATAACAGTTAAGCACACTGATGGAATGAAAGTATAATTTTGGTAGTAGTTAATGTGCAATATCAAGTAACAGGTATGAAATAGGATTTACAAACTATAATAGAATCGTTAAGCACTGACGGAATGAAATAAGCCAATACAAAAGTTAAAATCCACAAAAAAAAGTAATTTCCACAGTGAACAGGGTGTATTTGGTGAGTGTTATCGGGCACTTTTGGCTTCTTGATGTTACTGACTGCAGGATAAAGAAAGTGTTCCAGTTGTCAGGGATGCTGGGGTGTCAGTAGTCAGCCTAGGTTTAAGGGGTCGGCTGTGGGTCCCTCTCAGCTGTGCTGCGCCTTTTCCTGCCTTCACGGTCAGATGCTCCTTTCAGGTAACGCGTTACACACTTAAAGGGGTTCCCAGAATTAAAGAATAAAGTAGTCAGTCCTGGTCCCTCAAATACTAATCTATGACATTTACACTCACCTAAAGGATTATTAGGAACACCTGTTCAATTTCTCATTAATGCAATTATCTAATCAACCAATCACATGGCAGTTGCTTCAATGCATTTAGGGGTGTGGTCCTTGTCAAGACAATCTCCTGAACTCCAAACTGAATGTCAGAATGGGAAAGAAAGGTGATTTAAGCAATTTTGAGCGTGGCATGGTTGTTGGTGCCAGACGGGCCGGTCTGAGTTACTGTTACTGGGATTTTCACGCACAACCATTTCTAGTGTTTACAAAGAATGGTGTGAAAAGGGAAAAACATCCAGTATGCGGCAGTCCTGTGGGCGAAAATGCATTGTTGATGCTAGAGGTCAGAGGAGAATGGGCGGACTGATTCAAGCTGATAGAAGAGCAACTTTGACTGAAATAACCACTCGTTACAACCGAGGAATGCAGCAAAGAATTTGTGAAGCCACAACACGCACAACTTTGAGGCGGATGGGCTTCAACAGCAGAAGACCCTACCGGGTACCACTCATCTCCACAAATAGGAAAAAGAGGCTACAATTTGCACTAGCTCACCAAAATTGGACAGTTGAAAACTGGAAGAATGTTGCCTGGTCTGATGAGTCTCGATTTCTGTTTAGACATTCAGATGGTAGAGTCAGAATTTGGCGTAAACAGAATGAGAACATGGATCCATCATGCCTTGTTACCGCTTTGCAGGCTGGTGGTGGTGGTGTAATGGTGTGGGGGATGTTTTCTTGGCACACTTTAGTCCCCTTAGTGCCAATTGGGCATTGTTTAAATGCCACAGACTACCTGAGCATTGTTTCTGACCATGTCCATCCCTTTATGACCACCATGTACCCATCCTCTGATTCTCTACTTCCAGCAGGATAATGCACCATGTCACAAAGCTCAAATAATTTCAAATTGGTTTCTTGAACATGACAATGAGTTCACTGTACTGAAATGGCCCCCACAGTCACCAGATCTCAACCCAATAGAGCATCTTTGGGATGTGGTGGAACAGGAGCTTCGTGCCCTGGATGTGCATCCCACAAATCTCCATCAACTGCAAGATGCTATCCTATCAATATGGGCCAACATTTCTAAAGAATGCTTTCAGCACCTTGATGAATCAATGCCACGTAGAATTAAGGCAGTTCTGAAGGTGAATGTAGCCACAAAAGAAAGAAAAGGAAAAAAAGAAGAACTTCCAAATATCAGTTTTTGGAAAAGTAAAATACATGATCATGGGTACTCCAAAAATTGTAAATATGATGAATGATAATTATGGTCAAAGCAAATATGGTCAATTACATAGTAAATCACAGGCTTAGCAATGTGGATATCCATTATAGTAGTCATAAGTACAGCAACTGGGGTTAAACTGATTAGCAAACATAGAACAGGAACATTGTATGGGGGGTGAGTGATTGAGACATTAATGTGCAGTATAACTGGGTCTCCATCATTTTATAGCTAGAAAGCTACATGGTCTCCATTATCTAACCATGTACACATGAATGAAAATAGATGGCCATAATCACACCCAGACACATAACTGTTTTTGTGTAATTCCTTGCTGTGTAGACAATCCATCCATGTTTGTGTATGGACAGGGGAGACCCCCCTGTCTCAGCCCCAAGATTTTACACTGCTATATTATTGTGCTGGGGGAGTAGGGTCAGTTCTCCTTCTCCACTGTAAAACCTTGTAAACCTAAGCTCTAAAGACCCATTGCTGCCACTGTCCAGAGTCCTCCTGGCTGTGTTGCAGATCAAGACAATACCTGATGAAATATCGGCCTCTTTTAAGGAGTTTTTCTTAGCCACTGTGCTTCAACATTGTTGTTGCTTGCTCCTTGGGGTTTCGAGCTCTGTAAGACCACTTCATGGAACTTCTGTTGTAAAAAGGGCTTTATAAATACATTTGATTGATTGATTGTGTAACAATGGTCAAACGGATTGGCCGGAATAGAGTGGGAGCGTAAAAGGTATAGGTGATGCTTTTTGTGCGTCTTACACAAACACACTTTGCTGAGTTGATTGGATATGTAAAAGGGGGGGTACACCTACCTCTGACCACATCTAGCTTTGTGGATGGGTCTATTTATCAAAAATGCACACAAGCAGAACCTCATATGCCGTCCACAGACACCTGCATAAGTTAATGGCCCAATTACAGACCGCATTACATTGACAAAAATATGTCTGTTATTACGTAATGTTTAGCACCAGCCAGCTAATGGGATGTTAAATATTTTAGCCTCTGGAGATGTGTTGACACTAAGAGAGGCAAATTAAGCATTTTCATTGGCTGATACCCTGCCATGGCCTGCCAGCATGCCAGAAGCTGAGCCAAGACACTGTCAACAAACGTGACAAGAAAAGCAGTGTGCCCACTGGCAGTGATTTACCATCTGAGTAGAGAAGGATACAGAGGATGGGAGGGAGGTGTTCAGTGTGTCACCCTCATGACTTTGAGTGGTGTGTAGTTGTTTTTTTGTCTCTGTGACTGAGTGGCCTCCCAAGTATAGAGAAATGGCTAATCCTCGTTTACAAATTAAAATAAGGGTGTTCCGGAGTTGTAGTGGTGTACACATTCAACCCTGAACCACACATCATTGAGATTGTGTTTGAGACCCAAGAGACTGTCTGGGCTCTTCATCTTGTCTCCCTCTGCATACCTGTCTACTAATTATCTCTGTCCTACTGTCCGTTCATTAGCATAATCAAATACCAAACAAATAATTATAGTTAGAATTATGGTTAGGGGGTAAGGGCAGCCTCCTTGACAGGCCATGCTAAACTATGCCTTACAAATGCATGTTGAAATAAGATGTTGAAAAATGGCGGGAAACCAGTGTTAAAAAGTGATTCCTTTCTTCAATCTAATAAAATGCCTTGCTATGAGATTGTCATCTTATGAAATGTCATTTGGGTTTTGGGTGTCAAAACTGACATGTAAAATTAAGATTTCTTTGACAAGTAAACGGAAGCTATTTAAATAAAATATGCCTGAAAATAGTAACCAGTGATTGCAGTAAATTTCCAAAGCAATAATTTGGTAATTCATATAACTATGGTAACATATTGTTCTATTGAAGGAAACCCTCATCTTATGAAAATAACTTATAAATGCCATATAGATCATAAATAGATAGTTAGGGTTGTTGATAAACAGGCTTATCAACAACTGCCTTTGCCCCAAACAAAAGCTGACTAACCTCATCTACTTGTGCATTTCTTGAATAGAAGAGGTGTGTAAGATATAAAGAAGGGGTTACGGACTTAATATTTGGAGAGTTTCAGCCCATTTTCCATTTTAACAAGAGATGGGCCTTAAGATCAGATCTGCTCTATAGTAATGGTTCCTTGATAACCACTATTATTAACTGTAGTATATGCATGTTGAAAATCATCCCATGTTTCACGATTTGTAGTCCAACACAGTACTACAGCAAACAAACATTGCATGAGCAATGCTATTATTTTGAAGGAACAGTCATGGCCTGGGCCAACCACACACTACGCATAGGTGGATTGTGTCGCGGTTTGGGTTTAAAAATATTGTTAAAAATAAAAACAAGGATTTTGGTACATGAGCAATGGTGAGTTTTGTAATAAAATTGATTGTTTTAAGTCAGCATTAAATTTTATTTGCATTATATGGCAAAACGTAACAGCGAATCGTTGACAGGTCAGGATATGTTATTTCAGGTAATTAAAACATTCGTAAAGGCGTCTTTGGAACCTGTACAACAGGGATCAACATGAGATTGTTTTCCACACATTGGTAGAAATGTTTAATAATAGGCAACGTTGGTTAAAAAAAACGGAGGTATTTGCGGTTACCGGTTTGTGTTAGTATGGGCGTATGCTGTCACTTTCGGGTAAGATGTGCTGCATTCTCGTAATGACCAACTTGTGAAATCTGATTATTTATTTCTGTATTATGGTCTTGTGTTTGTTAAATGTTGAACAGATTAATGGCGATATGGTGACAATAGCCAGCATTTATATGTAAGCAGATGAGTTTATCGTTAATATATAAAATTATATGACGTGATGTCACGGCTGAGCCGCGATAACTAACGAGAACAGTGTTTCTACCAGACAGGAAGTATCAATATATTTGGATGTCAAACGTCAACAATCATCAGAACTAAATAGCTATGTTTTATCCAGAATTCTAATAATTGCAGCCTGTATAATTCGAACACAATTTTAATATGACGTAAAGAACAATTACATGTAACCAATGACAAAGTTAGGAGGCATGACCTGCTGGAGGTGCCCCGGCTGCGATGTAAAGACAGTATTTAACCCCGCAACATCCACAGAAGTCAGCTGTTGTTTCAAGCGCGGAGTATATCGTTTCTGTTGTAAGTACAAGTTATTTTATTTGAAGTAATGGATTTGAATTGTGTCGCAATTAAAAACACTAACAAACGATACATTTGAACTTTTTAAGAATGTGTAAATCAATTTTACGATCCATGCATTTTTAGCTGTCTTTCAAATTACCTGTTTAAATCTCCGGTTTAGGTTGAGTGGAATTAAACACCAGCCGTGTTTGGTAAACACATTTTTGGGCCTTCAAATCTTGGTAAGTAGACTTTCGACATTATTGTTAATCAGCTTTAATTACCTGTATACGCTTGTTAATCCTCTTTGTATTTAGACCAAGTGACCAGCATCTCTGTCAGTTGGACTGGGCGGTTGTGATCTTACACAACCTGAGCAGATAATTTTTGTGTAAGTTTAATTATTTACAGCCATTTTTAGTCTTGTACTAAAGTGTTATTAACAATTACAACAATATGCATACAGCTGAACCTTTGTACTCAATTTACCAACCAACAGATTGAGGACAGGCCGGTGATGATACAGAGTACATTACCATAATGGATTCAGTTACGGACACCCTAACTTGTGGCAGCACAGCGTGAGGGGATTTTTGTTTCATTGTTTTCTTTCATGCTTGAAAGCTGAAGGTAATACCGTCAACTCATCAAAACTGTGATGTATGTAAATGTATGTTTGAGTTAGAATATTTTAATCTGATGCAACCTGATGCAAACTCAGTGCAGTGATGGCGATTTTAGAGTTATACAACGTAATGCGTTTGACAATGTTGAATTACGACAGTTGATAAATGTACAAAATACGGGTGAAGTTGGTGATTTTGGCACATTCTATGCAAGTATTATGCTGGGCTTGGATATTTTGATTGTTAGAGCCCCAGACTTTGTACACGGGCCTGGTGATTATCTGCAGATTGAGTGGATTGGTGAATCTCTGATAGACCCCGTACATGTGACCATGAGAGCAGATGAATATAATGAACACACGTTTGGTAATTTACTTGAAAGTGTTATGCAGAGTAATGCTGAGATTATGGTTGATGAATCACTAGAGCTGGTGGTAAGCTGGAGATGGTCGTGTCGCTGCTTTTTTCCAAAAGTTTAGGCAACCGAAATTAAATGACTACAAATGTATAGCACACAACTCTAAAGGTTTCGATGGTTACATCTTCATGCAGTACCTTACTATCAATGGTATTGGCACGACACTTATTGCTAATGGTAACAAGCTCATGATTTTTACAGACAGCACATTCAATCAGAGATACATTGATAGTCATTGCTTCCTACCGATGAAGCTGTCGGCCTTGCCACGTGCTATGGGTTTTAAGGATTCGAAAAAAGGCTACTTTCCATTCTCGTTGAAGTTTAACATCAAGGAGAATGAGAACTATGTTGGCCCCCATCCGGAACCGCATTACTACGGTGTGAATACCATGATGACTAAAGAAAAACATGAGTTTTTGCAATGGTATGCAACTGTTTCCGCATACCCCTTTGTCATGCAGGATGAAAGAAAGGCTTACTGCATGAATGATGTGGTCGTCTTGAGAGAGGGTTGTATGCGCTACATACTCGAGTTCCTGGGTGTTAACCCATTCCGGTCAATTACGATTGCTTCGGCTTGCATGAAAGTCTTTTGCAGCAGATTCCTCACCAAGGACACCATTGCATTGGTCCAGGGGGTTTCCAAACCTGTCATAAAACCTTCCAATGCCATCGTCTGTTGTGTAAATAGCCAGCCAGTGCTCCCCGGGGTGATTGCTTGGGGGTGTATTAACAATCATCATTAATGCAACATCTCAGACTGGTCCCCTAGGTAGTTAGTCATTTGCCAGCACACCATAGAAATGGGTCCTAGATGAAAATTGGTTCACCACACTGGTCAACTCTGCGGTATTCATTTCCACACCGTTTTCTTAATAATAGTCAACCATGACTTGTCGCCAGTTTGACACTTCGATGGCAGCCCTTTACGTGAGTCCATTATTCTCGCCTGCAGTGTGCGTAACATCCATGTGACCTGCGGCGTCCTTGTAAAACAAACCAGGTGAAAACTGTTTTTAATTTATCACATCCATAATTCAGAATGCTCTCTATAACGGCTCTGTAGGGGTATGTGTTGCTACTCTGACTAATTAAACGATCACCCAAGGAGACATCCACTTGTGAAAATAGGGTGGCTATCGGATAGTTGATAACCCCAACACGTGCTCCAGCATCAATATTAGTTCCGTCCGGTTTAGTGACTTTTACATGTAGGTACAACAAAGTATTGTTTAGATCAACGGAGTCTTCGCCCTTCCCAGCAATAAAAAACTCCAGAGGGGCCGTACCATGGGGCGTACCACTGCTCACCTGGTTTTAAGCCCAATATCTGTTCCAGTTTTGTACTCAATTTCAAACTAAAATGGGGCTCACCCTTTAGAAACATTCTATTTTTAAATTCATCATACCCCGCCCATACACCATGTGGTTTTATATAACTGTTGAGGTCTGTCACTAGTTTTACTATTCCTTTGTAATAACCATTGTTGAGTTCATATTTCCAAGTTTTGTCGTTATTCGAGTCATGTAGTTCAAATGCGTTTTCACCCCATGTAAAAATATTCCATGTATGTGGGTATTGGAATTCTATCAAAGATACTTCCCAATCACCTTTCAAATCTATACCTTTGGCAAATGTTGTGGTATAGCTTGAACTCGTATTGCTTGGATAGACATGTCTCGATTAGTTACTGGGCAGCATTATGTAGAAGCCGCCATCACCCATGCTAATTGCAGTAAATGTAAATGAGTTTTATCCAGTTTCTAGGTCAAATACTTGTTCCAATGGTATCCAGCTGTTGAATTTCTCAGGCCAACCAAGCCATTTCACAAGACTCTTTTTCTTCCCTTTCTGTACTTTCTCATCCAAAACTGCTTCATAAAATGTCCCAGCTATCACATCACCTTCTTAATCGTTTATTCTGTAAACAGGAGGTACCCGCGGAATACATTGTTATTTTAAAATATTCATCTGTGTACCCTTTTTCAAAGCCTTTCCTGTAGCAAAATGTTTGATGTTGTACTTCTTGTGTAATGAACACTGGGACCAGGGGTTTGTGGTTCCAGTTGCGGAACTCAACTGTCGATTTATTTTGCGAAAGCACAAGGGATAAGGCACAAGCAGAACGAGAGAGACAGGCGGGCAGGCTCGGTAACCGGATGATCAAACCACGAAGACAACAGGCAGGAGCAGGCAAGTAGGAGAATCCAGGGGCAGGCAGTCAGGTACGATACCGGGTGATCAGTCCACGATAGCGACAGTACTGCTGGGGCGCAGTGGTGCTGGGGCGTTGCGAGGACCCAACATCTTCATTAACATTTCAAAATGTGAATAAAAAAACTCCTTCCCCTTGTCCATTTGGACTTTTTGTGGTGTTCTTCCTTCTTTCAATATGTCTTCAAATGCTTGCTTTACCTCGATAGCGTTTTTATTTACCTCGATAGCGCTTTTATTTCTAAGCACGCGAATCCATGGGTATTTGCTTAATACATCTATGCATGTTAACATACATTTAATGTTATCGTTTTCCACTCTGTAAGCACTCATGTCAACCAAATGTATATCATGAACAATAACTCTATTTCTTTGAAAATTTATAGCTACAGGCCTGTGTTGCGTGTATGTATCCTGGACGAGCAGCCAGTCATCGGCCACGCCATTTTTGAGGATCTCCCCGGTTTTCTCCAAGTACGCTCTTTTCAAACCTTCTCTACCCACATAAGCACCAGGGTTTGCTGGGTCGTAGTAAATCTTTTTCCTAACCTGTTCAGACATCGTAGAGCATTCACGCAATAATGAGAAGTAATACATATTTAACATTGTTTTATTTGAGTTTTTCGAAATTACACATCCTGACATTTTCCGGATATAGTTCCAATCTAACAGAGTCATACTCTTGCAGCCCTTCGACAACTTTAAACATCTACCGTATTATGTGGGCCTTGTTTTGGCCCCAGATAAAACACTTTTCGAAAGGTGCCCCATAATCTGGCATTAAAAACCATTTGATCAGTTACACCAGCCTTAAACTCATGGCCTTTGGCTAATTCATAAAATGTCACCTCCGGTAGCTCTGGGTTGAAGATGTATCCACCGATCCGACCCTCGTCCAATTTCCATTCCCATGCCAACATATCCTGGTGTAGTTGATGGATTTGGGTTAAACTCAGCATTGGTTTCCTTGGGGCTAGCATCTTGATTGCATCTCTGGGGTCCATTTGTAATTTCTTACAAAATCGCTGAGCTGCGTTAAAGTTGTTAGTTTTCAACAGTGTTTCAACCAAAACATTGATCGCCGCACAATCCTCGATGTTTTGTATTGTGTAGGTAAGTTCATTCAGGCAAGACTGAATGACCATCACAGATGTCTGTGTATTTAAACCATGCAGACCATGCCAATCATCCCATAAAACATGAAAGGTTGACAACCACCGGTTGTAGCCCATCTGTTGCACCACTTGTCAGTAGATGAAATCCCGGGGGGTGTTTATAGAATTACTGAACACCATTTGTTAAACATCAAACACCTTACTGGTGACACAACACTTATTTATTGCTAGGGTATTCCGGAACCTTAAGCCCCATTTGTTAATCATCAAACATAACCCACCTGTTATAACAGTAGTTTGGTTTGCTCATTGGCCGTTGTAAAACATCAAACACGGACACATAAATGTAATCATAAATTACAAAGTCAACGGACATGCATACGTCACACTAGAAGTCCCGCCCAAACACACATCATACAGGAAGTCCCACCCTAACACACGTCATAACGGAAGACCCACCCAACAAACCGGATGTCCCAGCCCACCTGTCACATCAATATGGAAGTCCCGCCCTCCAGGGCCATAAATCACCATTCTAATGCATTATACCTTACATTTACTACTTACGTGTGTTAGACATAACAGTTACACACATTCCCATTTAAATTGATTGTTATATTATATTCACATAGCATATGTACACAGACAATTTTTCTTTTCAAAACTGCTACATAATATAGGGACATGCTTTTATACATTCACAGGCTTTTAATTCTGCAATCTGCAGCTTTGCATTTTCTCAGGAAGTGTCTTCTCTTGATGGGGAGAGAGAGTATATGTTGAGTAACAGGTTAAAAAAATAGGTTTTTAGTGTTGCTGCTGAAGTCAAATGTTTGATATGAGAAAGAAAAGAGAGTAAGACAAGGAGTGATTTGAAGAGAGAAGGAGTGTGCATGAGTTTAGGAGAGATTTGGAGAGAGGAATGTGTGTGAGTTGAGGCAGATCGCCTGCCAAGGCCAGGCTGTTTAACTAGTTCATTTTTCCATATTTCTCCTTTCCGGATCCCACAGGATCCCCCTTTCCCCCTAAACTTCTCTCCCCCTCATTTCTCCTTCTGGTATGGTTCTCCTCCTGATGTATTTCTCAGTCCCTCCCAAGAGATGCCTATATCACTGATAAATATGTGGTCCAACAGTTCACTTGGCACCGCTTTACAAAACAATCATGATACTGAAGCAAACTAAAAATCTCCTCTGCTGTGAAGCCAGAAATCCATCCAGCCACAAAGAAAAACATGTCAAACTGGAGTAGAGTTCTCTATATAGGTGTGTTTTTGTTTCTTTGCACATCTTTGTCAGGGAATAATTTCTTTGCTGTTTGTTTTGTACCCAGTGTAAAGCATAATTGGATCCTACAAATGCGCTATATACATTTTATGTATTATTATTATTTATAATTAACAAATTATAATAATTTTAGTGGTTTGGATGTGACTATTAAAACACAAAGATCAGATTAACATTAGCCCTAACCCAATTCAACTAGTATTGACGTGACAAAGGTGAGTTCCATGCATCTTCGTTTTGGTTGCTAATCTGGTTTTAAATGTGTAAGAAAGTACTCACACATACTCACTCAAATGAGGTTCACTTGAAAAAACTAAATTGGGGAAAGTTTACATTATTACAAAGGGAAAGTAAAAGGCATTGAGCTGGTAGTAGCCATGTATGGCTTTACTGAGAGTAAGACATTTACGCCATTGCTATTAGTGCTGAAGTTGACCAATCACGCTAAAATGGCTCAGACTTTGGGTACTCCAAAAAAAAGTGTGTGCACAAACATCCAAAAATAAGAGCAAAACAACCAAATTTGCCACATAATGTAATTATCCATGTCCATGGTGGAAGAAGGTCGTTTTAGTAACTTGATTGACATGAGGTAGGAACGAGAGGGTGGGGTCAAGGATGATTCCAAGATTGCACATGTGGGAGGAGGGGGTGAAGATGGAACCATCAATGTTGAGTGAGAAGGTCTGGGTGGAGCAGATGAGGGAGCTTGGGCCAATGATGAGGATTTCAGATTTATTGCAGTTGAGTTTGAGAAAGTTCAGTTGCATCCATGATTTAATGAGTTGAATGTCATTGGCGATGAGGGCAGAGGATCTGTCCAAGGGGAAGAATGTAGAGGATGAAGAGCAGGGGACCGAGCACTGAGCCCTGGGCGACACCATGGGTGACTAGGGTGGTGGTTGTTTATGGAAATGTATTGATGTCTTTCAGAGAGATAAGAGTTGAGCCAGGGGAGGGTGGTGCCAGTTATGCCAAGGGAGTACTGAAGGAGTGTTAGAAGGATGGAGTGATTGATGGTATCAAATGTGTGTGAGGAGGATGGAGTGGTAGATGATGTCAAAGGCGGCGCTGAGGTTGAGGAGGATGAGGATTGTGAGGAAGCCAGAGTCAGGAGAGAGAAGTATTTCATTGGTTGATTTTCAGTATGGCGTTATATGTGCTGTGATTGGAGTGGAAGCCGGATTGGAAAGGTTCATAGAGGTTATTAGAGTCAAGGTGGGATTTGAATTGAGCAGTGACAACTTTTGGACAGAAATGGGAGGTTTGAGATGGGCCGGTAGTTGTTAGGGGTGTCAGGGTCAAGTCCGGGTTTTTTTTGTATCGGGGTGACAGCAGCGAGCATTAGGGCGGGTGGGGGGTGAGGCCAGTGGACAGGGAGAAGTTAATTATATTGGTAATGAGAGTGGAAAGTGTGAGGAGGCAGGTCTTGACCAGAAAGGAGGGCACAGGTTGAGAACTTCATGCTGGTGACTATGGGGGACAGTTCAATTTTAGTGATTTCACTGAGGGATGGAAATTAGTGGCTTGGAAGTAGTGGGAAGTTGAGGGCCAGTGAGGTTGGTGGAAGCAGCCAGCTGATTGTGTATTGTGTCAATATTGGTTTGGAAAAATTATAGAAATTAACTGCATTTGCTCATGATGGAGTTTAGTGATGGTATCTATGGGTTTGAGGAGTTTGTTAATGATAGAAAAAGGGTTTTGGCGTTGTAATGGCCAGATTGGATGACAGAGGAGTAGTAAGAGGAGTGTGCATTGTTCAGAGTGTCTTTGTATTGCTGTTGGTGAGTTTTGCAAGCATCCAAGTGGACAGTGAAACCGGTTCTTTTGAAAAGTTGTTCTAGTTGACGGCTGCTAGCTTTCAGGTGGTGAAGTTAATTGGTGTACCAAGGGGTAGTGTGTGTGAAGGAGACCAGTTTAGTTTTTATGGGAGCCAGGCAGGAGGAGAGTACATCATTATAGATGTTGACCAGATCAATTGGGAAGACATTTGGAGTGAGGGCAGAGTCAGAGATGGTGTCACCCAAGATGGTGGAAAGAGGAGGGGTTGATGGACTTGGTGTTCCAGAAAGTTATGGCACAGAGATTTTGATGGTTTGTCAATGCAATGTTGCTAATCCACAACCATGCCTGTCCTGTCTGGTTAAGTCTGGTTAAGAGAGAAATATTCCAAGGGTTTTTGCCAGGTTTTGGACAGACAAAGTCAAGTTTATTGTCCAAATAAATTCACTGAGGATGAGGCCCTTGTTATTTAGGGATTGGGTGTTGAAAAGTGCACATTTGAGATGTGGTTGTTTTTGAGTGGGCTGGTTTGCTTTGACCAAGGTTTGTAGGCAGGCGGGGTAAACATGTTGTTTGTTGTGATGAGGTAGTGCCAGTGGAGCAGTGACTGTGCGTCTGCTGGATCACAGGATGGAGTGCATGGACATTACCAAACGCTGGGTTTCCTCCCTTGTGATGCTTTGCCAGGCCTTCACTGCAGCTTTCTTCAGTTGTTGTTTGTTCGTGGATCTTTCTGCCTTAAGATTTGTCTTCAGCAAGTGAAATGCATGCTTGATCGGCTTGAGAACATATTACTGATTCGGCCATTGCAGAATATTCCACTTCATAGCCTTAAAAAAAGTCCTGGGTTTCTTTTGCAGTACGTTTTGGGTCATTTGATGTCAATGCATTCAAGACTTCAAGTAGTCGTTGCCTGCAAAGGATTCTCAACAAAATATAAAAAATGAACATTATATTTATAATTGTATTAATTTATCTAAGTACATTTGAGCCCCTGATATAAGGGCACTGTGTATGAAAATGGCTGCAATTCCTAAACTTTTCATACAGTATTTTTGTTCAACCCCTTGAATCAAAGCTGAAAGTCTCCACTGCAATTGCATCTTGGTTGTTTCATTTTAAATGTAGTGTGGTGGCGTACAGACGCAAACTTAAAACTGGGAAATGGCTGCGTGATAGTAGATTCCAGGATACCCCCTGCAGAGCTTCGGGGATTCAGGTTTTGTTAATTTCTTCCATGAAAACCTTCAGACAAAAATATAGGTTTGTTTGTGGTATCTGGTTTTCCACATGTGGAAAATGCATTAGTGCCCTAACTCCCCCCACAAAATCTGTTTTTCTATCTTTCTCCATCTGTGTGTCTGTCTGATCAGATGTGGGTAGGGTTAGATGAGTACGGCAGATCTTTACGACGAGGTCTGTTATCATTTATTCAGGGACTAAGGGACACAAATGGACCCCTATTCCCTACTAAGTGCGCTGATTTTGACCAGAACCAATAGGGCCATAAGTGCTATTTGGGATACTGTTAGACATCTGTACAACTATTCTACCTCCTCATTAAGATCATAAGACAAATCTGTTCTAGTCCTGTGTGTCCTTTATTTGGCCGTGGAGTGGCCAGCGTGTCCAGCAGAGGTTGCAGGCAGGTTACACTGAATGCCGCTGGGCTGCTAGTGAGCTGTCCTGAATAAATGAGTCCGCTTCCTCACTAGCCAGAGGGGAAATATGAGTTGGAAAGAATAACACATCTAGCTGTATCTCCAGTGTTATGTGGTCCCTTTTATCTCCAGGGAACACAGACTGGTTTCTTCTTCTAAACTAGTTACACTGTCATCTTGTTGTGGTTGCTGTGAACAGAGGGATACCAAGGTAAGTGAACAATACATCTCAGAACAGATCTAGTCAGTTAGTCACTGAGTGAGACAAACAGATATAAAATAGACACACAGATAGAAAGACATGATGGAGGATCTGTATGGGTCAGACTGACAGACATGATGGAAGATCTGTTTGGGTCAGACAGACAGTCAGACAAACATGATGGAGGACCTTACCTTGGTCAAATAAAAGACAGACAGTAAAGGAGATAGCATTGCGCCTCATGAACATGAAAAGTGACTATAACCCACTCCCCACATGCACACACAACCCTTAACTGGACAAACCTATAACCCCCTCCCCACATATACACACAAACTTCAACTGGACCAACCTTGCACCTTACATATTCTTTAGAAATGTATTAATGCTCGGTCCAATCGCTAAATTGGAGTCTTGGTTTTTTTATATTTCATAAAGGTCCAGATTCAATACTGTTTGATGAAGTTATGGGAAAGATATGGTGCTTTAAAGGTTGATAATCTGCCCTACCAAGTTCTGAGAAAAAAGGCTACACTACAGTGAAAGGTAAAGTAACATAGCAGCAGGATTCATAATTGTAGCAGCAATGTAAGTGCAGATAGTTTGAGTGCAGGTGGACAGCCACCAAGCCGTTTAGCACTCTTACTGTACTGATGGACTTGGTTGCCCACATTACGCATCAGAATCAGATGAATGAACGGTCAATCAAGTTCAAGCCCAATATTGGGATTGTCATCGTACAGTTTCCCACCCATCTTGGAAGAAACAAACCTTTATACATATGAAATCACCATATCAGTTAATTTAGGAAAATCTTAGACTGATAGTAATGAACACTTTCCAATCAAGTGTCCTTTAGTTCTTGTCTTTAGGTTTCTTTGTTTTGTATCAGTGATGTATAGTTCCAATATCAGTTATTGCAGTCAGTGTGATGTGGACCCAGCAAATTGCCTGGTTGTCCTAAGAAGTCAGTGTAGGTGTGTAGTGGAGTAGTGAGTTTTCAACACTTCACTAATTCAAGATTAACACGACAATAGTGTCTTCCACTGTGTTGGGAACATGTGACCTTTCCAGTCAACTGGCCCATGGTACTCTGACTTGTAATAACCCTAACCCTTCAGGACTCAGGATTCTCCTGTAACCACAGCTGACAAAATACACTGTAACAGTCAGTAACAGGCAATTCTAGTTGCATTTTCCATATATTAATTTCTTAAATTATCCTTTGACTATGTTCTTGCCCGCCATCTTGTGGCTTTAAAAAATTGTCCAGAAGCCATAACTTGCTTGCAGACCCCTAGTCTAAAGGATCTATTTGTAGTCCAATGTAGGCTACATAGCAGTACGAAACAGTGAAACAGTGTAGACTACATAGCCATAGTAAATGTTGAAACAGAGTATTTATGTAGACTTCATGGCAGTATGAAATGTTGAAATAGTGTCTCTATGTAGAGCACATAGCAGTACAAAACGTTGAAATAGTGTCTTTATGTAAACTACATAGCAGTACGAAACATTGAAACAGTGTCTTTTTATGTAGATTACATAGCTGTAGCAAATATTGAAACTGTGTATTGTTATGGACATTTTGAACTAAGGTGGGGGGACAGCCCGCCCTTTGGGTAAAACCTATGGGACACAAGACAGATGGGCAGCATCTTACCACACCCCTTTTTCTACTATAAGTACTGATGATTGTCATGTATTAAGTCAGAGACTCCTCGGATTATTATTTTGTAAGCATTTGATGCATCTCTCTATTTGCAAATAAACTATTAAATTGTGCCAAGAGAATTTTGTCTCTGTCCTTACTCCTTTAAAATTTCTGATCGATGAAATTGCCATCACACTGTTTATATAGACTTCATGGCAGTATAAAACGTTTAAATAATGTCTTTATGTAGACTACATAGCAGTACAAAAAGTTGAAACAGTGTCTTTATGTAGACTACATGTGCACCATAAACATAGTATAATGAACTATATAAGCAATAAAACATCTAGCATATTGCAGGCCAACATTTAAAATGGATAAACCTTACTTTCTTGTGGTCTTCTGAACTCCATAAAAGTGTAACTTATAAATATTTACAACTGATGTACTTGTGTGATTGTGAATTGGTCTCCTAGCTCTCATACCTTTTAGATCCTTAGCGCTGAGTCTTTTTCTTGATATGTTGGATCGCACGGTGGTCTAACATCTGGCCCACTCTGCTTGCAGGTCTACAGAGGACACTTAAACACTCAGAGAAACAGGTAAGCGAGAAACAGGTATCCATGAAAAAAGTGGCTTTTGCCTTCTTAATATTTATTTTGCAACATAATTGACTTTTTGAAACCTTTTGTAATATCCTCCTTTTCATATGCATCACATGACAATTAAATACTCACTTTTATAAAACATCAGCAGTTGTCACTGAGTGCCTTTACAGACACCAAGCATAAACCCTGAAGAGCAATCAATCTAGATTAAGTGGCAAGGAAACAGTGGCAAGGAAAATCTCCCTAAAAAATAAGGAACCTTGGAAGACTCCTAGAGAGGAGTAAGGCTCAAAGGGATTACCAGTCCTCTTCTGTCTGTACCAAGAAGATATTATACGAGTACATCCTCATTAAAGTAGATAATTCATCAAGATGTTCAAAATGTTCAAATAATTACCAGGTCGAAATACATACTTTTCAAGATTAAATGTAAATGTAATTTGGCTTTAAAAAAGTAAATCATAGTGTTTATAGAGAATGCTCCTACTGTTTCAGAGATAAAGTATGGGTCTTGAAATACGATTGCCAACCCTTTCCCAGCAAGAAATCACAAAAATACAGCTGTTGTACAAAATTATGTCTAAAGCACCTCCAATCTCATCATAGTCAGGTATTATAGCATGCACAATGCAATTTTCTACAAGGAGAACATGTGGTAACTTGGTAAAAATCTAGGTGCACATTAATACATTTAGGAGCACAATTATTTGGATTAGGGTTAGTGAGAGCAGATTTGACTTGTGGTCTTCATTATTTTAACCAATCAATTAGCAGTTAGAATGAAACATAGGATGCATTCATCCCCCTGAGGTAGTTCCAGCCTCTGACTAAGCTATGCTACAACTGTTTTGTTGAGTTCTGTAAGTAGTTATTTCTACCAACTAAGAATTTTGATTACCAACTATGAATTCTACTTCAACCATGTAAAAACTGGCACACTTTTGTCACATTATGGACACGAAACGCATTATTTTAACTGCTGAACTAAAACAAGATAGAGACTCAAAAGGTTTACGTTACTAAGCCATGATAAAAAAACATGTTTACTACAGGTAATTCTATGATCCAACAGCCTCGGCTAATCAGCATAGCCATCATTAATACATTTAGTCAAAAAGCATCTAGCCATTATTTACCATTGCTTCTAGCTTAGCTGTTTGTAAAAACGTTGCCTGCCTTTTCAAGTTTTCTTTTATTGTTTCAATATTTATTTGTAATTTCCATAGTGCTGGCTCATATATCATATAGGTGTTTCTATCAGATGTATTAATACATAAACAAGGTGTCTAAATGATTCTAAATTCTAAAAAAGACTACAACTCTGGTGGGCGGTACCTTCTGCTCTGACATTCCTCCTCCAAAGGTGGGGTTTCCCACATCGCCTCAGTGAACAAGGTACTGCTAGCTTGCTAGCTGACTTTACATTACACAAGACAATGGCTTGCGATCTAAAGGATTCATTTTTGTAAGTGAACTTCTTCAAAGGTTCTGTTTAAACCAACTGTATGTTTAGAGATACAGTGGAAGCTGGATATTGGGATATTGTAACTCAATTGTAACTATATATTTTTTAAATAAAATTATGTTCTCCCTGCCCATTTCATAGTGAAACACATACAGATTAATGACTGCATTTACAAATCATACTGTAACCAAAACGGCAAATAAGTTCCTTCTAATGATTGGAGATATCCGTTGAGCTTGACGTTCTTGTTGATTACAAGGCTTAATCAGTATCTGCGAAATCATCCCGTGATGTTTTTGAATATAGATTAACTGACAAAGCAGCAATTGATTTCAGCCCTGCTTTTTGAAAACAGTACCTGGGGGAATTAACTATTAAGACCTTAGCAATCTCACTAATTTAATGAAGAGCAATCTTACTCTATAGATATGGCTACTGTACTGTTTAAATGGCAAGTTTACATTTACTTTCTGATCCTGCTTGATCAATAGAGATCTGTCTGCTTATCTAATGTACATTGTACAATTGCAAATCATCATTCTTTAAACAAATTAAACACAGCTACTTTTATTCTGACTACTGAACATTTATTAAAACAAGTAATATTTATGACATTTATTACAACAAGTGAAATTTTGATGGAAAGTTTAGAAAACATGAATGCACAAAACATGAAATTATTATTGAAAAAAAACATGTTTTTATTTGTACTGGTAAACGTGTTAATGTTGGGGTTTTGGCTATGTTAGTGGATGAAAATGAAGGTAGCCTGCTGGACATATACTTGGTATATCAGGGTTTACATGGACACTGTTGCAGGGAACTGAAAGTTGACAAACCTGGACTCAAACAGACGTTACTCTGGCAACTAAATCCATTTAAATAGTGGAAGTGAAAAGGAACACAGGTTAGGATAACAATGAGGAGCTGTCCATGCTCCAAGGGAGGGAAAGAGGAAATTAGATCTCACTTGCACTGCAGGCTTGCTGCGCTAGGACATGACAGTAGACAGAAGGACAAAGGATTTATGGGACAGATGAACCCAGATAGAAATGCAGCCACGGAATTGACCACTTGGTGATGGTGCAGGACAAGACCTTCTTGGCAGGGAGAGGGACCCCATGAAGAGGATCAAACACTTGTGCTCCTCAAAGGCCCTTCTCCACCCTGGACACTCTTCCCTCCAAACAGCAGCTGATCTCTTCCTCCAGTGATCGAATCCCGGCTGGAACTGGAAAGCCATTGCATCCCAACCCTGTGGGCTCTCCCCATAATCAACAAACATGCTGGTTGCTGCACCATGTGCTAAAGCCCCTCTGAAGAAAATGTTTTTGGGGAGCTATCCACCAAATGAACAGGTGTCCATGCTCCAAGTGAGGGAGAGAGGGCATTGGGTCTCACACATGACACTACTACTTAAATGTAATAACAATTACGTTGCTGAGAATTACAGTGTCTGCTAAATTAAAAATGTTGATCATTTCTAGAAATGGAAAAGGAATTTATTGATTTGACAGTTTTAAAGATTCTTATTTTAATTATTGTAATTAATGATTCACTTAAAGTTTGTCCCTTACTTCAAACGGTGACTTAATTAAATTTGTCTTCATGGTAAAAATATTTGAAATCTAAAACACTTTTCAAAAGGCACCACATAGATGGAAAGACCCAGATGCTCTGTGAGTGGAAGGAACTCTGGAAAATTCAATACATTTATTGAATTAACTCAAAAGTTAACAGCTGCATAATTTCTGCAATGGGTCTCGGTAGACATTTCGCCTGCAGTTAGATCTCCCCCAACAATTAATTATCTTACTACCAGATCCAGACAGAGTCTATAAGAGACACCTTTTCACTGAATGCTAGTATGGCATCCTAAATGGAACCCAATTCCCCATTTAATGCACTACTTTTGACCAAGCCCCATAGAGATCAAGTGCACTACTTGGGGAATAGTGTGCCATTTGGGATGCAATCTCAGAATACCCTGCTTATTTTTGAATTCATAAATTAACAATGAAACAGCTGGGTTATTTGATTTCAGATATACTGATTTTATTATTCCAGATATAATTGTTATAGCATTCTAGCTATAGCTTGTATATCTTGTATATGCTGTCACTGCATAAGGGTGCCGAAACATCTGACAAGTTGCCCAGCTAAAATCCAGGAGTCTTGGTTATAAGCAGTGGATTAAAAATGTAATTGTTTAATTCTGTTTATTGACCTTTCTAAGGCTTTTGAATCAGATGATCATTCCATTCACCTCACTGGGCTGTGGAAACCTGTCAAAACACACATTACAAAGTTGGTAAAGCTTAGGATTACAAATGGTTTCTTTTATAGAAACAAAATGCATCTGTATAATCAGCGAAGAATGGAAATTGTACAAGCTCCTTTTATGTTAGTCTTGGATTGTGGTGTTGTATATGAATGACTCAGTCTCAATACTAACACCTTTAGATGGAGTTTATCATGCAGTTTAATGTTTTATTTGTAGCATGAACTATCGCACACATCTTTTCACTACCATCAGTTGGCTAGGACTTTGTAACGGAAGCCCTGCGATGCGCTGTGCTCCTTCTCCCTCTCCATACTATACCCCGGCAGGAGACTGATGGCAGCAGCGCACCCCATGGACACACCTGCTCCCCATCACTAATTATGTTTCCTATAAGTTTGTCTCTGTTTCACCTGCACCTCATGGAGTATTGTCTGGCTATCTAGTTAACCGTGAGGTGCTGTACCTTTCTCACAATATGTATAAAGAACTAGCTAAATCATAACTGCCTTCTGTTGTTTTTTTTAATCATTTGTAGTTCCTTTTGCCTCACCATTATATGCAGTTGCTACCTTCACAATTCACAGACTTTCTGGCTTCCTGAAGGGTCAATCATTTTCTGCTCTTTTAACACAAGGCTTTAATTTAAAAAAATCCAAACTACCTTTACACCAAAATAAAATGGAAAATCTGCAGTTATCAAATACATTTTCAAGAATGGTTAGTGCTTGAGGAACCATGGGTTTATTCAGAGAACATTAGTAAAAACGTATTTTCTCTGCTGTGTACCTTAAACAAGTAAGTCATTAATGTTTTACATGAATATTCATGTTTTTATTTGCTACAACATAAGGCTGAGCTATAAAAGAGCCCTTGGTCTCAAGCTGATTCTCTGTAGGAATACAAATGTAATAAATAAATACACATAAACATTTAAGTCTTGATCCCTTCACAGACCTGTGGGATATAGCCAAGCAGAGCTACAGTAGGGCTGTTGTGGGAGCAACTTGACCATATGGTATTTAAGAAGTACCCATCAAGCCAATCCAACTTGTTGGAGGTGCTTCAGGAAGCATGGGGTGAAATCTGTTCAAATTACCTCAACAAATTGACAACTAGAATGCCAAAGGTCTGCAACGCTACAAGTGCGGTAAATGGAGGATTTGTTTTTGTTAAAAGCAAAGGTTGAAGGACACAATTGTGATTTCAATAAAAAATCCTTACATGTAACCTTGTCAATGACTTTATTTCCTATTAATTTTGCTATATTTCCTATACTAAGTGACCACAAATTTTTGAACGATACTTTATATATTTTTTGTGTTAACTCTAACCAAATATTTTTTTTATTTGTTACATAGTCATCATAAACATAAACACAACCTGTCATGTTTTATGAGTTGTGAAATGTTTATTTGGACTCATGGGTGTTTGGCTTGCTTGTATGAAATCAATGCAGTGATTTTAGTAATTACGTATTTTTCAGAATGTCTGTCAGTCAAAACCAACACAACCCTGTGAAGCACAACACCAGTAGTGTTCATGAAAAATAAAGTTTCTGTATAGTCACTCTGTGTTCATGTAAAATAAGTTTCTGTATAGTCACTCTGTGTTCATGTAAAATAAGTTTCTGTACAGTCACTCTGTTCCAATTTAGGCACGTGTAAGTGTTCAAACCTATCACTTTTAACCTGCATACCTGTATAAGTGTATGAAGCTTACACAAATAAGTTAAATCTCACTGTTTTAGTTAGCAAAATCTTTTATCTTGCTACTGCAATTATGCTGATTACAAAGAGAGATAGTGCTGGCCTTCCACTCCCTCTTGACTGTCTTTTCACTGTACCATCAGATCTTGAGCAGGTCAGAGAGATGTCATCGCCCTAACCCTAACCCATCATCAACCTAACCCATCATCGCTTTAACCTAACCCTTTATTGCAGTAACTCTAACCCATCAATGCCCTAACCCATCATCCCTGTAACCCTAACCCATCGTCACCCTAACCCATTATCGCCATAACCCATCAGCGCCCTAACCCATCATCACTGTAACCCATCATCACTGTAACCCATCATCACCTTAACCCATCATCACCTTAACCCATCAGCGCCCTAAACCTAAATATCATCAACCTAACTCAAATCATCATCACCCTAACCCATCTTCGCCCTAACCCATCATCACTGTAACCCATCATCACCTTAACCCATCTATGCTCTAACCCATTGTTACCCTAAACCACTGAACTCACATTAGGCTTTCATGGTAAATACAAAAACAAGTTCTTATTGTCTTTATAAATTACTTGATATCCCATTTATTATTTAGTATATCCTGTAAATAACACAGGACAGTTTGAATCCATTTCCAGTACCTCTTTTCTCCCTTTTTTCTCCAGAAGTCTCTCTCTCCAATATATCAGTCTGGAACCCTACACAGACCTGTGCGATATATAGCCAATCAGAGATACAGTAATACAGTAGAGCGGTTTTGGGAGCAGCTTGTCTGTAGGGTATGTAAGAAGTGCCCATCAGAGAGATAAAGTATATGGTGCCTCATGTCCCTATTATTAATTGCTTTTGCCTTTGACCTTTGGTTTATTTTTTATTTTTTTATGGATAGAAATATATGACCGGTGGGGTTTATTTCCGGTGAGGGGGGGTTGTTTATGGTTAATAAAAGTGTTTTATGGCTTCTAAGTAATTCTTGAGATGAAAGATGGAGAGGAGAAGAGCAAGGGGAGGGGCGTGTTGAGCAGGTGGTACTGGGGCTTCATTCTCTGGGAGGAGAGGGTGAGTAGGATAAGGGAGAGGTTGAGGGGGTGGTACCGGGGCTTCATCCTCTGGGAGGAGAGGGTGAGTAGGATAAGGGAGAGGTTGAGGGGGTGGTACCGGGGCTTCATTCTCTGGGAGGAGAGGGTGAGTTGGATAAGGGAGAGGTTGAGGGGGTGGTACCGGGGCTTCATTCTCTGGCAGGAGAGAGTCAGCAGAGTTAGGTGGGTGTTGAGTTTGACTGAAGCTGTATAGTTTAGTTTATAGGAACAAGCATCCTCTCACCTTAGGGTTAGGGAAGAGACCTACATTGGATTTTAGGTTTGATGTCTTTTTGACCTTCTTACAGATGCCTAAGGGAAATATGTATTGAAATCATCTTATTGTAAATATGTTTTTCTCAACGGATGGTGAGGGACCTGGATTTCTTCTCTGGAACTCAGGGAAGGAAGGGAGGTGCAGTGATGATGTGAGTCATAAAGAAGAGGTAGTTTTCCTCTTGGTCAAAGCTGAGTTGAACCTCTTAGGTTTTAAGATCTTTGTTTCAAGAAAGTAATCGCCTAAGGAATAATAATGGCTTGGATATTGAGTGATACATGCGTGCCCATGATGGATGTAGCTTAACGTTGCCCATGATATTAAAATGGTCTCATGATGCATATGTTTAAAATGGGGTGTGTGTATAGGTGTTGACTAGGACGTCTAGAGATGGACCCTTTCCTCAGGGTGGGTGGACCTAGCCTTCTGGCTTGTTAATTACTTAGCTGCCCCAAGACAGAGCAAGAGCCCTTTACACAGACTGTGAGCTAATAGATTGACAGGAGGCATAGCTCCTCCTAGGGGAGAGCCTACCTGTTATTTATTTGTGACTATGTGAAAAACAGCTCCTCTCCCCAAGCTAACATCCCATGAAACTCAACACAGTACAACACAGTACAACACAGTACAATATCAGTACAGTACAATACCGAAAATCACTCACGTTTGCTCAATCAGCTTATTTCTCCAACCTGATTGAGGCGAACAAAAACAATCCAAAATTTCACTTGGATACAGTTGCAAAGTTAACAAAAAAGCAAAGCTTAGCAAGTGAAGTGGGTCTTCACTTTAGTTGTAATGAATACATGAACTACTTTGATGAAAAGATCGTCACCATTAGAAAACAAATAACTGACTCCTTAAATAGTTATGGTCCTCAAAATCTCCGTTGTCCAAAAAATTTCCTGAACCTCCCTGACCAGGTGTCAATGGGGACACTTGAATTTTTTGATACCGTATCGCTCGACACATTTACAAAATTTGTAATGAGTTCTAAACACCCAAACTCTCAGCTAGACCCGATTCCTACAAAATTACTTAAGGAGTTATTTCCTGTGCTAGGTCAGCCAATGCTGAACATAATAAATTGCTCCCTTTCCTCCGGATGCGTACCAAACTCACTAAAAATTGCGTAAATTAAGCCTCTTCTAAAAAAATCTAATCTAGATCCCGACATATTAAACAATTATAGGCCAATATCGAACCTCCCGTTCCTCTCAAAAATCTTAGAAAAATGTGTTTCCCAACAACTGAATGCCTTCCTAAAGACAAAAAACATTTATGAAATATTCCAGTCCGGTTTTAGATCCCATCATAGTACTGAGACTGCACTCGTGAAGGTAACAAATGACCTTCTAATGGCCTCAGACAAAGGTTCCGCATCCGTCCTGTTGCTTCTTGATCTTAGTGCTGCTTTTGACACTATTGATCACTCCCTTCTCTTAGAGAGACTGGAAACCAATATTGGGCTACGTGGACATGTTCTAGCCTGGTTTAAATCTTATTTATCTGAAAGATATCAGTTCGTTAGTGTGGCATATCCTCAGACAAGTCAAAGGTATGCTTTGGAGTTCCTCAAGGCTCGGTTCTGGGCCCATTATTGTTCTCACTATATATGCTCCCTCTGGGCGATGTAATCCGAAATCACAATATTAACTTTCACTGTTATGCTGATGACACACAGTTATATATTTCAATGAAGCATGGCGAAGCCCCTAAATTAGCTATTTTGGAAGCATGCGTTTCAGATATTAGGAAGTGGATGACAGAGAATTTCTTGCTCTTAAACTCATATAAAACAGAAATGCTCCTTTTAGGACCCAAAAAACAAAGAGCGTTGCTAGCAGATCTCACTGTGAACCTCGACGGCTGCATGGTCGTATCCCAAAAAATTGTAAAAAACCTTGGCGTTACCCTTGACCCTGACCTCTCCTTTGAAGAACATATAAAATATGTCTCAAGAGTTGCTTATTTTCATCTTCGAAACATCGCAAAAATTAGAAACTTTCTATCAAAAACTGATGCAGAAAAATTAATCCATGCTTTCGTTACTTCTAGATTAGATTACTGCAATGCTCTTCCCTCTGGTTATCCAGACAAATGAATAAATAAACTTCAATTAGTGCTGCACCCGGCTGCTAGAATCCTAACTAGAACAAAAAAAATTTAACACATTACTCCTGTCCTGGCATCCTTACATTGGCTGGCATCCTTACATTGGCTGCCTGTTAGGGTTAGGGCTGATTTTAAGGTTTTACTCTTAACCTATAAATCAATACATGGACTTGCTCCTACTTACCTGGCTGAAATGATCCAGCCATACATACCTACACGTAACCTTAGATCGCAAAATGCAGGCCTTTTAATTGTACCTAGAATTTCTAAACAAACAGTTGGCGGCAGGGCCTTTTCTCATAGAGCTCCACTCCTGTGGAATGATCTGCCAATTAAGGTTAGAAATGCAAACTCAGTGCAAACTTTCAAGTGTCTACTAAAAACTCATCTCTACAGCACGGATTATAATTAGGTGTAGCCTGGCCCGGGGGCGTGAAGGTGACCAGTAGGCTTGATACTGTCCACCCTTGCTGTCTTGCCAGGTGGGCTCTCGTCGCCACTGGGATGCCCTCCCTCCAATGCCTTTCGGGGGAAGAGTCACTGGCTTGTTGTTGACTCTCTGTTGCGCACTTGTGCAATTGGGCTGTACGCCGCTAGCAATACTCGGCCCTCATTCAGGGGGGTTGCGGTTGGTGGGTGTCCCTTTGGTTGATGCCTGGCAATGTGGTTGGATTGATTTCCTGCCTGCTGGGCCCTGTCCGGGGCCTCCCCCGGGTAGGGCCACAGTGTCACCGGACCCCCCCGTCTCAGTTCCAAGGTGTTACGCTGCTATATTATTTTGCTGGGGGATATGAGGGATGTACTACTAACTTTTCTCAGTTTCCTCCAGTTTTACATTTTAGAAGGAGATGAGGTCCTGGTCCACACCTGCGGATTACCTGGTTTGGGGGGCCCGTTGCTGTCCCTGTCCTTGTTTTACCTGGTCATACCTCTGACCTAGTCTAAAATCAAATAGACTCTGGATTTAGCCCAGAGAAATGTATTTATTATTCCAATTGGACTCTTAATATCTCACCCGGCACAGCCAGAAGAGGACTGGTCACCCCTCTGAGCCTGGGTCCTCTCTAGGTTTCTTCCTAAAATTCGACCTTAGGGAGTTTTTCCTAGCCACTGAAATTCAACACTACTGTTGTTTGCTCCTTGGGGTTTAAGGCCGGGTGTCTCTGTAAAGCACTTTGTGACAACTGCTGTTGTAAAAAGGGCTTTATAAATAAATGTGATTGATTGATTGAACACCCCTCTAACTCTGCTGACTCTCTCCTGCCAGAGAATGAAGCCCCGGTACCACCCCCTCAACCTCTCCCTTATCCAACTCACCCTCTCCTGCCAGAGAATGAAGCCCCGGTACCACCCCCTCAACCTCTCCCTTATCCAACTCACCCTCTCCTGCCAGAGAATGAAGCCCCGGTACCACCCCCTCAACCTCTCCCTTATCCTACTCACCCTCTCCTGCCAGAGAATGAAGCCCCGGTACCACCCCCTCAACCTCTCCCTTATCCTACTCACCCTCTCCTCCCAGAGAATGAAGCCCCGGTACCACCCCCTCAACCTCTCCCTTATCCTACTCACCCTCTCCTGCCAGAGAATGAAGCCCCGGTACCACCCCCTCAACCTCTCCCTTATCCTACTCACCCTCTCCTCCCAGAGAATGAAGCCCCGGTACCACCCCCTCAACCTCTCCCTTATCCTACTCACCCTCTCCTCCCAGAGAATGAAGCCCCGGTACCACCCCCTCAACCTCTCCCTTATCCTACTCACCCTCTCCTCCCAGAGAATGAAGCCCCGGTACCACCTGCTCAACACGCCCCTCCTCTTGCTCTTCTCCTCTCCATCTTTCATCTCAAGACTTACTTAGATGCCTTATTAAACATATCCATAAAACACTTTTATTAACCATAAACAACCCCCCCTCACCGGAAATAAACCCCACCGGTCATATATTTCTATCCATATAAGCATTTTTCATTATCCTTTTGACCTTTCACCACGGTCACAGGCACCAAAGGTCAAAGGCAAAATCAATTAATCATAGCGACACGAGGTCCCATATACTTTCCCCATCAAGCCAATCCAACTTGTGGGACTTTCAGCATCCTATTTTCCCAGAAGTCTCTCTCTCCATATCCCAACATCTCTCCTTTCACTCACTCTCAGTATCTTCATCCTGACATTACTCCCTTTTTATCTGTCTTTACTCCTAAATCTTACTCTCACTATCTTTCAATTCTCATCCCAGTATTGCTCCTTCTTTCTCACTAGATCTTATTTCTCTTCCTCTCTCTCTCTTTTCTTACCCTGAAATGTGCCCTTTGCTCCCTATCTTTACCGGACATCCCTCTTTCTCACTCTCTCTCAACATTTACTCTAACATCTCTCCCTCTGTGTTCCTCCCTCCTCTCTTGCCTCTTTCCATTATTTCCTTCCTTCTTTTTCTTCAACTCAGTTTAATGGTGCAGCAGTTGACAAGGTGGGATCATGCAGGGTGTGTGTTTTTGACTAGCAGCAGTATCAACCAGAGGAGATCTTGACATGATATTAAGCGAAAGTTACAAGCCAATACACTAGTGTGGACCTCAGGGGAAATCTCTAGATCTGGTAATGCAGCGCCCATCCATTTTACTGTAGGAGGCAGGTATTTGCAAGACTGAACCAAATAACAATATGATATATTTACTATCCAAAATGGATACAAACTACCATTCCTCTAGGATACCTGGGGAGCTACGTTGGGTTTGCGTCTCAAATTACACCCTGTGACTCCCTGTGTAGTTCACTTCTAACCCTAACTTTAATTCCCCAGCATCCTGGTCACTGTGTTACATAGGGATTGAGGTGCCAGTTGGGATCTGGCAATGGAGTCGATTTAGAAGATGACAAATCAGCCTAGTTTCAGCCCAGGAAGCTGTTAATTCAGTGACAGGATGAGATATGGTCCCGTGGAGACAGGTGTGGGCCTCACCAGGTGCTGCCTTCGATACTGTCGCACAAATTATGTCTCCTGGTCTACACAGCAAGAGGTAGACACACTGAAGCAGCTGCCGGGACCTTGTGTGGGAAAAGCTAAGAGCTTTTAATTAGGACTAAGAGTGTCGTTAATTTCCAGGAGGAACTGACTAGAGAGAAAAGAGAGACAGAAAGAGACAGAGAGGGAGATAGAAAGATAAATAAATAGATAGAGTATATTAGAGTGAGTATATTAGAGTGAGTATATTAGAGTGCCAATGGGAATCGTTCTCAGATCACCGTTTTAGCGTGTGAGGAGCATCCCACTACTCAACAAACCACTCGCCCTCCATTCCTTCCTTCTCAACAAACCACTCGCCCTCCATTCCTTCCTTCTCAACAAACCACTCGCCCTCCATTCCTTCCTTCTCAACAAGCACCGCCCACGAATCCTCTTCTTTCAACACTATATTTGGGGCCTGGAGTTAATGCTATATTAGGGGGCTGGAGTTGACATTATATTAAGGGCTTGGAGTTGACATATTAAGGGCCTGGAGTTAACACTATATTAGGATCTTTGCGTCAAGACTATTTAAAAATGTTTAGGGTGTTGATAACTAATGATGTGCAAATGGCTTTATCCCAAACAACTAACTCAACTTACCCAAAATAGCAAAAACAAAAAAATCAAGAAAACAAGAAAGCATAGGAAGTAGATAGAGGAAGATCTGAAACTGATTCTTAAACATAAATGTATGACACAGAAACACATACATAGCCATACACATTCAAACACAAACATATACAGCACATTCACACACATAAAACATTATTTCTTAGAGGAAGCAAGGGAAGGCCAATACAAGAACAGCAGGATTTATTACTCTGACAATTTCTCCCTTTCGTTCAAAAGAGCTAATGAGGTCATCATTCAGCACCTTGATGAACCTGAAGACTGTTACTGGCCTGGTTGCCTACGATAACATCACAAAGACAAGTAGTAAGGCCTCATTTTCTCATATTAATTCATTTGAAAGTAGAAGTGAGGAAATACTTAAATTTTACTGACATAATTTAGCAGAAAGAATGAAGAAAATATAATATCCCGTGTGTGTGCTCAGTTTAATGACTAATAAGGACTACCAGGTCTGGCCGGTATTTGAACCCATAGCCCAGAGACCAGACAACCATGCACTGAAAGTTTCTGCATCTTTGTTTCAAAAATATATTTTGGGGTTTGATAATCCTGTACTATTCCACATGACAGCTGAATGCCACTACATCATCCTGAACTCAGACACAAACAACAGGCAGTAACCTGAATTAAGAATAGGCAGTAAAAAAAAATAGCTTGGAGTCTGAACACTAAACTCAAAGACACCAAGACACCTACTACAGAACAGACCCATCTGTATCTCCAATTAGCAGTGAGGTATGAATTCGGAGGTGTGACATTTCTTTGATCAAACAAGAGCATCAAAGTCTCACAACCTCACTCAAGTGCAGAGACCCCTTTCATCATATGCTCCATGCTTTACCTATGAAGATTTCCCTATAGTGGCACCAACTTGACCACAGACTCATCAAAACAGTAGGATATCCGACACCACATCCCAATTTTGGAAAAACATTAGGAGTATACTTTAAGTGCCCTGGAACATTTTGTTTCCTATGAAGTATAGTGGCCTAAGGGGCTTGTTGGTGGACGGCCACGATGTTCGGGGGCACCACCTTCTGGTGGCCTGAGGAAGCTGCAGCAGCTCAACATGGCCCACCTGCTGCCACTTCCTACTGACTGGCAGGAGATAAGAGGACGTACTCCAGAGTAGTGTTGCAGCAGAAACCGGTTTTTGTATCATACCGATACACTGCGATACTTAAGCAGCGATACTACATGGCATTTAGAAAAAAAACTATATTATTATGCCCTGAAACAGGCTGTGGGAAAGCAGTGATAAAAGCTGGTCTGTGTTCTTAAGACAAGTGGGCTTGTGTGTGACGTCACGCCCGGGCTCTGCTACATGCTGCGAGTGTGTGTGAGACAGAGGCAGCCAAGAAGCAAAAGCAGATGAGAGGCGACGATTAGCAACGGCCACAGTAGGAGAACTCGCTGCAGCAAGTCAACCGAAACATGTTGACAAAGATGGTGCCAGGAGTGAAATATGGCAGTACTTTGCTAACCAAGCCAATGAAAAAGACCTAATGTCTTTTAATGCACCCAATGTGATAGATGTGCTATAAAATATAAATATTCACACAACTGTTTGGTGTTCAAACTATATGTTCATATGTGATGTTTCTTGCAAAATCTAGTAGATTTTCTGTTTGTCGAGTAAATCTCAGAAAGATGACCGCCACACGGACGGAGGAGTGTTTGTACTAAAATAGTGATGTAATAAAATCTGTCATGATGGCTCGGAAGAAATTACAAATTTTTACATTACATTGAAATCTACCTTTGACTTCGCTAAGACAATATTAGTGCATTACTAAGGAGTGATGTTCGCGGTCCGATGGCCAATCCGTCTTAACAAACGAGTTCTTCGGATCTTGGGCAGAATTGTCTGGTAGCTACTAGCTGGTTCCATAGTATGATCCTTTCTGTACCGACAGTAAAGTAAAGATATTTGAATCGAGAGAAATCTCCCAGACTGAAGACTCTACCATGTTGATAAGCTACTTTATCTATGTTTTATGTTTAAAAGTTAGTAATGCCATGGCAATGGTATTTGTGCATAATTAGACAGGTAGCTAGACAATGGGTTCATATTTTGCCTGTAAAACCATGGAAGAAAGTTTAATACTATAATTCTTCACCTCTCAGAGTTAGAGGCAAAGTGACCACAAAGCCTAAACATTTCACTGACAAAACATAATATATAATTAATTTCAACTACCCCACACAACTGCTTTATATAATTCAGTTTTTAGTTTTGGAAAATGGATTTTAGTAGTGGGCCAGTAACTGAAGCTAGGGTAGAGGTGCTGGAGGAGTACTAGCAGGAGTTGGAAGACAGTGTCCCAGAGAGTAGTGAGATAGTGACTGAGCCCATAGAGAGACAGTGGTTAAACTTGAATATGAATACATGTCATAAGACATCTGTAAAACATCCAAAACTATACTCTGGGCAATTCTCAGAACATTATAATGATTATTGCTGCATCTAAAATGCTGAATGTGTTACCAATGTTCGCAGGGCCATTATTCTCAGCTTCATGGGACATTTCTTAAGAATTTCAGGACATTTCTGACCAAGATGGCACCGAATGTACATCACAAGCCCCAGCAGCTACCCAGTTTTTGCAAATTATGAATAATTTCTACCCAGCAGGCAACACGCCAGTGGCACACCGGCGGCCAACTAGCTTTCTGCTGCTGCGGCCGCCAAGCGTTTTTGCAAAGCATCTGGCCAACATTTTTTTATAGTGTGCGTTGCAGTCGGGCCACTGGTGGGCTACTTTCATTACAATGTCTTCCAACAACACCCTGATCAGCGGCTCACCAGTAGTTTTTTTCTACCCGCTTTTATGCACTAAACCCAGCGGGATGCCTCACGCCCCGATATTAGATTTTATTTATAATAATCCGTAACAATAATTTTGGTCATATCACAAATGACAATGAACTGAATAAAATCTAAATAATTTATTTCAAATAGTGCAAGATGCATACAAAAAAACATGCATTATACATCAAGCATACATGTTCTGCCCTTGCATAAGAGTCTCCTTTCTTGAGCTTGGCAGATTACGAGATCAACTCGTTCCAGAAACTGTCGTTTTTTTGGAAGATTTATTGCCTTCAACTTTTCTTCACAGCACCAGAATGAGTAAAACTGTAATAGAGAAATCCACTTATAATAAATGTGCTGTTTAGCTTACCTAAATGCACATTACTGAGTATCACATACAGAATAACAATGTCTTAACTTAGCAGTATGTAAACAAATCCACGACATCTCTACATTGAAATATGTATAGCATAGAGCAGATACATATTTCCATGTGACTATAAAATATGCCTCAATAAATTATAAAAGTAATCATCCATATCAATTTCAGCATGAATTGAAAGATAAAAATTTTGTTAATAGTTTACTCACAGACGATGCTTCTACAGATCAGTTACAAACAGGATGGATCTTGCTAGTAACTCTCAGTTCTGCAAAATCTGACATTTTCTCCATGCTAACATACTCTTCTTTTTCAGTATAACGAAACTTACCCCCTTACCATTGCTCAGAGCAGTGACATCTAGTGGTCGGGAGGGGAATTACCTAATACTGAACTCAAGTCCAGAACAAGACAATATAAACATGTGCTAATGGATTGAAATTAAAAAAAAATCTAATATCGCAACGTGTCCAGCAACAGATATTGTAAAATTACAGTATTTGAATGTGAAAAAGCACAGAATATACATAATATAGAACATTCACACACAGCTTTAAATATATTAAGAGGATAATGCAATCATATACATAACACTGTACATACAGTGGGGAGAACAAGTATTTGATCCACTGCTGATTTTGCAGGTCTGTAATTTTTATCATAGGTACACTTCAACTGTGAATTACTTAAAAATCATTGTATGATTTTTAAGTAATTCATTTGCATTTTATTGCATGACATAAGTATTTGATACATCAGAAAAGCAGAACTTAATATTTGGTACAGAAACCTTTGTTTGCAATTACAGAGATCATACGTTTCCTGTATTTGTTGACCAGGTTTGCACACACTGCAGCAGTGGTTTCGGGGCTGTTGCTGGGCAATACAGACTTTCAGCTCGCTCCAAAGATTTTCTATTGGGTTCAGGTCTGGAGACTGGCTAGGCCACTCCAGGACCTTGAGATGCTTCTTACGGGGCCACTCCTTAGTTGCCCTGGCTGTGTGTTTCGGGTTGTTGTCATGCTGGAAGACCCAGCCATGACCCATCTTCAATGCTCTTACTGAGGGAAGGAGGTTATTGGCCAAGATCTCGCGATACATGGCCCCATCTATCTTTCCCTCAATATGGTGCAGTCGTCCTGTCCCCTTTGCAGAAAAGCATCTCCAAAGAATGATGTTTCCACCTCCATGCATCACGGTTGGGATGGTGTTCTTGGGGTTGTAATCATCCTTCTTCCTCCAAACACGACTAGTGGAGTTTAGACCAAAAAGCTCTATTTTTTTCTAAAAGATATTGGGCATGAAAAGTAGCTGAATTACACAATGTATGAGAGTATTAATGATCTCTGTACAAAGGACACTCGGTTGGGAATGTGATGCCCCATTTCTGATGGTTTCCACACACCTTGTCCATACCTCCCCTGACACTTTGTAATCATTGGAGAGAAAAATGAGAGAGATGGAAGGTTAACATCGTAGCCTCATGCTGAATAAATATGGCTCTCCCCTGACTTCCGGGTGCATTTAATTTGTTCATGGATCAAACTTGGACAGAATCTAACATGTCTCATCAGACCACATGACCTTCTCCCATTCCTCCTCTAGATCATCCAGATAGTCATTGGCATCCATGATGGCGTAGTGTGTTACTAATGGCTTTCTTTGAGACGGTGGTCCCAGTTCTCTGCAGGTCATTGACCAGGTCCTGCCATGTAGTTCTGGGCTGATCCCTCACCTTCCTCATGATCATTGATGCCCTACAAGGTGAGATCTTGTATGGAGCCCCAGACCGAGGGAGATTGACCATCATCTTGAACTTCTCCCATTTTCAAATAATTGCGCCAACAGTTGTTGCCTTCTCACCAAGCTGCTTGCCTATTGTCTTGTAGCCATTCCCCAGCCCTGTGCAGGTCTACAATTTTATCCCTGATGTCCTTACACAGCTCTCTGGTCTTCGCCATTATGGAGAGGTTGGAGTCTGATTGAGTGTGTGGACAGGTGTCTTTTATACAGGTAACGGGTTCAAACAGGTGCAATTAATACAGGTAATGAGTGGAGAACAGGAGGGCTTCTTAAAGAAAAACTAACAGGTCTTTGAGAGCCGGAATTCTTACTGGTTGGTAGGTGATCAAATACTTATGTCAAGCAATAAAATGCAAATTAATTATTTAAAAATCATACAATGTGATTTTCTGGATTTTTGTTTTAGATTTAGTGTCTCACAGTTGAAGTGTACCGATGATACATTTTGTGCTTTGTAAGTAGGAAAACCTTAAAAATTGGCAGTGTATCAAATACTTGTCATTCATATTCATGGCAGGTCCCTTGTACAGCCGCAATGTCTTCTCCCACCTGCACAGTCACCTGCCCCTTTTTCTGGTACCTGGGAACCTGGTTCTGGACAGCCTCATCAGTGGCATCCCGGTTGGAAGGATTCTTCCTTATGGCTCCTGTAATACAGTAATCAGATATTGTACTTAAATGGTCTGACATGATTTTGAGAATTGCATGACATTCAAGACAAATGAAATGTTTCATGAAGAAACGTTTCATGCTTGCGCAACTATAGTCTTGTTTTTACCTGATTGTAGAGCCAGCTGTGCCCTCTGCTTGAAATTCTCTTCAGTCAGACATTTATCAGAAGCTAAAAAGCACAATGAAATGTCAATAGCTTAATAGTGAAGTAAATAAAACTGCCAAATACATGTAATTTCAGAAAGGCTGTACTGTATTGCATTTTAGTAAAGGCCACACGTTCAGACAAATGCAGTTTCATGAAGACAAGATGCTAGCGTAACTATAGTCTTGTTTTTACCTGATTGTAGAGCCAGCTGTGCCCACAGCTCGACCTTCACTTCAGTCAGCCGCTTGATCTTCTCCAAATGTTAATTATTCAGTCCTTAATATCTGGTTATTTTACAATCAGAACTCAAATCGCAGTGTCTGCCAAAATGTTCATTCTTACCTTCATGTGCAGAGCTAAAACTTCCCCCAACCTCTGCCTTCTTGCCCTTAAAATTAAATTGACAAATAAAATTGGAAGCAACATGCTTTACTAAGTTAAGCATCTGGGTTAAGTGAATGAACCCACACTATCTATGTAGCAGTCCTCCACATGGTGGTGTGGAGTACCTCTCTGGTGCCTTGGAGTACTGTGCTTGCTCCATCCTAAAAATAAACATAAAAGTTGGTGAACAGGTAAATGTGGTGAAACCAAGTAAACATTGGAGCAATTACGAGATCAACATGTAATTCACAAACCTCCAGGGCTGCAATCCACAGGGCGTTGTGGTGTAGGTGTGTGTCCTTGGGGTGGTAGGGGACCATGCTGGAATGATTTTCGCTCCTCTGGCGTTACACACATCCGTTCTCTCACGTGTGTAGGAAAAGTTAAGGTTTTGTGGGCATTTACCCTGTAAAACATATTTTTATTCCAAGTTTCCAATTATTACATGTTCGAATTCACTTGCATGCTTGATGAGCTTTTAAGCGACAGCCTCCCAAGTGTCTTCAGGTGGTGAACAAGTTCTGGCAAACGTCGTGGCAGAAGGACTTCCTGCTGATGATGCTGTGTGGTGGCCAGTAGCAAACTCCCCCTTTGAGCTACACAGTCATGCTCCTCTGGGAACAAAACTACAGAAAACGTCATGACCTGAAAACAATATTTAGAAAAGAGGTTTAAAAAGCAGCAGCATAAGACACACACAGGCTAGCTAAGAACAATGTGGATACACAAAGACACACAAAACACCTCAGTAACGGAATTGTAACAAGTGCAGGTTTAGCTAGTCTAGCTTAATGTCACTGCCAAGAGTAACGTTATCCTCATGATGTGGATAACGTTACACAAAGAAACACGATTCAGCTAACGTTACGTATCAGTTGATGAAAGTTACAAGGAATAAGCACATATATTATAACATTATAACTTGTTGATACACTAAGAAACATGATTTAGACAAGTTAGCTAACAATGTTATCATACCTATTCAACTGTTGATATGCGAAAAAGCACAAAACATCCGAATAGTAAGCAAACAAACTTGTGGACACACGAAGAAACACAAAAGTTACTGTAGGTATTTCATCTCAGGCCAATGCTGTTTTTCTTCTATAATTTGTTTTCACGCCAATGGTTCAGAACTTCCGTTCAGCTACAAGTGACTTTGACTAAAGAATTTGAATGTTAATAGAATATTGCAGTCATTGTTTAATACAAAAAGGTCATTACGTTCTTACTCAGTAACCTAACAACACTTCGTTATTTATAATAACGCAGAACAGAACTCACCATAGCTATGTAGGTTACTCAGCATTCAATAATTCTCAGTCCGACGTCCAAAAAAATCTTGATCTTCGTTTGTTTCGGGATTTCATCAATTTGTAGTAAAACAATGTCATAATCCACATGTTGTATTGTCCAATTCAGAGCATATAGCTTATACCTTACACCCTTTGAAAAAGAGTTGTTCCTTTTCCTGAATGAGACTGAATGAGAATCAAGTCACTCAAAATATCCAGTTTTCACATGACTAGAATGTGGGATTCCTAGCATGCAAAATGGCGATTGTCTTGCTTTACATGCAATTCACATTCGCTACAGTGCCATCTACGGATACAGCAGTGTTTAAACACAGTAAAGAACTGTCCCCCATGAAGCGATTAAATTTGAGGCTATAGGCGAGTAGTTGAGCAAGTAAGCAATGGCGAGACACGGCTGTTTCTATGTGTTTACTGTACATGTCTACACAAAGGTCCTTTACACAAGCAATAGTGCAAAAGTCAAAGTCTATTTTATTTATAAACTACCAATGTTGACCAAAATTCTGTACACTAAGATTCAACAATATTAAAATAAAGTTAATACAAATAATCAGTACAAGAATAAAAGGGGTACAATAGAATCTCTTCTGGAAGAAAATGGCAACATAAGCAGATACAGCAGATCACAGCGCACGCCCTCTCTTCGGTGGCCAGCCGCCAGCGTAAAGCAGTCGGGCCGCTGGTGGAAAGCTGTCTGAGATGCATATTAGCTTATGCAAATTGATATCAGGAGAAAAGCGGCAAAAGCTGCAGCCCACCAGCAGCAAAAATCCCAGCTGGCCGCCATCGATTGCTCACTGGGTAGTTTATTCACTCGGTACAGGCTAGCATACAGCATATACAACCGACAAGAGCTCCTGGATATTGGAACACATTGAACAGATTGAGTTTTTGACAACCTCCAACTACTATCTGAGTTTGTGAAGACACTCCGGGAGATGCCAAATATTCTGCCGACAGGAAGTGCATGTAGGCGGAGCCAAGACCGTAAACAAAGATGAGGAAGCAGGGCGCCTCCAGGCTAAGCTAATGCTAGCCCCCCATCTGCCCTCACTATCTAGCCTTTTCCTCGCTAGCGTATGGTCACTGGCAAACAAAAAGGACTAAATACAACCAAGAAACACCTGGATTGCAGCGTCATGATTTTCTCCGAAAGGTGGCTACACAACAACATACCGGACAACCTAATCAAGCTGGATGGCCCTTTTACTAGCCTTTGGAGTTTACATTTATTGTTGCACTGCAACCTACATACCACCGGATGCTTATGCTAAACTGACAATGGAAGAGCAGCAGGCTGCTATTAGCAAGCAGCAAACTGCCCAGCCAGATGGTGCCTTTATTGTAGCAGGTGATTTCAGTAACTCAAATCTGAAAACAGTATATTCCAAATTCCATCAAAATGACTTATGCCCCACCAAAGGGACAATACACTAGACCAGGTGTACAGAAACATTCCAGAGGCCTACAAAGCTGTTCCCCTCCCCAACATGGGTCAGTCTGACCAACTCTGATTGTTCCTACTTCCCAAGTATTTACACCTCATTAAAACAAGTTTGTAGACAACACCAGTGGTAGGCCTGATCAGTGACAATGACGAGTCATATAGGGAGTTCAAGCGCCTGGCGGCTTGTTGCACTGATAACAACCTGGCCCTCAGTGCAAAGAAAACCAAGGATTGTGGATTACAGGAAATCTAAAGACAGCAGTCACACCCCAGTCCTCATCGATGGCACTGGGGTGGAGCATGTGTCCAGCAGCTAAGTCCAATGAAGACTACAGACCCGGGGTTGAGGAAGAGACTATGCTAACTTCTACGCTTCAATTCATGAAGCTACCGATAGACATTCGACTGGACTTTGGATTTGGGAAGATACCTGTGGAAATCAAGACGACGACTGTTTTAAATGTAGTGGTCCCACAAGAATAGACAGTTCCAGCTGCCTCTTTGGCCTTGCCGCGAGCGACCCAACGGGAACACACAGGAACGCTAAACCCCCTGAGGATGTGGTGCTGATGGTCAGAGGAGACGGACCAGAGCGCATCAACTGGTGAGATCTTTCCTTAACACAACCCAGATTTTTCCTCTGACATATTTAGAGAATACAGGATTTATACCTTTCCTTAGGATTTAGTTAACTATGTGGTTGGGTTCAGTATGTCAGGTTTGATGGATTTGTGGAAGTAGATAGGAGGTAGGAGTAATTTTTTTATAGTATTTCAGTTATAGTAACTGTAGTGAAGAAAAGGCAGTTGTTGTTCCGTGTCCTGTTAGCACTGGTAACACTCCCATGCTGTCTTTGCGGGGCAATTCGTGCAGGATTTTAAGCAGCTCTCTGTTGGTTGAATTGGTTTCTGTGCAACTGTCTGTGAGAAATGCGAGAAAGATGTCTTGTTTGTTTTTCAACAGTAGGGGAATTGAGCATCTATGTCTCCTCGTACGACCTGTATTGTAAGTAGGGGAGATTTGGGTTAGGGTTAGCAGTGAGAATTCCGGCGACATTGGGGGAGGCAACCTGTGAGGTTAACCGTTACACATCTGTGTGGTAGGGCACGACCACTTGTTACTCTCAGGGGCCCTCACAGATCTTGTTGGGCTAGATGTCCACCAATTTTAGAGACCGTAGTGTTAAATTTCAGTGGCTAGGAAAAACTCCCCAATAAGGCCGAAATTTAGGAAGAAACCTAGAGAGGACCCAGGCTCAGAGGGGTGACCAGTCCTCTTCTGGCTATGCTGGGTGAAATATTACCCAGAAATATTACCCTGCCTGGGTCCTCTCTAGAAGCAATATCAGAACTGTAGAGAAAAGCTTACAAAACCAGATATTAACAACAATGATACTTGAATGAGAGGGTGAGGCCTTCTCTATCCTTCCTCAACAACCACCCACAGAACAACTCAGCAGGTCTTGGTTTCAGCAACTTTACGTTACTGCAACAAACACAAATACTTAAGTCATGCAATAAAATGCTAATTAATTATTTAATCATACAATGTGATTTTCTGGATTTTTGTTTTAGATTCCGTCACTCACAGTTGAAGAGTACCTATGATTAAAATGGCATGCTTTGTAAGTGGGAAAACCTACAAAATTGGCAGTGTATCAAATACTTGTTCTCCCCAGAGATTTGCAAGAGGTATAGCCTAGGAGGCAGTTAAGGCTGCGCCCCTGGTGTTACATTTCCATAGGTCAAGCAAAACAATACCAGTAACAACTTAGGATAAAGAAAAATATACTTAAATTCTTGAGAAGCTGTAATCCCAGAACACAGATGTAGCACAACAGTTTTTAGCTGTGCTAACGTAATTGTAAAAGGGTTTTCTAATGATCAATTCCGCTTTTAAAATGGATAAACTTGGATCAGCAAACACAACATGCCAACACAGGAGTGATGGTTGGTGATAATGGGCCTCTGTATGCCTATGTAGATATTCCGTAAAAAAAACATTCTACGGAATAACATGTAATTTGACACTGTCCATTAATGTGTATAAATAATCATGATAATACAAATTATAGTCACTTGTTATTATATTATAAACACGTGTAATATGGGTGATTATGTATAAATGCATATAAACTAGTGTTGTGCACAAGTACTAAGGCTAAAAACAGTATGTTTTAAAGGTGATCTACTGGTGTGCATGAAACAGTTATAGGGTAATTTCATAAATGACACCTTTTTAGTCAGAACCTTTTTATGAAGGCATGGTTGAAATTCGAAATTAAGACATTTGTGCCATTCTGGGTAAGTTACAGGGCTCTGTTGTAACAAGCAGGATCCCTGCCAGCAGTGGGTTGCAGAAACCCAGACGTGAAATGACAAGTGCCTGTATAAGGGTCTGGACCACTTCCTGTGGAAGATAAGGGATTACTCGTTTAATGTTGAGACTCGATGCTTTTATGTTTGGGGTGGACAGGTTGTTGTTCGGTGTCACAACATGGTTCTTTGCTCTCTAGAAGTGGACAGGAGGAAGGGAGTGAATATTCCCATGGGTATTTTCAGTAAAAAAATCTAACCAAACGGGAGAAATAGAGAGCTAAATACTAGGATCCTCTCGGAAAAAGCATTGTGCTTGCAAAGTTACCATTCTGAATTCATTTTCCAATGGGATCCAGTATATAAAAGTATGTAAATGTATGCACATAAATTCACTCTGGAGTCTGCTAAACTACTTAGAACCTAAATAAAAGTTACATAAATGAAGGGTAGGAAAGCCGCGATGCACTCTGCCTTCTTGACAGCAAGTCAAGAGATCCAAAAGCAGATCAGGTCAGGGATTCCTGATGGGTTAGGGTTAGGACAGGCAAGGGCACTGGATTTATGAAGAGCTGCAGTAGCAGGGTGGGCTACAGGAAGAGGAATGAACACCAAGGAAAAATACATATGACAATACCACTAAAGCTCAAAATGGGATGTCAAAAACAAATTTGCATGACACTGAAGTGAATGAGTTGTGTGGCTTTCTGCCAAATAACCAGAGAGAACAGGTGGTGTTTTGGCAATATTCTTCATTTTTTGCAACAAGACCACTAACCATGCATAACTCCTGCTTATGGTTGCTGCTGGAAAAAGGGGATGCTTTAGTATTATCTTCAAATAATAATTGTCTGATTAGCAAAACAATTACCTAAACTATGACAAACTGCACTGCCTCTTGATATTAGTTCATCAGTCAAAAATCATCTAGCTGCAAGTTACAGTTAACAGATTAAGTAGTTAACTGGGATTAAAGTAGATGGCTGTTATTAAAAGACAGTTCTAGACAACAATAGACCAAGACAAAACATAGTTAGAACTTCTGGAGAGTGTAGTAGTAGCACATATCAGTCAAGTTCATCTGAAATACTAGTTGTGGAGGGTTCCAAGCTAGCATTATATGCACATCTGGCACCCTTAGCAGAAACGTCATCCAGTGACTGTCAGTGTGTCACCTAGCAACAACATGATAAAAACGACATTGTCTGAATTTACTAAGGCAATGTAAATCCAGAAATCTGAGACTCATTTAGTGCTTGAAGAAGCAGTTGTTTCTTTTGATTATGCACACAAAAAAATATCTTGATAAGCCTGAACCAACCACGTCATATAAAATGAAAAGCTAATTCCCCAGCTACTGCAAAACTAATTGCAATGTCCCATCAATAGCATAGCCACTACATCAACATAATGTTTGCACAATGAACGCATTTAAATGAAGACATATTGGCCTGTTTTAAAGTATTGGGACTTGTTGTAGAAATGTATTGAGTTGAGGTATTAATGAATTCTACTATTGTATAGGGGAGCAGAGAATTACTAGTTTAGTATTGGGCTGATTGGAAAGGTATTGAGCCTGTTCTTAGACAAGTAGGATGAATGCAAGAAATGTTCATGGTGTTCTAATTAGGAGAGGGACATGAGATATTTGTAAAATGCAGGTGAGCAATTTGCATTTGGGTGGGTAGTGAAATTGATATTAAACGGAAACGGAATAAGCCTAACTGGGTTAGACCAGACAAACATTTATTGATGAAATATCAGTTATTTTGTGAGATGTTTCCTCTTTGTCTTTGTGCCTTTATTTGCAAATATAATAAATTGTTGTGTTAAAGAGTATTTTGATCTCTGTCTTGCCTACATTAGAAAGGGTTATATAGGTGAATTTCTACCACAGACTCTATAGGTGTACTATACTGTAGAGGAACTCAGGATGTTTTAACTGTTGGGGTAATTTCTTTATTTCCTCCAGACTGTATTTAAAATGCTGTTGGTCAGATTATAATCTGTACCATTTTAGTATATATATATATTTCCTGAGTTTCCCTGTTTTACTCCTGGTCATTTGGTGGAAGGGACATCTCTATTCTCTCTTTTCTTATCCTTTCTCATTTCTGTTTTACTTCTGAAAACTTGTAATAATAATAATAATAACAACTTGTTGTTGTATCACTGTAAGAACTGACAAGTATATGAAACAAACCTGGAATCAGGGCCCAATTCATCCTTCTCCTGAGGATCCGTTTTTTAAATTAACGAATTTGGCAAAGTAATTCCTAAATCCCTTGTTGATTAGGTATTTTCTTGCCAGATGATATTTGGTGCCACAAAGCTTAATAACTAGCAAAGGCAAACACATGAGTCATGTACCGCCAGGGTGTACTTCCCCTGCCTGAGATGAAAGTGCTCTGCACCGCTAGCCAAGGCAGTGGCCGTTAATCCCACCACAGCTGAGTAAATAATGTTACCTTTCAACACTTCTAAAGGATTCAATTTGTTTTGACTAACAAACTCCAAATCAAACAGATACATTCTGTATTAGGGGGAAATCACCATGTTGAATCTCATTATGAAATGCCTTTGGCTTTGGTTGGTAAGGCATCTCCACAGTTATGCTCAAAGCTCATTACTTCATTACAGAGATGTTTATTGTTAGAATCATCTACATAATCCCCATGGATTAGAGGAGAATTTTGTGTTTTCTCAAAGCTTTACCGATTCCCTGTATTGATAGAAATGTTCATTTTAACAGGAAGGGAGGGTGGGATGACAGTGTTGTTCTTCACATACTTTGCTATGGTTACAAGATCACGGTACTGAGCTCAAGTACAGATCACCTACAAAACAAATCCCGATGATATTGTTCTGGGTGGAGAAATGTACATTCTGTGCCTGGTTTTGCACATGTGGTCTGAGTCCTGCTTCCCTGCAGGTGAACCACAAATCAATCATTCAGTGGATGAAATAAAAACTATTAAAAATTATTTGAACCCATGGGTTGGCTTGCAGTTCAGAGGTTTATTTTGCGTGTGAGAAATGTAAAGAAAATCATTATTTCTGTGAGATGTGAGATAGATAATCATATATGAAGCAATGAGGAAATGAAGAAGGAACAGCTCCTCCACATGAATGTATCAGCTGTTGCTAAAGAGCCTAACTAGCATCATTACTTTTGTTAGAAATCAGCCATTTCATATACTGGTTGAAATAATGATTGCTTACCCGGTCGTCAAGGGAGAGAGTAATTAAATTATTTATTGCATTGCATTTGATAGTCTATTGTTAATGAAAATATCATACAAAAGACATGGATATCCTCTTGTACCTGTGAAAGATTCTACCTTTAAAATAGGGAAGGATTCACCATTCAAACATACCATGACAGCCGTCATAATCTCGATCATTGAGCATCATCACAAATAAGTTGAAGTCCAATATTGAGATTGTCATTGTACAGAGTTTCCCACCTGTCTTGCAAGAAACAAACCTTCATACATATGAAATCCCCATATCAGTTCATTTAGGAACATATTTGACTGTAAGGAATGTAGTTAGTTTCCAATCAAGTGTCTTTCAGTTCTTGTCTTGCATCTGTGATGAATGTTCCAATATCAGTTATTGCAGACAGTGTGATGTGGACCCAGCAAATTGCCAGGTTGTCCTAACAAGTCAGTGTAGGTGGATCATGGAATAGTGAATTTCCAACACTTCACTAATTCAAGATTAACACCACAACAGTGTCTTGCACTGTGTTGGGACAATGTGACCTTTCCAGTCAACTGGCCTGTGGTACACTGACCTGTAGAATGTGGAGCCCTTTAGGACTCAGGTGGATTCTACTCTAATCTCGATGTTGATGATTCATCTAGAAATGTAGTATGACACTAAGTGATCTGACCCTGGCATCGTTCTGCCACGTGAGTGGTCAGGAAGATTTGAATCAGATTCAACCAGTGTAGTTGTAGAAATCCTTCTTGAACATGTTGCTGGTACTCACACATTCAGTTGTCTGTGTCCAGTCAGTGATTGATGTACAGTATAATCCATTCAATAAGGAGTTGAATCCTGTATATTCATCAAAACAAAGTGAACATGTTAAAAACACGAACATTCACTAACACCATCAAAGACTTTAGACACCATCAAAGAAATTATGAACCATATAATCTATTAACAAATTTTACAACATAGCTAAACAGCTCTTAAATTTGACTTTACCACAGTACCATCACACAGGTCTTTGAAATTGGCTATCATGCATTTATAATATCCTGTAGTTTCTTGGCACATGCCTGACTAAATTGTTTGGCCCCCGAGGGGATAAACTGCACAACTAAATTGTAGGAGTGAAAAAACCCCAGCCCATGCGGAGTGGTTTACCTGTTGCAACCACCAGGGCAATTGTATTAGCACAGCTACAGCATACAAATTGAAATGTTTTACAGGCAATGGCCAAAATACCTCATGGCAAACACAAACATTGTCTTGATTAACCTCATAAATCTAGAGAATTCACAAAGTTAGATTAATTTTTATTCCAAATAGTCAGCCAAACCCTAAATCACAACTTTATGCTTTGTTCTATCATCAACAATGGGGGGTGACTTTAGGTCTCTACCCTCACTTCAGTTGGTTTCAAAATCATAAATTTCGACATTGAAGCTATTGTGAGGAAAATATATTTAGCTTTCACTTAATGTTTGATTATCCCAAAACTGAATATGCTTGTGTTGGTAAAATTACCATAGATGACCAGACTGAACACTCAAATTTAACCCTTAGTAACAGGCTACTTTGATTTAATGGAAAAGGTTGGTTGGGGCCATCCCATTTGGTTTGCCCCCCTTCCTGAAGCTCTGAGCTCCACCCATATATGGTGAGCCATTAAAAAGGCCAAATATTTGTTTAAAGTATATGAGATTTAAATTCCCACATAAAAAAATCTGACATGGTCATCGTTAACTGAAGATTTAGATTTAGTGTCCCACTCATCAAATATTTTAGCAGTTTGTAAAAATGTGCTTATCATTATCTACATAACAACTCAACATTAGGGTGGAAATTAAGAAAACTCTTAAGAATGGCAATGTAGACAGACATATGACATCACTAAAATCGAGGTACAAGAAGTCATCCCAAGGAAACTCAAAGTAGGCCTTAAACACTGTTACATCAATACCCTATTTGTTCATTAGTCAATTTACCATTTTAGAATTTAAACTCCATTAACGAGTATCAGGCGTTGGTTTTAAAACAAGTATTATCCCATTGGTATCTATAAATATGAGACAATATTATTTAACCAAACTCAATTTAGCATTTAAAAAAATAGGTAATCTAATTTTGTGGGGAATACACTCGCTTTGGCTGTCTAACCCTGCTCTATACCCTCTACGGGGTGTTGGAGGGTTCATGGGAGTTTGCCCAACCAGTCCACATGTGTTTTGTGGATTTGGAGAAGGCATTCGACTGTGTCCCTCGCGGCGTCCTGTGGAGGGTGCTTCGGGAATATGGGGTCCTGGGTCCTTTGCTAAGGGCTGTCAGGTCCCTATATGACCGAAGCAGGAGCTTGGTCCGCATTGCCGGCAGTGAGTCAGACTTGTTCCCAGTGCATGTTGGACTCCGGCAGGGCTGCCCTTTGTCACCGGTTCTGTTCATAATTTTCATGGACAGAATTTCTAGGTGCAGCCAGGGGCCGGAGGGTGTCAGGTTTGGGGACCACACGATTTCGTCTTTGCTCTTTGCGGATGATGTTGTCGTGTTGGCCCCTTCTAACCAGGACCTTCAGCATGCGCTGGGACGGTTTGCAGCCGAGTGTGAAGCGGTGGGGATGAGAATCAGTACCTCCAAATCCGAGGCCATGGTCCTCAGTCGGAAAAGGGTGGCTTGCCCACTTCAGGTTGGTGGAGAGTGCTTGCCTCAAGTGGAGGAGTTTAAGTATCTAGGGATCTTGTTCACGAGTGAGGGAAGGATGGAACGGGAGATTGACAGACGGATCGGTGCAGCTTCTGCAGTAATGCGGTCGATGTATCGGTCTGTCGTGGTGAAGAAAGAGCTGAGCCTCAAGGCGAAGCTCTCGATTTACCGGTCAATCTACGTTCCTACTCTCACCTATGGTCATGAGCTTTGGGTCATGACCGAAAGGACAAGATCCCGGATACAGGCGGCCGAAATGAGCTTTCTCTGCAGGGTGGCTGGGCGATCCCTTAGAGATAGGGTGAGAAGCTCGGTCACCCGGGAGGAGCTCAGAGTAGAGCCGCTGCTCCTCCACATCGAGAGGGGTCAGCTGAGGTGGCTTGGGCATCTGTTTCGGATGCCTCCGGAACGCCTTCCTGGGAAGGTGTTCCGGTCCCGTCCCACCGGGAGGAGACCCCGGGGAAGACCTAGGACACGCTGGAGGGACTATGTCTCCCGGCTGGCCTGGGAATGCCTCGGTGTCCCCCCGGAAGAGCTGGAGGAAGTGTCTGGGGAGAGGGAAGTCTGGGCATCTCTGCTTAGATTGCTGCCCCCGCGAACCGGCCACGGATGTAGCGGAAGAAGATGAATGAATGAAAGAAAACCATGAGACTATTTTACCAGATTAGAAAATCCATACCATACAATACCATCTTCTTCCGCTTATCCAGACCGATACATCAGAACTTTCCCGGGGAGGCTGAGAAGTGTGATCCCCCTATAGTTGGAACACACCCTCCGGTCCCCCTTCTTAAAAAGATTAGAAAATCATTGTACCAATTTCCAATTCATCAATAGGTTTTAGACGTACCCTCTCGTGCTAGCGAGCAGCTCAGCACGCAACAGACAGGTACCACCTGGTACCACCTCAAGGGGGATCTTAACCAAGGCCTACCTACATTATCGTGAGATCCCCCTTGAGGCCTTACGTTTTTAAACCTTATCATCAACAACTAAAAATTACATAAGTACACATGACAAAGCACAACAAAACTCCTTTCCCACATTTTGACGGTTGTTATCGGTCATCTTAACTTTACTTTGTCATCTGTCTTCGTATGTACCACACTCTCCATCTGTCCATATATAACTTCCTCGGAATACATCTTGTAATGTTCCTTTTCGTTCTTGATGGTATCCTATCCGCGCCATGCTATTTAATGTGACCCATAACGTGAAAAATCTGAAAATCTTTGAGGGGGAAAGCAAAAAAACTGACAATGACCTGGTTGCATAAGTGTGCACACCCTTAAACTAATACTTAGTTGAAGCACCTTTTGATTTTATTACAGCACTCAGTCTTTTTATTAGCATGGCACATCTTAACGTGGCAGTATTTGCCCTCTCTTCTTTGCAAAATTGCTCCAAATCTGTCAGATTGCAAGGACATCTCCTGTGCACAGCCCTCTTCAGATCACCTCACAAAATGTTCAATTGGATTCAGGTCTGGGCTCTGGGCTCTTCTTCTGGTGAAGCCATGCTTTGGGTTAGGGATTAGGGTTAGATGTGTGCTTTAGATTTTGTGCCAAAACTGCCTGGTATTTGGAACTCGCCAGGATGGATTCTAGGGGCAGAATGCCCTTACTCAAAGTCTCCAGCTGTCCCCAGGTCATGAAGGGGGCCCCCTATGCTTCCTTCCTTCTTGAAGACAAATAACATTTATGAAATGCTCCAGTCTGGTTTCAGACCACATCATAGTACTGAGACTGCACTCGTGAAGGTAACAAATGACCTTCTAATGGCCTCAGACAAAGGTTCTGCATCCGTTCTGTTGCTTCTTGATCTTAGTGCTGCTTTTGACACTATTGATCACTCCCTTCTCTTAGAGAGACTGGAAACCCATATTTGGCTATGCGGACATGTTCTAGCCTGGTATAAATCTTATTTATCTAAAAGATATATCAGTGAGTTAGTGTGGATGACATATCTTCTGACAAGTCAAATGTATGCTTTGGTGTTCCTCCAGGCTCGGTTCTGGGCCCATTATTGTTCTCACTATATATGCTCCCTCTGGGTGATGTAATCTGGAATCACAATGTCAACTTTCACAGTTATGCTGGTGAAACACAGTTATATATTTCAATGAAGCATGGAGAAGCCCCAAAATTAGCTACTTTGGAAGCATGCATTTCAGATATTAGGAAGTGGATGAAAGATAACTTCTTGCTTTTAAACTCAAGAAAAAAAGAAATGCTTGTTTTAGGACCCAAGAAACAAAGAGCTTTGTTAGCTAATCTCACTGTGAACCTCGACGGCAATGTGGTTGGATTGATTTCCTGCCTGTTGGGCCCTGTCCGGGGCCTCCCCCGGGTAGGGCCACAGTGTCACCGGACCCCCCCGTCTCAGTTTCCAAGGTGTTACGCTGCTATATTGTTGTGCTGGGGGACATGAGGGATGTACTACTAACTTTTCTCAGTTTCCTCCAATTTTAAATTTTAGAAGGAGATGAGGTCCTGGTCCACACCTGCGGATTACCTGGTTTGGGGGGACCGTTGCTGTTCCTGTCCTTGTCCACCTGGTCATACTTCTGACCTAGTCTAAAATCAAATATACTCTGGATTTAGCCAAGAGAAATTTATTTTTAGTATTCCAATTGGACTCTTAATATCTCACCCGGCACAGCCAGAAGAGGACTGGTCACCCCTCTGAGCCTGGGTCCTCTCTAGGTTTCTTCCTAAAATTCGACCTTCTTAGGGAGTTTTTCCTAGCCACTGAAATTCAACACTACTGTTGCTTATTTTCATCTTCGAAACTGATGCAGAAAAACAAATCCATGCTTTTGTTACTTCTAGAATAGGTGTAACAAATCTATTCACATGGCTGCTAGAATCCAAACTAGAACAAAAAAATGTGAACGCATTCCTCCTGTACTATCCTCTTTACACTGGCTACCTGTTAGGGTTAGGGCTAATTTTAAGGTTTTATTGTTAACCTATAAATCAATACATGGACTTGCTCCTAATTACCTCACTGAAATTATCCAGCCATACATACCTACACATATCCTATGATCGCAAGATGCAGGCCTTTTAATTATAGAATTTCTAAACAAACAGCCGGAGGCAGGGCATTTTCTCTCAGAGCTCCACTACTGTGGAATGATTTGCCAATTAAGGTTAGAAATGCAAACTCAGTGCAAACAGTGCAAATTGTCTACTAAAGACTCATCTCTACAGCACGGTCTATGATTAGGCCTAGCCTGGCAAACAGTGATGACAGCCCTAGCAGATAAAAGAAAATCTGTAGAACAAATGCAAAAGCATTAAGTAATTAACAAAAACTACATGTTATGATGTGAACCATATTCAACTGGTATGTATACGCCCAAACTAGTCTAATACAAAATATGAATCGTGCAAAGTGAATTTCTATTATTCTCGTGGTAAACACATCCATGTCAAAGGCAAAATGTTAAGTACCCATGAAAATTCCTAGCTAGCTGCTAGATCTGTTTTAGTAATTTTGGTTGTAGATTTCAGTAAAACTTTGTGCATTGATCTAGCTAAGTGGAAAGATCATCCAAAAGGCTTGTTATCCCATCAAAAACTGAGGTACGAGAAGGGGACCTTGCTTAGCCATGTTTCCCTTCCTCTGCATCACTATGATCTGAAACCAGTTGAAACTCAGGGACTGCGTGTTTCAGAATCTACTCAGATTGGTTAAAAGGTGAAAAAGTGTTATGTTCACAATGCATTCAGTTCATTGGTCAGAAAAAGCTATGGCCTGCCAATCAAAGTCATCATGGGTATATCCACTTGCAAACGCTGTGAAACCTACTACCGCAGACTGTGTATAAATAATTTTGTCACAGTTCTAGCAAGAGTTTAGTTACAAAACTGTGCATCCATGTTTTTAAGTGTTATTATTTTTAAGTGTTATTAATGAGTAGACTAGTTGCCTGAAAAAGTCTTGACTGAAGAGAAGTTGCAGTTCGCCGAGAACTGAGGACATGTCCGATATGAAGACTGACCCTGGTTGATTTTTGGTTTCCTCTCCTAGGTGGGGCTCTGCTGAGTTTGAGTACCTGATGATGAATGAAGGAGATCCAACCATTCTTATGGGGAGAAGAGGCATCGCCAAAACAAAAACCGTTCCACTCGCCCTACTGGACACCTGATTGCTCAGGACATTCAAAGAGAAGAGAAGCTGTGGTATACCGGGCAACTGAAGAGTCTGGTGTGGAGACTGGATTTTTGGTTTCCTGATCAAATTAGCTGACCAGCAAAGTTCCCTTGAACTGGACTGATTTACAAACACACACTCAAGTCTCAATTGCTGCTGCCATGAATTGGTACTTTATATAGTTTTTAGTATCTTTATTAGGGTGTAGTTATTTTGCTATTTGTTTTAAGCCTTTCTATTGGAGCATTTCTGTGAGGTCAGTATTGCATAAAGGTTTTATTCACATTGACAATTTATTTTCTATTGTTACTCCTCAAAATCTGTACATTATTCCACACTTTTGGCCACCAGTGTCCTTTTGAGAACTTTCTATTCTTGTATTGCTGTGTGGGAACCTGCAAGCAAGCTTTTCCACCCTAAACCTAAATATTTGCAAAAAAAATACATTACTAAAAACAGTTATTAGTAATGTGTCCCAATAGTTCTTTGATTTGAATTAATATACATAACATATTTTCATGTTACCTTGTAACCCTGTTCAATTGTTTGTATACTTTAAAGAATGTTGTATTGCTGCATCACTGTGAGGGAACATACAAGCATTTTCTTGTGAAACTTGTTTACACTACTTAAACAATTGTTCATCTGTTTATTTGTACATAGTCATTGTGAAATACTGTATTTTTTGCATTTCAAAAATCTAAGCATTTTTCTGTTATATGCTGTGGCTGAATAAACATGGGGGGTAGGGGAAAAAAAGGGGGGGTTGAAAGGGGTGGTTACGGGGGAAAAGTCACGAAATATCCTAATGTCTTTACTGGTGGACACTCGTTAAAAGCCATGGTCTGGAATCTTCCATTGATATGTTAATACCTCACTGCAGGGGGTGGGGTTGTAACAATGGTGAGGATTGTGTGTCACGATATGTCCCAATGTCCAGTGCTGGGGTTTCCTTAAAAGTAGGGAAGAGAACAAGAATGTCTCAGTTAGGATTCTAACTGTCCTTAACTGTTGATAGTTCCTTTGCAGTTCCTCTTTGTGAGAAGTTGCAACATTATCCGGATTTGGAGTGTTGAGTAATTAAAGACGGTAGTTCTCACGACTGGCCTAGAATTGGCTACATTCATAAGAGGTGTCAAGATAACTAGGACTATGAAACAGGGGTATTTGGCACAGTGTAATTGATATGGTTTGAGCCCTAAGCTCAACTCTTTCCAATCATTTATCATATCATACATCCCCCCTGCTTTCACTTCATTAAGTTAATGGAATATGACACCATGAATAACGGTAGAGTAATGACAAATACGGCCACAGGAGGTGCCACCGTGAACCCGCACTGGCCGTCATTACAGGACGGACATAAAAAAGATAATTGGTAATAGGGATGAATCTGGAATCCATTCGATATTGCAACATGGATTTCATGTTGCCCTATGGGATTCCATTCTGCTCTCTGTATGGTACAGGCTAATGGAGGGTCTTATTAGCCCCTACACCCTTGAGCATTTCCACTCCCTCCGTTTTGGGACATTTTTGTAAATGGCGGAGGTGCATGTGAATGTGCAAGTAGGGGGTGGAGGGGTGGTAAGAGAGGTCCAGTTGGGATTTATAATAAGCCATGTAGATTAGGCCTTGTCATGATGGTGAGGGTTTAGGGTTAGATGGTTAGGGGATAAATAGTTCAGGTTAAGGGTTAGATGGTGAGGAGTTAGGGTTAGATGGTTAGGGGATAAATGGTTCAGGTTAAGGGTTAGATGGTGGTTAGGGTTAGGGTTAGATGGTTAGGGGATAAATGGTTCAGGTTAAGGGTTAGATGGTGGTTAGGGTTAGGGTTAGATGGTTAGGGGATAAATGGTTCAGGTTAAGGGTTAGATGGTGGTTAGGGTTAGGGTTAGATGGTTAGGGGATAAATGGTTCAGGTTAAGGGTTAGATGGTGGTTAGGGTTAGGGGGTAATTGGTTCAGGTTTAGGGTTAGATGGTGAGGGATTAGGGTTAAATGGCTAGGGGTTTGAGTTAGAGGGTTAGGATTAGAGGGTTGGCGTTTGAGGGGTTAAAGTAAGTGGAGTAACCCTGTAAGCGTTGGAATATTTTATGCAATACCCAGGACCACTGTGGTATTACTTACCATTTTTATATTGTGACTAAGAACAGTCTGCTAGGAGCTTGCTGTTGGATTTTATACAGAACCCTAGACCAGTTTGTTAGTAGTTACAGTACCCAAGACTAGTCTGATAGTAGTTACAGAACCCAAGACTAGTCTGGTAGTAGTTACAGAACACAAGACTAGTCTGGTAGTAGTTACAGAACCCATGCCTAGTCTGGTAGTAGTTACAGAACCCAAGACTAGTCTGGTAGTAGTTGCAGAACCCAAGACTAGTGTAAATGGCCATTAAACTGAATTTGAACCAAATGTTACCAAATAACCTTTTATTTGTTTATATTTTGGTTGACTAATAATTTTCAGTGAATAATTAATGTGGTGTAGATGTATTGATTGTATGAGTTAGTGAACTGTTGTAAGCTGTTGTAACCAATGTAGATGTATTTATTGTATAAGTTAGTGAACTGTTGTAACCAATGAAACAAAATATTAATTGTTTGTAATATGAGCTGAAACTGAAGGAGCAAGTAGGAGAATAGGAAACCCTGTTCAAGCGGTTGCCGGGGAGAGAAATATTTAGTATGTCTGTCTTGTGAGAAACAGGTCACAGTTAATGTTCTGTTACACACTGTGCAAATGTAGAAAAGGTTTATTTCTAACTCTTAGCTCCTGGCTGATGAAGGGCACAAGGTACAGTTTTGACTTTATTTGGTGTGGTAACATTTTTAAGAGTTTGTTTATCAATTTACTAAAAAGCTGTTAGCTAGCGTTTAGTGTGTCGTTAGCATAGGTTTTTAATATCAGCGATGACAATTCATTTTACTAATGTTGTTATGCATAGTGCGTGTAATTAATTTAGTTCAAATTGCACTCTAGGGAGATTGTTGTAATTAAACAATTAATATTATTCAGGCTTTGTACAGAACAGTAAAACAATGTGGTTATATTAGCCTGTATATTATAATGTGATTTTATTATCACACTATTTATTGTGTAGGCTAATTAGATTGCACAGGTGCATTCTGTGGTTTGTATGTTTATGAGTATTTACATGCAATAAGTATGTCTGAAGTTTTAGAAACATCAGTTCCTGAGAGTGAATTGCATCTGTTCAGCCGGGAATGCTACAACTAGTCTGGTAGTAGTTACAGAATCCAAGACTAGTGTGGTAGTAGTTACAGAACCCAAGACTAGTCTGGTAGTAGTTACAGAACACAAGACTAGTCTGGTAGTAGTTGTCTTTATATTATCCGGCTGACTAAGAACAAATAATAATACCAATAACAATCTGTACTTTAAATACATGATAAGAGAAATCAGAAAAGTACAATGCATAATGAATATACAAATCCTATCATTACTCCAAGAAATAAGTACAGATTTCACAATGCAAACAACACAAACATTTACACCAAGCATACACATTTGTCATATAGTGAAGGATGGGTACAAGGCATTGAAGTCTGAGCTTATTATTTATATTATTATTATATATATTATTTTTTGCTTATTCCACTTGTAAATGGGGCAGCATAGGAAAAGGTTGTTGTACTTAGTTCATAGGCTATCTTTTGTGTATGCAGTGTACCAGTCATGTGTTATTTAGTTAAAAATAATTGTTTTAACTTTAGTAAGATATTCTGCAAAAAAGAGTTGTAGGGTTTTACTGTCCCGTTAGTCTCATATTAGTTTTAGGTTTTACATACCAGTCTGGGAGTCAATTTGTCCATTGGAAAAGAAGAGCTATTGTGTGACTCTTGTAATGTGTTTGAATTGAACCCACAGAGTTGTGGTTTCAGTAGGACCACCCACTGAGTAAACACATGGGATCACATCTGCTCCAAACTGAATTAATACTTTAACTGAAAAGAAAGGAAACAATTTAAGCACAAGAGGGTACTGAACAGCATACAAAACTCCAAGACCGAGGATGCGTGAGTTAGAAATTTAAAAGGCATTTATTGTGTGGGCTAAGTCATTAAAATACACCAACGCATATCAACTTGCAGCTTCATTAGTGTATAACCAACAAAGTGGATGATAAGGAATTAAATAGTCTTGACTATTAAAACTTCAGTCCCCTTTATCCTTGGAAATAGGGTGATACCATCTATTTGACAATTGAACTAGCGGACACTACCGTAACTACATTGCACTACTATAACTACCAGTGTTGGGATTTCTGTTTCTTGCGGGCTGTGTGGGTGGAGGGACTTTAGGTGCTCTGTTTAGAAGCCAAGCTTCACACCTATTGCTGGTGCATTGTGGGATTGTTGACGTGCTGTACGCTGCTTGCTGTTACCTACCTGGCTACCTGCCAACCTGCCAAACTTCTTTCGAATTTACTCTATATAAAGTAATTGGTTAAATTCTACTTTAAGAGTTTACAAAAGCAATATTTTTATATGTTGAACTTTTACCCAACTTTTCTATTGGGTAAAAGAAAAGTTGGGTACTCTATTTGGACATAATTAACGGAACTACTCACCCCTGAACACCCAAAGCTAAGTACCATTACTATGCCTTATCTTTGTAATTGTTGTAGCTATAACACGGAGGAGAATGTTCGTCTTCAGTTAAAGATAGCAGAGTTAGAGGCTCGGCTTCAGATGCAAATGTCAGGCAAGGATTACGTAAGTGTAGAAATGGAAAATACTGCGTCTGTGCCACCAGGAAGAAACAAGTGTTGTTAGCTCCCCGGCACAGCTCCTGCAGCCGGGCAAGAACTTTCTCTTGGTCACTGGGAATCAATGCTGTTGATCAGTTAAACCTGTGTCGCTGCTAGAGCCGACTGAGATTTACAAACAGGTTTTCCCCATTGGAGTCGGAGTCCAGGCCCGAGCCGTCTTCAGAGGGGAATGATCGGCAGGCATTTTCTAAACTAAGGTTTTCAGCTTGCAAACTTAAGTCATCGGCGATTCCATTACCCACAGTATTCGACTAAAGAATCAGCCGACGATCGTACACTGTTTACCGGGGGGGCAGAGCCACGGACGTAGCCGCAAATCTGGGGTTGGTGCTAGCAAAGTCTAAAATTGGCAAGTATAGAGATATTGGTATTCACGTTGGCTCCAACGACATTATGCTGAAACAGTCAGAGATTATGAAGCAAAACATAGCATCAGCATGTAAATTAGCTAGAAAGATGTGTCTGCATCTTTGGCCCCCTCCCAGCTAGGGGTAGTGACGAGCTCAATCGCTGGCTGAAAACAGAGTTCTGCCCATCACAGGAGGTAGAGGTTGTAGATAACTGGCTCTCTTTTTGGGACTCTTCCAGAAATAGGACCAGGCCTGATCTGCTGAGGAGCGACGGACTCCATCCTAGCTGGAATGGTGCTCTTATTTTATCTAGGAACATTGACAGTAGCCTCACCATGAGATAGGGTGCAGGTCAGGCTGCAGGCTGTTAGCCAGCTTGCTAGCATAGTGGAGTCAGTCTGTCGATATCATAGCCAGATGATAGTTTTACCTATTGCCACTGTGACTCGTTCCAGGCTGAGAAATGACTGTATCACCTCGGATCTCAAAATGGGACTCCTAAATGATAGATTCCTTGCTCCAAAGGCAGTTGCAGTAAATTAATTAATCTCTGATCATAAAGTAGATGTTATTAGCTTGTGTGAAACATGGCTAAAGCCTGATGAATTCAGTGCCCTAAATGAGGCCTCTCCTCCTGGCTATACTAGTGATCATATCCCCCTTGCATCCCGAAAAGGAGGGGGTGTTGCTAATATTTATGACAGTAAATATACATTTACTCTCAAACTCATCACTGGTTTTCATTCTTTTGATGTTTTACTCATGAAAGTTAACCAGGTTGATAAATTGTTTTACATAGCTACTATTCACAGGCCCCCCGGGCCATACACAATGTTCCTCAATGAGTTTCCAGAATTCTTGTCTAACCTTGTAGTCATGGCAGATAATATTCACATTTTTGGCGATTACAATATACATATGGAAAAGTCCAATCATCCTCTTCAAAAAGCCTTTGAAGACATAATTGACGCAATGGGTTTTATCCAATGTCTCAGGTCCAACACATTGCCACAATCACACCTTAGATTTAGTCCTGTCACGAGAAATAGATATTGTAAATCTAATAATTTCCCCCCAAAATCCTGGAATATCGGATCACTGTCTTATTACATTATCCATTAAAACAAGAAATCCACTTGCTCCGTAAACAATGACTTTCAAAAGCCGTAATATAAATTCTCGGACAACAAATAGATTTCTTGGTATTCTTACAAGTTCGCTCATTAACGACAGAGTAAATAAATCCGCAAACGATCAAATCGAGGATCTAAATTCAACACTGCAAAATAGAAATGATTGCAACAATAAAAACTAAAGAAATACGCAACAGTAAATTTGCTCCGTGGTACACAGACAATACTAAAGCACTCAAGCAAACCTCCAGAAAATTGGAGCGAATGTGGCGCTCCACCAAGTTGGAAGTATTCAGACTAGCCTGGATAGACAGTACAGTACAATACCGAAAATTAACTCACATCTGCTTGATCAGCTTATTTCTCCAACCTGATTCAGGTGAACAAAACAATTAAAGATGTCTATTTGATAAAGTTGCAAAGTTAAAAAATACAGAAAGGTAAACGAAAAGTAGATTGGAAAACTTATGGTATATGGAAAGAAGAGACTGATAAAAGATTTAGGCAGAGTAGTGTAGGGACTACTGATCAATGTGTTCTGGCTTCTCCTACTACAGTGGATGTGGACCTGGACTGCCCTCGCCGACCTCCTCCTTATAACACTGTGCGAAAGTCTGCAGCTGTTCCTGAATCACAGCCGGAAATGCCACCGAAGCTGTCTCAAAATAGTCCCCCTCCTGCCCGGAAGTTTTATCCTTCGCTCGTGGCCGACCTTGGTGCGACATCCCCAATTGCTGGGAGGACCAGGAGGGTCACGACATCCGGGAAGCCTGAAGGTCATTTCTCGATGGTAGAACTTGCGATTCCGGCCGCAGGAGGTGAAGGCAACACGCCCCCAACTATTTTCCTCTACCGCCCATGGTCTCCTGCCGACCTGAAAGACGTAGCCGGTTCGCTGCCCAACCCGGAAAAAGAAGGTGGAGAGGAATTTAATCGTGATTTCCTCCAGATGCTTGACCAATATAAACCAAATATAGTTGAAGTAGAAATGGTAATGATGAAAGAGAAGGTGTGGTTTGGAGATGGTAAAAGTGATTTTTTGACGGGTGAATATGTATACTGGTCTTCAGAGAGTTTTTGTGCAGCACCCTTATTCAATACGTTGATGATCTTCTTGTCTGTTCCCCAGATAAGGACACCTGTGAAAAGGACACTGTGCTGTTGTTACAGTACTTGGCCTCGCAAGGTCATGAAGCCAGTTTGAATAAGCTACAGCTAGTCCAGAAGGACATTATTTTTCTGGGCCATAAACTGACACCAGAGGGTAAAAGTCTCAGTGCAGACAGAATAGAAGCCATTGTTGGCATCCCAAAACCTCTCACTAAAACTCAACTTCTGTCTTTTCTGGGCATGACAGGTTTCTGTAGACAATGGGTTCCTGAATATGCTCGTTTGGTACAGCCCTTACAGGACATGGCCCACGGCCAGAAGCTCGCGTCACATGATAGGGTAGTGTGGATCCCGAGGGAGATGCTTCTTTTAGGTCCTTAAAACAGGCCTTGGCTACCTCTCCCACTTTAGGGCTCCCTGATCCTAAGAAGAAGTTTATTCAAGCAGTTTGTGAAAAGAATGGTTATATGTCCTCAGTCTTAATGCAGAAACATGGTGATAAATTGAGGCCAATTGCATACTTTTGTTCTAAACTGGATGCTGTAGCACAAGGCCTTCCCTACTGTCTGAAGGCTGTGGCAGCGGCAGCAGATGCTGTTTTGCGGTCTCGGCCTCTGGTGTGTTATCACCCACTTGAGCTACAAGTTCCTCACTCTGTTGCCTCTATTTTGTTGGAACACAAGACTAGTCCATCCTTGCTGAGGGTCACAGTGTTACCATTTACACTGACAGTAGATATGCTTTTGGTGTTGTACATGACTTTGGTACATTGTGGAAAATGAGGGGGTTATTACTTCTTCTGGTGCACGGATTCAACATGGCCACCTCATTCGTAACCTTTTGGAAGCTGTTTTGTTACCTAAGGAAGTGGCCATTTGTAAATGTGAGGCCCATACTACAGGCAGAGATGTTGTTTCTCTTGGAAATCGCAGGGCAGATGCAGCTGCTAAACCTGCTGCTCAGGCCCCCCCTTATTCTGCTTTGCAGATGACCCATCTGACCCACACAGTTTCCCTCTCTGATCTTGCTGAAGCGCAATCTCAGGCTTCGCCTAAAGAGAGGACCACTTGGAAGAAAGCAGGGGCATCCTATGTGGATACTGTTTGGATCAGTCCTAATGGTAACCCCTGCTTACCAAAATGTCTGTTTCATTTCTATGCGGTGCTCTCTCATGGAAAAGATCACGCTTCAAAAGGGGGGATGGTGAATATTGTAAATAAGTATTGGTACACACAGGGCTTTACAAATTATGCTCAACATTTTTGTTCAAAATGCCTAGTGTGTTTGAGGTTTAATATAGGGCGGGAACAAGCAGTTCCCCAGTCCAGCCACCCTACCCCTGATGGCCCTTTTGACCATGTAATGATGGATTTCATTGAGTTGAACCCCTGCGAGGGAAAGAAATACTGTGTTGTGTTTGTTGATATGTTTTCTAAATGGGTTGAGGCTTTCCCGGCTGGGAAGGCTGATGCAACAGTGGTTGCTAAGGCATTATTGACTGAAATCATACCCAGATGGGGTATTCCTAAGAAACTGTCAAGTGACAATGGATCACATTTTGTGAACGGAGCTATTCAGAAGATGTCTGAGTACCTAGGAGTTGATCTAAAGACTCACTGTGCCTACCACCCGCAGAGTGGAAGGGCAGTGGAAAGAGAAAAGGGAACCATTAAAATGAAACTCTCAAAGTTGGGTGAAGAGACAGGGTTGAACTGGGTTAAAGTACTCCCCCTTGTGCTTACATACATGAGAGGAAGGCCCAGGGTGAAAACAGGCCTCTCCCCTCATGAGGTCATCACCGGAAGACCAATGAACACAGGCCTAGGTGCCCCTACTCACACAGACCTCACCACAGAACATGTGAATGATACAATGTTAACTTACTGCACTAATCTGTCAAAGGTTCTGAACAACATCCACAGGAGTGTGAAAGCTGCTCTACCAACTCCCATTGACGGCCCGCTGCATGACATCGAGCCTGGGGATTGGGTAGTCATCAAGGACTGCAAGAGAAAGCACTGGAGCAAGCCACGCTGGTTGGGCCCATACCCAGTTCAACTGGTCACTCAGTCTGCTGTCAAGGTTGCTGAAGATACGGCGAAAGAATAGGTAAATTGAAGTTACCTAAGGGCGGCGTGGGTTGTGGTGCTAGTAACTAACAACTCCAACACGTCATGCGACCATGGAGCCAGAGAGACCAGGACCATGGAACCCCTTCAGGAGGTCTGGGGGAATGAGATGCACCATCAGGTGCCTGCTGATTTTGAGTATTATCATCATCATACCGATAATGTGGATTTCCAAACCGCACTGTGATGATCATGGACATATTGTAAATATGACACCTAATGAAGCAAGGAAAGAGACATTTGTACACCATAAGAAAAGGTCAGAACGACAGATAGGGCCTGATTTTCAACGGACTAGGTTATTCTCTTGTGACATGATGAACTGCCCCCCGGATGGGGATTGCTATGTACTGACAAGCCCAGTGTTATAGGATAATAAGGTGTATTGGATTCACCTGAATACAGGAGGGAACACTATGTTCTCCTCATACTATTTGCCCAACCATGTGAATAGGTGGAGATGTTATGATGATGATTATTGTACTGTTAACATTTCCAAACCTCTAGGAGTAATCCAGGATTACTGGTGTTTCAGTACCGATGAGGATGACACCCCTTGCAGATCACCTGACTACCCTAAAGGTAGACCCGCTATGATATGTCCCTTAACAGTTGCACATACTACTCTAGTTCCTACTCCTGCACCACGTCGTCCCGAACCAAGTAGAGTAAGGAGAGCACTGTTAGAGCCAGACAACATAGCCCTTAGGATAATGGTTGACTATGCAAAGCACAAGAACATGACTGATTGCTGGATCTGTCAACACATACCTACATCTTCACGTTCACCTATGTTAACCCCTATCCCATTTTCAGTAGCAGACTGGCAGGCACATGGTTGGACCGAGGTGGCAGCACAAATGACGCCGCCAGATAAGGACTGTTATACCCCGACAACCATTCCTGACCAGCTGGGTGGGGCTAACTTAGATTTGGTCGATATGGTGATAGTAGAATTTAACAATCACCGTCGTCCTGTGGGGGTGAATATAACCAAATTATTTAGGCTAACCTACACCGAGCGAGTAGGAGCACGTGGCTTCATTGTAAGGATGCAAATGATCCTGGTGCAGACAGACTGTCGCACTGAGGAGGATGAAGTCAGATCAGGTATGACCTGTAATCCCTTACCCTCGGGTTTCTCTATTCGTATTGATGCGGTGGTTAACTATATCCCATGGGAGAGATACATGAATTTAGATTCAATGACCATCAATTTACATAATTGTTCTGCTCCAGCTATACTGAGAATCTCAGGTTGCTTGATTGTGCCCAGATTTGGTCACCAATACCTGTTTATGAATTGCATAATGTCTCACTCTGTATTAAAGGTGCTTCAGGAGCCACACAGAGTTTAGGACAAAGTGATTGCTCCACCACAACTCAAACCAACTTCACGACTCTAGGGGCTTTGCTGGAGCAGGTCTAAATAGTCTGTGGAGGGAAAGCATACAGTTGCATTCCTAGAGACGTGGGTGGAGTATGCTATATGGCGTACTTGGTCCCTTTGATTAGGCGAGCAGATCACAGGGAAATGGCAGCCTTATATCAGTCCCAATTTTGCCATAAGCGAACACTTACTAGAACTCAACATATATTCAGTGTACTGATCCCAGGATATGGCACATACACCTCACAGAGATAACGGCCCTGTCCGCAGTGTTGGAGAAACACATGAATTTGACAACTGACACAATTGCGGCAATAGGCACGGAGCTGAGTGAAACCCGTTCAGTTGCTCTGCAGAATAGAATGGCCCTAGATATGATTTTGGCTTCCCAGGGCGGTGTCTGTAAGGTGGTGGGATCCAAATGTTGTACATACATTTCAGATGCATCACAAAAGGTAATTAATTTAGTCCAAGAAACTAATAAAGGAATAGAAGAGCTTCATACAGTTCATGGGTGGGACCCATTCTCAGGACCATTCTCAGGACTTTCCTCTATACTTGGTCCCTGGGGGATGACAATATACAAGTTATTGACTACTGCCTTAGCCGCTATTGCCTTTTTGTTTGTTTGTGGTATATTTTTGTCTTGTTTAATAAAAATATGTGTTTCTAAGTTTGCAACACAGGTAATGGTCCAGAAGCATGTAAATGAAGATTCCAATGTTTCAGAGATGTTCCAGTTCCCAAATTACTGGGATGATGATATCATAAAAGATCATGTTGTTCAAGAGCATTGTTTGAAGTAGTCTGAAGCTTAATGAATAGATGTAAATGGTCTGATTGGTTAAACGTTGCATGTTAGTATTACATGACATTTCATGATATAGGGCGGATTGTCAGGGAAATTTCTTAAACTGATGTATACTTAGTGATTGAAGGACTGAGTCCCCATGTTTAGATAAGTAATGTAGTTAAAGGGGGATCTGGTATTTGTCTAAGGGGGCATCCTAGACCGGCACCAGTGGATTAGATACTCGTAAATTAGTAAATCTGTATAACACTTTTTGGGTCTATCCTTGGGTGTCCAGACATTGTGGCTCCTAAAAGGTTGAAAAGGTTAACCATGTGAATGTGTTTTATTGACACACATCTTACCACACTCCTTTTTCCTCCTTTAAATGATGATGCTTGTCCTGTGTTACTTTAGAGATTATTCATTGTTACTTTGTAACCTGTGTATTCTCTCCTTGCAAGAATAAACTGTTTATTGTGCATTTGAGTTTTCCTCTGTTTTACCCACCATTTTAGTAAATCGTTTGGACTTTAGAAATTGCCATCACAATTTCAATGAAGCATGGAGAAGCCCCTAAATTAGCTACTTTGCAAGCATGCGTTTCGGATATTAGGAAGTGGATGACAGAGAACTTCTTGCTTTTAAACTCAAGAAAAACAGAAATGCTCGTTTTAGCACCCAAGAAACAAAGAGCTTTGTTAGCAGATCTCACTGTGAACCTCGATATCTGTATGGTCGTATTTCAAAAAACAGTAAGAAACCTCAACGTTACCCCTTGACCCTGACCTCTTCCTTTGATGAACATATAAAATGTCTCAAGAGTTGCTTATATAAACATTGCAAAAATCTGAAACTTTCTATCAAGAACTGATGCAGAAAAACTAATCCATGCTTTTGTTACTTCTAAATTAGATTACTGCAATGCTCTTCTTTCCGGTTACCCTGACAAATCAATAAATAAACTTCAATTAGTGCTGCACATGGCTGCTAGAATCCTAACTACAACAAAAAAAGTACACATTACTCCAGTACTAGCCTCTTTACACTGGCTGCCAGTTAGGGTTAGGGCTGATTTTTAAAATAAATCAATACATAGACTTGCTCCTACTTACCTCCCTGAAATGATCCAGCCATACATACCTACACGTAACCTTAGATCGCAAGATGTAGGCCTTTTAATTGTACCTAGAATTTCTAAACAAACAGCCGGAGGCAGGGCCTTCTCTCATAAAGCTACACTTCTGTGTAATGATTTGCCAATTAAAGTTAGAAATGCAAACTCAGTGCAAACTTTTAAGTGTCTATTAAAGACTCATCTCTACAGCATGGTCTATAATTAGGAGTAGCCTGGCCCATGGGGGTGAAGGTGACCAGAAAGGCTTGAAACTGTCCACCCTGGCTCATCACTCATCGTCTCATCGCCATTGGGATGCCCTCCATCCAATGCCATTCGGGGGTGGAGTCACTGGCTTGTTGTTGTTGTTGTTGTTGTTGTTGTTGTCGTTGTCGTCTCTCTGTTGCGCACTTGTGCAATTGGGCTGTACTCTCCTGGTAATACTCTGCCCTCATTCAGGGTGGTTGCGGTTGGTAGGTGTCCCTTTGGTGGATGCTTGGCAATGTGGGTGGATTGATTTCCTGCCTGTTGGGCCCTGTCCGGGGCCTTCCCCAGATAGGACCACAGTGTCACCGGACCCCCCTGTCTCAGCCCCAAAGTCTTATGCTGCTATATTATTGTGCTGGGGCAGAAGTGTCAGTTCTCCTTCTCCACTATAAATCCTTGTAGATATAAGGAATGCGTTTTCCAAATTTCCCCTGTCTCCCGCCGTTTTAAAATTAGGAGGACATGAAGTCCTGGCCCACACCTGAGGAGTACCTGGCTTGAAAGACCCGTTGCTGTCCCCGTCCAAAGTCCTCCTGGTTGTGTTGCAGATCAAATAGCTGACACCTCCCCCTCCCCTGTTTTTTGACCCTGTCTTTGTCCATCTGGTCATACTTCCGACCTGGACTAAGTTTAAATAGACTCTGGACTCAGCCCACAATGCATTCATTAATTATTACAATTTGTACTCTTAATATGTTCACCCGCGGAAGAGGACTGGTCACTCCTCTGAGCCTGGGTCCTCTCTAGGTTCCTTCTTAAATTTCAGCCTTCTTAGGGAGTTTTTCCTAGCCACTGAAATTCAACACTTCTGTTGTTTGCTCCTTGGGGTTTAAGGCCACATGTTTTGTAAAAGCACTTTGTGACAACTGCTGATGTAAAAAGGGCTTTATAAATACATTTGATTGATTGACTTCCTGCCTGTTGGGCCCTGTCCAGGTTTACTCTTAAATAGTGCCACAGCGTCACTGGACCCCCCTGTCTCAGCCCCAAGGTTTTAGGCTGCTATATTATTGTGCTGGGAGTAGGGTCAGTTCTCCTCCTTTGCAAATCCTTATGAGAAATCTAAGGAATGTTCTTTCTAAATGTTCCTTGTGTCCTCTCTATTTAACACTTGGGAAGACATGAGCCCCTAGACCACACCCCAGGACTACCAGGCTGTATTGACTCCCTGTCCAAAGTCCCCCCGGTTGTGTTGCAGATCAAGTAGCTGACAATTCCTGACCATTTCGGCTGCCATTCCAGTCAGAAGCACACTGGCCACCCCTTAGAGCCTGGTTCTTCTGAAGGTTTTTAGGGAGCTTTTCCAAGCCACTGTGCATCAAACTTGTTGTTGTTTGATCTTTGGGATTTTAGACTGGTTGTTTTGTAAAAGCATTTTGTGACAACTGCTTGATTGATTGGAAGAGAAACACAGGAAAAAGAACAGACAGACATTCATTCATTTCTTTCGAATCATCCCTCATGAGAGGTAGGTGTGTGAGGGCAGCACTGCCCAGACGGGCTGCCTCTGGAATGTCCTACACCGCACTTCCACTGACCTCCCTCACTCCACAGGCCACCCTCACACCACAGGCCACTTTCACTCCACTGGCCACCCTCACTCCACAAGTAACCTTCACTCCACTGGCCACCCTCACTCCACTGGCCACCCTCACTCCACAGGCCACCCTCACTCCACTGGCCACCCTCACTCCACAGGCCACTCTCACTCCACTGACCACCCTCACACCACAGGCCACTTTCACTCCACTGGCCACCCTCACTCCACAGGTAACCTTCACTCCACTGGCCACCCTCACTCCACTGGCCACACTCCCTCCACAGGCCACCCTCATTCCACAGGCCACCCTCATTCCACAGGCCACTCTCACTCCACTGGCCACCCTCACTCCACTGGCCACACTCCCTCCACAGGCCACCCTCATTCCACAGGCCACCCTCACACCACAGGCCACCCTCACTCCACAGGCCACCCTTGCTCCACAGGCCACCCTTGCTCCACAGTGTGCACTATCCAAGGTCCTAATTCCTCCATACACCCCCTAGCGGTAGCAGGAGACTGACCCAGGCTCATGTGTCACACCTGCTAAATTGTGAGTTAATTCAATATCTCCTTTATAACCATTATGAATTGAAAATGAATTTGAAAATGTGTCACATCACATCTTCGTGTCACATCACAGAGCTAGGAAAAACCTCAGCTACCCAGCATCATCAGTTCTTCGATACTAATAACTATTGGATAAACATTTATTGATTTTACAACATAATGTGCATTGTAGTAGGATACCCTAAACACCTGATGATTGCCAATGCCTGGCGAGTATTGCCTGGAATTTACATGAAGCTTTGAAGAGTCAGATTCAAGAAGCAGTGATAGTGCTCCAGCCAGGACAGACAACCAAACATTCAGTTTGTCATTATTTCACACAGTTGCTAAATAAAGACTTCTGGTCTAGTCTCCCATCTTTCCAAAAAGTATTTGACCAATTCCTGTGCTTTCCACTCTGCGCTCACAGCTCAATCAGTCCCCCTGCCTTCTTTGCTACCCTTCATTGAATGTGAATAGGTATTTGATGTTTCATTACTTGCATCTGAAGCAATTTAAATATACCCTTATACATAACATCTCAGGAAACATCAGAAAAACGACCAACAAATTAAACAACATAACGTATGAAACAAAAGATCATCAGATGGCCGGCTACTGGCTGTCTTCTGACTCATAAGCATTTTGCATCTTCGACCCTTGTAGACATTATTATTCAGTGCATAATGCAATTATTTCGATACTGTGCAAAGTTATTTGACTCTTTCTCCTTTAATGGGAGGTTAATTTATGTGTTTGCAGTGTTATTCAAAGACTAGGAGGATTAATTAGCAGCATAGAGTTGATAGCTTGCTGTTTTTTTCTGTCAAAGACAGCCATCTGCACCACTTTTCTGATTAATGAGCAGGTGGGGTAGGATGTGTTTTCACCATTATGTGCATCCAGACAAACACCAACCAGACAGAGGTGACAAAATAAACAAAATTGAAAATAGTTTCTCCCTGAATCAATCTGAATATTACATGGTTTCATTTATCTTCTCTTTAAACAATGTGGAAATAAAAAAAATGATTTTCCTAAAAGGTGAGTGCTGTCAAGATATGATTTTCCTCATTGCAACATACAGACCACACTCAGGAGGCCAAAGGAGTGTGGTGCAGTTTGGCTTGGGTGAGGATGAGTAAGGACAGGCAAGGATGGCAGACATTGTGGCAGGTCAGGTGCTTGCAGCTCAAGTGTGGTCAATCGATCACAATGTGGAACTATAACTTCCACATACCCAACTGCTTAGTGATATGAGAGCTACAACATCGGTCATCCATGGTACTTAGGGTTATGTAGAACATTTGCATTATTAGTGCATGATCAAGAGAGCTGTCAATGGTTTGTCTTGATTCTATGATCAAGAGAGCAGTCAATAGTTCATCTTGATTCTACGCTTCTGACAACACAAGGACAAAAGTGTTAGTGCAGATGAATCTGAATAATCTGAATAAGAAACAGCCAAAACACTTCAAAATGAACTATCTGGTACATTAAGAACAATAAAGAAAGCCCTACTAGACTGAGCAAGGCCGCTGAAGTGGATGACCAAAAATTAGATACATCTAAAAATCTAAATTAGAAAAATAAAAGAATAATTGTTCAAGGGCGACTTGCAAAAAATAAAAAAATAAAATACAAATAAATAAACTTTACCCAGGAACACCGGGACAAACAAACCACACAGGTTAAACATGGACTAAATAGCAAAGAGCAAACAATTGACTAGACAACACCAAACAAAACACCCCCACAATACACACTCACATGAAACAGGACTAAATGAGACATGTGCTGGACTAAGTGATGTGTGAATGAACAAAGTGTCTGTCTATAAAAGGGTGTGGAAGTAAAAAAGTAAAGGAAAAAAGTAAAGGAAGTAAAAATAATAAACAAAATATAAAATCGCAATGATAAAATATTCATAATAGCCATGTTATAATAATTAGTTTTTATGTCAGATGTAGCATCTCTGACATTCTTTGGTAAGCTGTTCCTGAGTCTTGGGGCCCGTATAGCAAATTCCTGGTTTCCTTTAGTTTTCAGTCTACACTTTGGAACAGCCAGAAGTTCTTTTTCAGCTGATCTGAGAGGCATAACAATGCAGTATGGGTTGAGCATGTCACTAATGTAATCAGGTGCCAGACCTTAAAAGTGAATTTTTAAATCTACGCTGAACCGAACTGGTAACCAATGTAAAGCTGCCAACACTACACCTTGATTTAGTAAGAAGTCTGGCAGCTGAATTCCGTACATCTTGGAATTTACTTAGGAACTTTTTGTTGAGGCATGTAATCAAAGAATTACAGTAGTTTAGGTGAGATGAAATTAAAGCAGGTAAAATGTTATGTGTCCTCAAAAGATAAAACCAATCTTATTTTGGCAATGTTTATAAGTTGGTATAAGCATGATTGCACCCGTTTTTGGTGATATTTTCAAATTGTATGTCTGGATCAAATAAAACTCCCAGATATCTGGCCGCAGGCACAATATGTTTTGCTAGAAATCATAGAGCAAAACAAATTTCTATTGAAATACAATAATTAAAACTTTGGTTTGATCAGAAGAAAATATTTGGACATCCAGTTTGTAATGTCTTCAAGGCAATTATGCACAACTTGCTCAAATAATGTAGCTTAACTGACAAATACAATTGAGTATCATCTGCATAACAATGAAAAGACATGTCATGCTGTCAAATTATACTACCTAATGGAAGCATATGTGACACAATTTGGGAAACTGGGCTTATGTCGCATGTAACTACTTTTCAGGAGAGCCGTTTATAAAAAGAAAAACATGTTCTGGGACATTTTGTCTTTTTTGCAGAAATGCCTTCTTGGAGATGTGAACTTTAATGTGACTTGACTTAAACTAGTAAGCGAAGTGTAAATGTGAATAAAATCTAAAACTAAAACCCTCATTTAACCTGCGGAAAATACCGGACTTTTCCTTCCATTGGCTGAGATAATGAAGTGGCTGGACATGCTGAGTTCTGATTGGTCTATCATGTAAACAGCTTTTGTCATAATATGACTGCTTGGTCAATAAATCTTTGTGATCCCGGGATCAAAAATGGACAACTGTGATCCCATTGCTACAGCTGTGAATCACATTGCTGCCCTGAATTTTGCTGGTGTTATCAATGAAATTGTGAGGTAGTCCTTTCTGGAGTACAATGATGCCATGACTCAGAAGATGAATCAGACGATGATGAGGAAATCCCAGACTTTGATACTGTTCAAAACATTCAGGCAACATTGAGGCATTTAATTACAGTGCCAATGGTGGAGAGAATATGTTAGCTCCTCTTGTATAAAACAACTGTCTACAGAATACATTTAAAGGAAAAGGACCATCATGGCAGTTATGATAGCGACTATGAAAGATGCATAGTTTATTGGAGTATAGAACGCCTTGAGTGTGAACAGTAGAAAAAGACGCGTTGTAAACAATCTCAACAGACTAAACGCAAACAACAAAGGACTTTGTATGTAATCAGAGGATATATAATTGTTTCAGTCTGCTGTGAAACATTCCTACATGTATATTGGTAAGTGTAACATTTGCTATATAGCTACAGATGATTCCCTTTCAAAAAGTTGTCCAAATTATTTGTATTGCTAGTTATCTAGCTATAGCTACTGACGTTACTGTTAACGTTAGCTAGCTATGTAACAACATTAACTTACCAGCTGGCTAACATTTCCTGATTTCTAGCTTGTGTGTGATTATGCTTAGCTATTAAGTTTGCATAGTCTTCACAAATGTGAACAAGTCACTTAGCATGATAATAAACTATCTGATTGACCGGTCATTCATTCAGGTGTGTGTGATTATTCCTAATCTATAACCCAATAATGGCTCAGTGCCTGTCCACCTGTGATCAAACTATCTACACTTATATTGCTGCTACTGTATTTAATGAATTCCTGCTGCTAAGCTACTCTACCGTTCACTGTATCGTTTATACGTGATGTATCAAGTCCATGTGAAGAACTTTAAACTTTAATTTTATTTAATTGAATTAAAGATCAACCCAGATAGCAAAAAATATCCGCACAGCTTCTTTTTGCCGCCGGCCCTAAGCTGTCGGCTATAGGTGCATCCGGCTGGCAGGGATGAAACGTTTGCCGCCGAATACGTCACTCCCATTTCTTGCGAGATGCCCCCGGCGATCAGCAAAATCGCTTCATTTTCTCTGGTGATTGCTTCGGTCTAAAGGACCGTCTGGCGGCAAGCCGCTTTGAAATATAAGGCTACTCTCAAAATCGACCAGCCATGTTGGTTTGGACACACATTCGAATCAGTTTGTCGCTCAATCGCGAGTTACTACAGCCTGCAGTTTGCTAGCTAGCAAAGTAATAGACTACCATCATTTAAGAAAGTACATGTTTCCTTTTTGTGTAACGCAATGTTATGTTTACATTGTTTTTACTTTATATATTAAAACTCTGTAGTAATCTTTGTTCTTGCCTAACTAGTCAAGCTAAAGTAGCCTTGTTTACGCAATGTTGCTAGTACATGTAGAAATGTAACTAGCTACAGTAGGTAGCCAAAGCTTTTCTAGCTAGTCTCTAGAAAGACTAAGTTTAACTTTAGGTGTTTTCTTACAAAAATAACGATGTATTTAGGTTGTTTAAATGATTTTGTTGCCTGAACAAGTTTGCTGCTTGTCCAGTAGCTAGAGTGGCTATCAAGTGTTAGCTAGCACATGCTGTTTTGCCTTTGTTACAGTACACATTGTGGCTAGCAAGTTTTGTGCTGTGTTGCTACTGTACTGGATTTAAGGCGATTGTGATTTCTAATTCTCTGAACTGCTGTACTTTTTATGTTTGAGGACAATTGTGTTCACTTGAATCACTACACTCAATGAATATATTTTATTTGTAAAAATTTCACTGTTTTTTTGCAGATACCTTGACCAGAGCATAACCGGTTATCTTCACCCAAGAGACCTACTGTTGGACAATCGTTTTGTCTTTAAAGGTAAATGCATTGTTAGTCACAATGTCTAGTTACTGGGCCAAAAGGAAAATAATATTGAAAGAAGTTGAGAGGGACAAACAGAACATTGCAGCTGCAAACAATGCTCTACTTGCTGTTATTCCTGACTTTGACCAAGTAAATCCTCATGTTAATGAACATCAACATGGAATGGCGTTCTGTTTATGGTGCATAACTGACTCTTTCATTAATTATTCCTTGATCTAGAATCTTGGCAAGAGGCGATGAGATATTTGGTATGCTTCCAAACAGGTTCCAGCATTTAAACGACGGACGTTGACAAGAAGGGAAAGCGAAAGAGAATCTCAAATTCCAAGTACAGATCCCAGGCCTCTTCTGATGACATGGAGTCTAGTCTTCCAGATGCACCAGCAGTGCTGTCGTTTCGACAACCTCTTTTGAGATTTGAAAACATTGTTCCCGGTAACGAGGTTTCAGTGCTGCCCCATGCTCCAGAAGTTGCATCGATTCCAGAAAACCAGGAAAAAGTTGAGCCATCTGTAGACTTCAGAGCTGGTATGTAGAATTTATTGCTGTGATGCTTAATTTGTGATCCTGCCACTAAACTATACCCTTTGTTAGATTTTCAAATTTCTGTTCCCTCTTTCTCAGAAACAGGTTTCTCCCCAGTAATCCAGACTCCACTTCACAGAGCCAAGAGTTTGAGTACATGTAAGTGATGTTATTTGTGATGTTTTTTGTCTTGGAAACTATTGCTTCTATTTAAGATTAGGAATCCATTTATCCATAATCTGTTTTTCATTAGGGCATTTTACTTTCTGGATGAAAGGTGTCAAGGTGTGTTGTACATTCCATTAGCTTTGCACAGTTCAATTATTGTTTCATTACTGAATATGCAATCTCTGCAGTGAAATTAAAACTGTTATATTTGTTCCCCCAGCTCGTCAAGTACTAAGCTTTACACCCGCAGCAGCCAATTTGCCCTGGCCGCATATGGGTGAAAACGCTGGAGGTATGTAATACCTTGCGTTAAACTAAGTGTTACATTTAAGTCCAATTCATTAAATGTATGCAATAACTTCAAACATATTTTTACTTCAATGATTATCAATTGGAGAAAGTCATTGCTTTGTTATTGGCCCTTGGACTCCCCTGGCATCTCGTGTACAGCATGAAGTTTTCAGCTATGAAGGTATATTCTATGCCTATGTCTTAATATCCAGTGTTTTAACAATATTGAAAATAGTGCCTTTAGTTGTGAAGGCGGAAAAGGGCGTTGCACAGCTGACAGGGACCCACAGCCGACCCCTTAAACCTAGGCTGACTACTGACACCCCAGCATCACTGACAACTGGAACACTTTCTTTATCCTGCAGTCAGTAACATCAAGAAGCCAGAAGTGGCAGACTACACTCACCCAACCCACACTGTTCACTGTGGAATTTTTATTTTTTTTTGTATTTTAACTTGAGTATTGGCTTACCTCATTCCGTCAGTGCTTAACAATTTTATTATAGTTTGTAAATCCTATTTCATACCTGTTACTTGATATTGCACATTTTACTTGTACCAAATATTCCATCAGTGTGCTTTACTTGTACTAAAATTATACTTTCATTCCATCAGTGTGCTTAACTGTTCTATTAAAAATAGCTTGGAAATCCTATTTCATACCTCTGATACTTGATATTGCACATTACCTGGTACCAAATATTCTACTTACTGCTTTTTTCATTCTGTCACAGTGCTTAACGGTTATTCTATTGTTAAATATAGCTTGTAAATCTTTGTGCCACAGGTCAGCATTGCAGTTATAATGGTCTGTTCTACTACTGTTTTTACCTCAGTATTTATATATATATATGTGTGTGTCAAGTTTTGTTAATCACAGATACAAGAGACACAGATCTTATTGCAGCACGGTGTAAATCTTGTGCCCCAGGTCAGCAATGCCATGATAATGGTCTATTCTACTCCAGAGCTTTACTCTAAATTATTAACACTTATCCTATTGTTAGAAATGGCTTGAAAATGTGATGTTATACCTCTATTTATTTGGTATCCTGCACATTCTTTGGTACCAACTATCCTCACTACTTGTTTACTGGTAATTATTTTCATCCCAGAGCTGACCTCTTTATATTATTAACAATTATTGTGTTATAGTGTTATAATTTGCTTGTAAGGCAGTTTTGTTTAACAACATTTTTATTGGAAACCTGCATGTTCTGTAGTGTGTGTGTGTATATATTTTTTTTCTTTCTGTTATTTATATTTCAGTGATCTGACATGTTGTTTCAATGACAGTTACTGTACTTTGAAATGTGGAATTAAAACGCCAAATGGAAATTGGTCTGGTTTGATCAGTCATTATTCTTGATAAACTGCATGCTATAAATATTAAATTATATGTATATATACAAGCGGCAGATCGCTTGAAAATAGCGTTTGCCTCCGACGGTCCGCGGAACGTCCGCCTTCGGTATAACTGCGGTGGGCCGCGGGCCGGCCGCGGAACAAAGGCAGTAGGAAGGCGGCTGCCGCTTTTAAAAAGCCAGCAAATGCGATTGAGACATTCTGACGCTTCTACTGCCTCTGGAGGACCGCCGCTGGTCCGCTGACTCATTGCTATCTGAGAACCAGACCAGTTTAGCACAAGGTCAGAGTGTCCCCATTTGAATACTTAAATAGCTGGGTGGGGTTAAGGCCTAAGAGGGTGTGAACTACGCTGAATGGGCGTAAACAAAGACCAGCTCTCTGGAAAGTGTGAATCATTCAAGCCTATTTTCTCAGAACAAAGTATAGCAGATTATCAACTTTATCAAATAGTATTGTTTTTTATACAATTTCAAAGCTCTGAATCTAGTCCTTTATAAAATGCAATAAAAAGCAAAACTCAAATTTTGTGACAACCAGTTTCCCAAATTCTGTCACATATACAGAGAAAACAGGATTGGCCCTTAAATGGAACCCTGTGGAACACCACATATGACAGGTACAGAGGAAGACATAATTGTTAATGGACACTACAAATGCTGTATTTGACAGATATGAATTGAACCAATCAAGTGCAATCCCAGAGATCCCGACCCAATTTCTAAGTCTGTCATTTAAAATGTTGGGGTGTATAGTGTCGAAAGCTGCACTAAGATCCAGTAACAACAAGTTGAACATTCTCCAGAGTCAGCATTCAACAACTCATTTGTAACTTAATAAGAGCAGTTTCAGTGTTTCTGACGAAAGCCTGACTGGAATTTCTCAAAAATAAGATTGTGTTCCACCACCTGTAAAAGATGCTTTGGTACAACTTTCTCTAAAATGTTGTATGAGAAGGGCAGCTTGAAAATTGGCCTTTAGTTATTAAAAACAGAGTTGTCAAGATTTGTTTTTTTAAGAAGAGGCTGAAGATGCTTAAAAGAGATGCCTTTAAATTGTAGCCATGAGTTAAACTGAAATTACGTCTGTAATTTTAAGTGGTCATTTAACAACAACAAAGGGGTAGGCTGTATGCCCATACCCTACCAAAGTCAACATATTTTTACAGTATTAATAGGGAGGGTATTTTCCAAATAAATCCAAATCTGGAAGGGTAGTGGTTATCATGTTGCTTTCTGTAATAGTCTGTTGGTCAGCAAAATTAAACAAGTTAACACAACTCTGAAAATACTAATAATGATTATCTCTTCTGCCCCATCATTATTTTACAATAAGCAAATGGTGAATTAATCAATTTATTCGGCACTAGGGAAGGCTTTGAGAAATTTCCATTCAATTATATTTACCATACAATTAGGCCACATTTGTTACGTTCAGAGAAATTCAACTAAATACCTTGTTATATTGTTTGGTGCTTAAGGTATTTTATTGCCCTTATAGTATCAGACTTTTGCAGTATAACAATTTTAGCTATATTTAAACTCATTCCATAAACCTTTGGTCCCGTAAAATGGGAAGACAATGAATAAAAAGGGCAGTAATTCCTACACATTTAAAAGATTATCGATGTAAATAGCCAATTAAAAAAACTGACTGTCCACACTTTCACTTCTCTTTCATTCATACATTTTTTTTTTGCTACCGTACCTAGTAGTAGCATGCATCACAATCTACTATACACCATCATCAAAATCTTGCAACAACTTGGTTCTCATATCATTACATTTTATTCTAGTCAACAATCACAATATTAACATGCACTGTGAGTCTTAACAGGTTTCTAAGTCTCTGATTTTAATTGGATGTTCATTAATTAGATATTCTGAGAGAGCACAGAACATTTGCATAGTGGTGGCGCTGTGACCTGCTGGGTGTACGTGAGGGTGAGAAAGGGTTTCCAATGCTGTAATAATATGAATAAAGATCTGCATTTGCTGGGGTTTTATGCACACACACGCAAACCAGCTCACAACACAGAACTTCAATGGAACATACAGTACTGTGCAAAAGTCTCAGGCACCTGAAAGTCGAACTAAAGTCATTAATTTGGATAAAAAGGGTTTTTATTTGTAAAAAGAAAATATATATTAATGTTTTTTTTAGTAATATACTTACTACCAAAATAAATGCCCTGTGTTTGACATTCAGGTGCCTAAGACTTTTGCACAGTACTGTATATTGTAGTTAGAACCAAATGGTTTGCATTTTGAGTACAGGCTAAAGACCCATGGCCAAGGCCAGGATCCAAGGCAAAAGGTCAAGGTCAATATTCCAGGGTAGATTCCAGGGTTCCAGGGTTGAGGCCAAGGGTTAGGGTTGAGATTACATTTTCTAACAACCTGTTTCTAGAAATGTAATCTCATAAAACCCATGCACCTTCTAAGATTTCAAGTTATACCTTTTCCTTTGCTCCTTATACCCATACGTTGTGCAAGATACAGTATCTTGTTATCAGAAAAACTTCTGGACCCCATCAGCAGACTCTCCATATTTAGCCCTCTGTTAGCTGACAGTATGAGTTTGGTTTTGTGTACATTTCCCTAACAACATGTTGTTATTTTGCCTTAAAACTTTAAAACCTTAGTACAATTTGAAAAATGTAGTAATTATGCTAATTATAGGGTTAATCTATTTTAAGCAAATACATCCTAAGTCTGTGATATTGATTATTTATCAGCAGAAGATGCACTCCAGATGTAAACTGTTGGGCAAAAAGAGCATGCAGCTCTACACAGCTTGTTATGTGTAGCAGCTCACTGAAGACAGAGGACGTAGGGAGATGTTAGATGTTTCAAGTTATGATATGTTTAACTACTCCTAAATGCCAAGGAAGCTATGTTTATACGAAACCAGGTATTTAACATTAATACCGCCAAGCCTTTCAGACCCCCAGTATCCACCAGCGCCGAACGCTTTTTGGCGTCATTAGCATACAAATCGTCCCTATTAGCATACACATTTTCCTTCGCAGCGTCAAGAGAAAGCCACAGCATCAGTTCATCTACTGTGTCATAATCAAACAATAGAGTAAATATTGTAAACAATATATAAAAATAATTAATTACAGAAATTGTTTTTTATTTAAAAAATATATTTGAAGAATACAAGAATGTGGTTGTTCATTCAAGTTCTAATCATTAAAATATGAAAAGCTATTATTTAAACTCAGGCTACAGAATTTTCTAAATAAAAAGTAGCCTACACCACATTTATATTAACCAGACCAGACTAATCCATATCATTTCTAGACAGATGATGGGTTGTTTGATATTTTGTTTCTCCCCTAATGAAAAATAATGTGTAATACTGTCAGGTCCTGGCTGGGGTACCTCTAGGCATCTCTATGTGCCTGGAATCCATAGTCAGGGTCTGACTGCAGATATGCCTCTGGGCATATCCATGTGCACTACTGTTCAATTATCCCCAATCAAAGACAGCTGCTCTGTATTGGTTCTGATTGGGGATCCTATTTAAGTTGCCCTGTTGGTGCCTTGGTTGTTGGTCATTGTTTGAGTTAGTGGTATGTTTTGCTGAGCGTCAGTTTATTGTCTGTACTGCGCCGTTTGTTGTTTTCTGTTTTTACAATTAAAAGGATGTTCATTAGCTCGGCACGTTGTGTCCTGCCTAGACAAATATGTTTGTTGTATTGTTGAGAATATCATTTGTATTATGTTTCAACAGCAATTCATTTCTTGAATTGTAAAGGAAATCGTTTATAATTAGTTTTTTATAAATAATTATTCAGTGTAATACATTTGATGAATTATGTAAAAAGTTGAAGAAAAAGCATTAAAATAATCAAACAAATTCATAGAGAGACATTAGGCCATGTTTGATATTTTGTTAATTTCCTAATAACCAAAACATTTGTTGAATTGTTGAGAATATTATTTGTATTGTGTTCCAATAATAATTAATTTGTTGAATAGTCAAGACTATCGTGTGTATTTCATATCGCTAATAATTAGTTTGAGTAATACGTTTGATGAATCACATAAGACGCTGAATCTTTGGTAAAATAATCAACACAAATTCATACACATTATAGGATGTTTGATATTTTGTATCTCTCCTACTGAAAAACAGTAAAGTGTGATGGATTTGTTGAATTTTCAAGTAGGCTATATTGTTTGTAGTATACAATACAATACAAATAATAGCCAAACTAATTTGTTGAATGGTCAAAGAAATCATTAGTATTTCATTTGTAAGTTCATTCAAATTCAACCAAGCCTCAGGGCCTGGTTTCCCAAAGCACTATAATCACCGTAAGATGCATGTAAGTGCCTGGTTATCTTATTGGTGCGTTTCCTGAAAGCATTGTTACTTAAGTGGCATGTAACGTCACTTGTTAATTAGCGGGTGTTCTGGACCACTAATTAGTCCATCGTAGCAGTCACTTCACGTTTTTTGTGAAATAGCACCTCTCTCAACATGCAAGGAGTGATCACAGTTATTATTAAGGCAATAGAACGTATAAAAAGAAACAATTACAAAAAAGTGATCAAAATTAACCGTTCACGAGTCTGAAACCTGCATCATACTGGTACTGTCTTTGATGGATAGGTGCTGGTGCACTTTAAACATTTATTTCTTCAGCTCTGAATGCTTGTTTTCTCTTGCGTTACATTTTTAGAATGGATTTTTCCCCACTATGCTTTATACTCCCAGTTAACCAATTAGGTGTTGATTGCTATGTGACTTAAGTAATAAATATTCTACACTGAACAAAATTATAAACGCAACACTTTTGTTTTAGCCCCCATTTATCATGAGCTGAACTCAAAGATCTAAGACTTTATGTACACAAAAGGCCCATTTCTCTCAAATATTGTTCACAAATCTGTCTAAATCTGTGTTAGTGAGCACTTCTCCTTTGCTGAGATAATCCTTTCACCTCACAGGTGTGGCATATCAAGATGCTGATTAGACAGCATGATTATTGCACAGGTGTGCCTTAGGCTGGCCACAATAAGAGGGCTATCCAATCCCTGTCTGTCCAAAGTGAGAGCTGTGTTCGGGTTCTCGGTAGTAAGTCAAACTCGTTCCAGGTGGGGGTTGGCCTCCGCCATGGCTGCGCTTTGTCACCAATCCTGTTTGTAACTTTTATGGACAGGATATCGAGGCGTAGTCGGGGTGGGGATGGGTTGCAGCGGAGAATCGGAGCAGCGGGGGCGGTATTGCATTTGCTTTACCGCACCGTTGTGATGAAAAGGGAGTTGAGCCGGAAGGCAAAGCTCTCGATATACCGGTCAATTTTCGTTCCTACCCTCACCTATGGTCATGAAGGCTGGGTCATGATCGAAAGAACAAAATCGCGAGTACAAGCGGCTGAAATGGGTTTTCCTCAGAAGGGTGGCTGGCTTCTCCCTTAGCCGCTGCTCCTTTGCATCGAAAGGAGCCAGTTGAGGTGGTTCGGGCATCTGGTAAGGATGTTCCAGGCACGTCCAGCTGGGAGGAGACCTCGGGGTAGGCCCAGGACTAGGTGGAGAGATTATATTTCGACACTGGCCTGGGAACGCCTCAGGATCCCCCAGTCAGAGCTGGCAAATGTGGCTCGGGAAAGGGAAGTTTGGTGTCCCCTGCTGGATGAGATGAGAGAAAGTCTTAGATCTTTGGGTTTAGCTCATGATAAATGGGGGCAAAAACCAAAGTGTTGCATTTATAATTTTGTTCAGTGTATATAGCTCCCCGAGGAACTGACAATTGGATGTCATGTGATCAATTTCTGTAGATATGATTGCCTGAAGTCCACCCCATTGGTTGGATATCACAGTTTTGTCCACCCAAAATGTCAGTACTTCTTCGAGTTTTACATTTTCCTATTGATGCCACAGATTAGTAATCAAGCTCTATCAACATGCAATAGGCTATATTTCAAAAGGTATTCATGGCCTAATTCCATTCCAAACCCCAAAGATTGCCTAATTTCATCCCAAATTGCCGTAATGTAAGACTTATGATACTTTAGGGAGCAGGCATAGGTAACAAAGTCTATCTTAAGGCTACGTGCATCGTTAAACCTTCATAAATTCCACGGTATTGGGAAACTGGGCCCTGATAATTTATCTGGGAGTATCGCCAATTCATTCACTGACGTCATGCATTCAGTAAGGGCTGATTAGTGCCTAGGTACCATTAGCGGCTGCCTGGGTATCAAGTGGCGTGTGCTTTTGCTGGATTAAATTGTAAAATGCAGTAAAGAAAAGCTAAATATTCTCTAAATATTTTTCATGGTATGAGTTTAGAATTAACAATATAATATATGCCTATTTAAGAAAAGTCATGAAAGGAAGCATGTGTAGCTTTCAAAGCGGCTTTTTTAAAATTTATTACAAACTCCAAAGCCAGTTGGCATAGGTACTTGGTGGTTCTAGCGTTAAAAAGTCAGTTGGACATTTTTGAAGAATTTAACCTTTCGTAGGTAAAGACTGTATTAATTTCAGCTCCAATACTACTTTCAAGGCAGGTGCATTGTATAATTTCTGCATCCTACTGTATATGGCAGTACTATTCCCTATGGCCCCTTTTAAAATGTAATGCTTTGTGTAGGGCATAGGGAATAAGGTGTTGGGAACAGGGTGTAGATAATAGGGTTTAGGGAATAGGCAATAGCTAAAAGGATGCATTTGGTTATCAGCCTATAACTTTTACATATTTTGGTAAACAAGCTTTTTTACCAGATCTTTACCAAAGTGACCTTGACTGCATTTCTGCCATTCAGAGGTGGAACAGGTACAACTGTAGCAGATGCCCTATATATTCATATGAACACACTATGGAAGAATAGATCAAACCCCTTGTTTTATTGTCAAATATCTGATGTTATTCATTAAATAAATGTGACATGCAAAAGGGCTAGAAAAACAGATTATATCTTGGACTTACATGAAATGCATGCAAAAACATGTTAGGAAAGGAAAGGTACTATGTGAATACATTAAGTAACTGTAATAAGAATTTTGCCAAATTCTGAACAACAGAAAAAACCCAGAAGAACATTTCTAACAGTGCATTGCTACAACAGATTGTGAGTCTAATAATTGTTGATCCAAATGCAAATATTGATGCCTCTAAATGACAATTAATTGAAGCAGGCAATCCTTCTGGAAAAATCTACAAATGCCTCAAATGAAAATTGAATACACAAAATTATGCAGGAACAGTCTGATGTTAAGAGCCAAGGGTATATTGAAAACGGTCCATGATTCCTTGACAGATACTGACGAAATGAGGTCCTTGATTCCTTGACAGATACGGACGAAATGAGGTCCTTGATTCCTTGACAGATACGGACACTGGAAAGTACACAGGCTGACTAACATGATCCAGGCTTGGTTGATCTGTGCTGCAGAGTTTCTCTCTTTATCCCTAAAGTTTGGGACCCTATGGGAGGTGACTGTATGTCTTTGGTAGTATCTCTAAATTGTCAACGTTTAGAAAAATTCTGGTTTCATCAGACTGGCAGACAGTGAGTGAGTGAGCGACATTCACTCTTCTTGGCCGGTTCCGCTTACTCATTCTGGCAAAAACAGCTTTTGCTAAAGCAAAAATTTCTCCTTGAAAGACACAAGCAAACGGAATGGTCATGCAGCTAACCTTAAAAATATTAATGTTTCTTAGTTCTGATTCTGATCCATCAAACATTTACCTAGCTAGCTAGACCAAGATTTACACATGATTACCATTTAAAAATCCTAAAAACAGCGAAATATTTCTACCATCATATAGCTAACTAGCCACCTATTAATTTGATTGGTATCCATGTTAATCCCACTGAATTTCCAAGGGGACGGGATACTGGAATTTAATCAAAGCCTGTACATGACAAGTTTATTACCTAAACAAGAGAATTTATAACCAACTTTCTTGATAACATGTGTAAAGCTGATCCTTAAATGGTATGGGACACTGGCAAATGCACTTTAGATGTACACAATAAAATACTTGGCTATGAAGAACAAAAGTATATCTGGCAAAGGACACTAAAATAAATTAGATAAAGGAACTTATAGCAGAGATAGATAACAATTAAAGCTGCGAGCAGTGTTTCAGGGGGCCAAGCGGGGCATAGGAAGCATCTCACTGCATGCTCTCACAAGAGAAATGTTTTGCTATTTAAAAATGCCCAATGCCGCTAGTAGTCAGGGTGTCCAATCAATGGAGAGGAAATCAAAACAAAACAAAAAGACCTTGAAACCAGAAAAGGAACCAGGCAATCCTAGTTCAGCCGATTAGGAGGGATGAATATTGTTGTCACTGGCAGGTTTCAATCCCTGGTTTTCCAATGGGCAGACTGTCTTTAATCATTACACTATTGAAACAGCAGAATGCAACTTTTACTTCAGCCATAAAAATGTTGCTGAAATGATGTGGGCAAAATAACATTTCTTAACGGAACTTAAGAGTAGTCTTGCACAAAGACTATATAGCTAATAGCTATACACTCACCTAAAGGATTATTAGGAACACCTGTTCAATTTCTCATTAATGCAATTATCTAATCAACCAATCACATGGCAGTTGCTTCAATGCATTTAGGGGTGTGGTCCTGGTCAAGACAATCTCCTGAACTCCAAACTGAATGTCAGAATGGGAAAGAAAGGTGATTTAAGCAATTTTGAGCGTGGCATGGTTGTTGGTGCCAGACGGGCCGGTCTGAGTATTTCACAATCTGCTCAGTTACTGGGATTGTCACGCACAACCGTTTCTAGGGTTTACAACGAATGGTGTGAAAAGGGAAAAATATCCAGTATGCGGCAGTCCTGTGGGCGAAAATGCCTTGTTGATGCTAGAGGTAAGAGGAGAATGGGCCGACTGATTCAAGCTGATAGAAGAGCAACTTTGACTGAAATAACCACTCGTTACAACCGAGGTATGCAGCGAAGCATTTGTGAAGCCACAACATGCACAACCTTGAGGCGGATGGGCTACAACAGCAGAAGACCCCACCGGGTACCACTCATCTCCTCTACAAATAGGAAAAGAGGCTAGAATTTGCACGAGCTCACCAAAATAGGACAGTTGAAGACTGGAAGAATGTTGCCTGTCTCGATTTCTGTTGAGACATTCAGATGGTAGAGTCAGAATTTGGCGTAAAAAGAATGACAACATGGATCCATCATGCTGTGTTACCACTGTGCAGGCTGGTGGTGGTGGTGTAATGGTGTGGGGGATGTTTTCTTGGCACACTTTAGTCCCCTTAGTGCCAATTGGGAATGGTTTAAATGCCACGCCCTACCTGAGCATTGTTTCTGACCATGTCCATCCCTTTATGACCACCATGTACCCATCCTCTGATGACTACTTCCAGCAGGATAATGCACCTTGTCACAAAGCTCGAATAATTTCAAATTGGTTTCTTGAACATGACAATGAGTTCACTGTACTGAAATGGCCCCCACAGTCACCAGATCTCAACCCAATAGAGCACAGGTGTCAAACCGGTTCCACAAAGGGCCGAGTGTCTGCAGGTTTTTGGTTTTTCCTATAAATTGGTTCCTAGTTCATACCTACACAACCAGGTGAGGGTAGAAACTAACCAATCAGTGACCTAATTAACCAATCAAGTACAAGGAGAGAGCAAAAACCTGCAGACACTCGGCCCTCCGTGGAACCGGTTTGACACCTCTGCAATAGAGCATCTTTGGGATGTGGTGGAACGGGAGCTTCGTGCCCTGGATGTGCATCCCACAAATCTCCATCAACTGCAAGATGCTATCCTATCAATATGGGCCAATATTTCTAAAGAAAGCTTTCAGCACCTTGTTGAATCAATGCCACGTAGAATTAAGGCAGTTCTGAAGGCAAAAGGGGGTCAAACACAGTATTAGTATGGTGTTCCTAATAATCCTTTAGGTATAACGAAAACAATGACTCCAATCACTTCATGGCTGATTTGTGTCTTTGGAAAACAATAACAGTAAATAAGGGTCACGTAAAAGAATTACTTTCCTAAACATATGAGAATCATGGTATTACAGAGGGGATATATATAGTTGGGAGAATGTCTGAGAAGGGAATCGAACTGGGGGCACAATATTGAAGGACCGGGATGTCCCCACTACACCACAGGGCCGGCTGGCACACTGAATAGTCTCATCGGGCTGTGATCTATAATACCCGAAATAGCACACAGATGCATATTTTGAAAAAACACCAGAAACATTTACAATAATATAACATAAAGACAATGGTCCTGTCGTCCTTTACACCAATTGTTATCCAAATCCATTCAGCTGTTTCGGAGAAAATTTCATTTAAGTGTGTTTTTATCAACGGCAAAATCGTGAGAAACATCGGTTATGTTTATAGCGCCCCCAAGAGGTATTTCTGTATGGGACCTTTTCTGTGAAACCTTCACATGTACTAGTATGTTTCGTTTCATAGCTGTTTGATGTTCCATTTGGGATTAATGGACGTCTAAAGTCATAGACCCGCCCAGCTCAATTTCATTCGCAGATTTCGGCCGTACTATTTGAGATATAAATTTTCTTTATATAACTTTTAAAGATAATGGTTCAAAGGTCCTTCACACCAAACAGCATGCAAATCCGTTCAGCGGTCACGGAGGAGATGTCGTTAACGTGTTTTTCACCAAATTTAAAATGAACGAAAATCCAAGGGGCGAATTTGAAAGACCCAAGATACTTTTTTGGTCAGCATAAGAAGGGGTATATCTGGAACTTGATTGCATGTCTCTACGACATTCGGATCATGAGATCTGAGCTTCACTTTTTCAATTTTTGACTGAGTGCTACAGCACCACCATGAGGAGTATGGTCTACAATCAGGCAAAGTTTGGAGCGTTTTGAACCAGAGGGGATCGAGCTATGGACCTCTGAAAATGGCCCTGGAGAATAATAATAATAATAATAATAAAATGTACAAACATAAAAGGGTTCCAGCCAGGGGCGTAGTTTATGGGGGGGATGGGGGGGATGGGGGGGAGGTAACCCCCTCAATATTCAAATCCATCAGTTACAAACCCCCCAATATTTCGACATGAGAATTACAGTAGATCAAATGAAAAGTATGAAGAATTCATATATTTTGTAACAATAATTGTTCCTACTCAAATATGAGTTTGTCATAATCAAATAGGAAAAAAAAAAATTAAAATACTCCCCTCCATTGAACCGATTGGTAACGCCCAATGCGCACTTTTTCCAAAACAACGCGAGTGGAGAGCACACGAGTCACGACGACGGGTAACGTTAAAAAATGAAGAGAAGCGCTGCACAGCGGACTTTATTTATTGCTGGTCAGAGAGGGATGTAAAAAAACAACAACCATGTACTGAGAATGAGGTATGAGAATATTGTGTAATAGCTAAGTACACACCAGTGAAACCAGATATATTTTAGCTAGCTAATCTCCATTTCAATGTATTTAACTTATAGCTCACTTATCAGTATAACAAGTTATCAAATCAGCCGTCTGTTTTGCTAGTTCATTTTTCAATAGTGTCTGTAATTATCAATGACAAAAGTATTCACATCGGTGTTTGTTTTCTTCCTAAATTAATCTGACTTTTTAACGAATTGGATGAATGAACGATTTACTGGCGGTTTCTGTACTTAAGGCGAGACACGGCAGGCAAAAACATTGTTTTTTTCACTGGTCAATGTTGAGATTTGGGGCTCTATGGGGGCTATTTGTCTTCAATAACATGACTTCTTTCAGACTTGTGGTGTAAAAAAAGTCAAAAATACACATTAGGTCTTTATTTTACTACATTTCTAGTCTATTTGAGTCTCTTGATTTCGCCTAAATTCATCAAAAGTTGTCGTTCTAAATCAACTTGCTGCTCCGCGCGATCGCTGTTTGTACCCTGTCATATCATATATCACTGGAAAGGTCTCTCTCTCATGGTGAGTGCTGTCGGGTCTAAATATGCTAATTTCCTTTTTATCAGCAAGCAATCGTCAAATTAAAATTGGGCATTTTACTCTAAAAGCGGCTCTCATTGGCTGATGTCAATTTCTGACAACGTGATTCGTTCAGACGCATCACGTGACATGCTCGGAGTGTGTTTTTGCCTTTTCTTTTCGCTATTCTGTTCAGTTAAAGGCTATAAATGCTGTGTTATAAGTGTTGAAGTTTTTTTAGATGGTTTGTATTGTTGATTGCTAATGATTTTATAAGATATTATGTTTGTAAATAGTTTTTTCCACAAAAAAGTATGCATTTTTACAATACAAATCTTTAAAGGCTGTTTTCTCAAAATGGGTTTTTTCTCATACTCTGAGCCAGAAATCTCCACTTCAGCAGCACTTACATTCACCAAATTTTCCATGTGTATTCCTATCCTTATTCTCAAGGTTTTTACACAGGGGTTTGTTTATATATCATTCACATTCTGATTTATACAACATTTTGTACCTAAAAGAGGGGCAAAAATAGATTTTTTATGGCTGTTGGCAGTTTTTTCGAATTAATGTAGTGATAAAAAGAGAGATCCAAAATTCCCTCTGTAAAAACCCTCTGTAATATGTCAACAAAATGAAACAAGAATTTTGAATCTGGCTTTATCCAATGTTCAGATTTCTCTTCTGGAAATGTATGCACATTTGCACATATTTAATGAAATAATACCCAATTAGCATATTTAAACATATATTTTCTAAAAACTTGTAATACAAAAAATATTTGTCTTAATGTCAGTAATGCTTTTGGTTGTACCAGAGTCATCTTCTGAAGCAGAAAGGAGCTTTAGCGCCCTAAGAAGGTTAAAAACTTGGCTACGCTCAAGTATGTCACAAAAGAGACAGAATCATGTGGCAGTTTGTCATGTCCACCAAGACAAGTTGGACCTCTTAGACAACAAGTTGGTGTGCCAAGAATTTGTTGTTGGTTGTGAGAGACGCAAGCAGATATTTGGAGCTTTCATTTAAACTGTGTAATCATAATCACTGTTCTGTGCCTTTGAGCAAGTGGTGTATCTACATTTAATGTTTACAGTTGTTCAAGAGCCCATGTGTTTCCCTTTAAAAAAATTAAATGCATTAAAATGGAATGTAAAAATCTTAAAATAAATGTCTAAATTTTGTCTCTTTCATATTTGTATATGTTGATTTTGTAATCAGTTAAAGCATATAGAAAGAAAGAAAGATGATCCAATAACAATACACATGAAAAAAAAAACAGGCAGCACACAACTTTAAACCCCCCCAATGATGAAACCAAATCTACATCCTTGGTTCCAGCAACTTTGTTGTTTTATCACAGGTACACTTCAAATGTGAGAGACGGAATCTAAAACCAAAATCCAGAAAATCACATTATATGATTTTTACATAATTAATTAGCATTTTATTGCATGACATAAGTATTTGATCACCTACCAACCAGTAAGAATTCCGGCTCTCACAGACCTGTTAGTTTTTCTTTAAGAAGCCCTCCAGTTCTCCCCTCATTACCTGTATTCACTGCACCTGTTTGAACTCGTTACCTTTATATAAGACACCTGTCCACACACTCAATCAAACATACTCCAACCTCTCCATAATGGCCAAGACCAGAGAGCTGTGTAAGGACATCAGGGATAAAACTGTAGACCTGCACAAGGCTGGGATGGGTTACAGGACAATAGGCAAGCAGCTTGGTGAGAAGGCAACAACTGTTCGTGCAATTATTCGGAAATGGAAGAAGTTCAAGATGACGGTCAATTTCCCTCAGTCTGGGGCTCCATGCAAGATCTCACCTCGTGGGGCATCAATGATCATGAGGAAGGTGAGGGATCAGCCCAGAACTACACGGCAGGACCCGGTCAATGACCTGAAGAGAGCTGGGACCACAGTCTCAAAGAAAACCATTCATAAAACACACTATGCCGTCATGGATTAAAATCCTGCAGCGCATGCAAGGTCCCCCTGCTCAAACCAGCGCATGTCCAGGCCCGTCTGAAGTTTGCCAATGACAATCTGGATGATCCAGAGGAGGAATGGGAGAAGGTCATGTGGTCTGATGAGACAAAAATATAGCTTTTTGGTCAAAACTCCACTCCCCATGTTTGGAGGAAGAAGAATCATGAGTACAACCCCAAGAACACTATCCCAACCGTGAAGCATGGAGGTGGAAACATCATTCTTTGGGGCAAACCCAATAGAAAATCTTTGGAGGGAGCTGAAAGTCTGTATTGCCCAGCGACAGCCCGAAACCTGAAGGATCTGGAGAAGGTCTGTATGCAAAAGCTTACAAAAGCAACCAATATACATAACAACTGAATTTGAACATATTGAAGGAGACTTTATTAGCTTGTTTTAATTACTCTGATGAAAAAGGTAGATTTTCTGAAATGTATCAAGATTTAACCTCCCTATTACTAAAACAGGACCCATGTGGGAAATATAAACATCCAATTAATTTAGAAAACTGAAGGTATATTTCTAAATATCACTGTTCTGGTCACAAAAGCAAAGTTAGTTGGGAATAATAGCCAATTTGTATACTTTTGAGGCATAAGCAATTAGGAAATACTTACTCCCCAGGAATAAGTTGTCAATACTTGCCATTTCTCAGGCAGTTTAAACTCTATAGGGTTAGGGTTGTGTAAAAAATAATTTCCACTATCCCCATATTTATTCATTATTGCCCTTGAAATGCTAGTTATTACAATCCGAACATTTAATAAAAAGGTTTAGAAATCCAGGGGTTAAAAACAAAGGCCCCCATTTAATCACTGTGCTTTCTCATTGAGGACCTTGACTTGTCCAATCCCTCTTATGTAATGGATCATCAAAAGGTACAAGCTTTAAACTGCCATGTAGTCTTGCTTTCAAATGTACTCTACGGTGAAGTGGATGCCCTTGGTATTCAAGTTACTTGAAGTGGTTCCTGCTTACTCCAGAGTTTTATCCTGGGTTTTAGTTATTTCTATTTAATGTTTTAGCATTTTTGGACAGCTTTTAAAAACCCTCTGATTTTATTGAGTGTACTCCAGTGCAAGGTACTGGGCCTGTTGTGTTGTTTTATTTCAAGCCACTGAGAAATTTTCACAATTCACATTTAATGATTTCTAATTATGTATGCGCCTTATACAATGTTACGTCATGTGAACACTATGTTACTGCTTTTATTTACACACGTCACACTGTTTCTGTGTCCTAGACCAATGTAATTCATTAGTTGTACAGGATTGGTAGATATAAACAGATACCACCAGGTGGTGCCAAGGTAGGCAGAGATTGTATATAGTGGGTCATTAAAATCGCTCTCAAACATAAAACATCCCCCAAATCACGTTGGTAATTATAGTTATCTAGTCATAGAAAGGGCACTTTCGGTTTTTACAGGTCTCTCTTCGTGCCTCCTAACTGCTATCTTTGACATATTTAATGCAATTGTATATTCTCTTTATGTATTAAATTATTCTGTAGCATTCATTTGTCGACTCCTTGGATTAATGTATAAGAGGTCAGAATTTAGCTTCACCGGTTTAGATCAAACCTAGAGCTACCTGAGAACCTGTTCTGCTTTGTGGTAACCTGTGCCGAACCTTGAAAGATGTTGTCCGTCTTTTGAACTGAGACTGTCTTGTAAACTGATCTTGAAGAGGAGATGGTGAAGATTTTAGGAACATTCTCTCCATGTCCCCTGGAAGTGGAAATCTGAGATGTTGGATTGTATGATCTGATGGTTCAGGTCAAGGTGGATGAGAACAGAGGGAATTAAGCAGTCTGAACAGCCCCAGTAAAACTGTTTTTATTTAGGATTGAGAAGATTGTTCTACATGAGGAAAACAGGACCATTTGTTAGAGAAATCACACTGGAGAGTATTGGAAAGGAAAGAAGTGTTAGCAGTCTGTCGTTTTTTGACATCAGAGGGGTCAAGTGTTTGTTTCTTGAGGATCTCAGTGACTCAGGGCATATTGACGTCACAAGGCATGATACCATTGGTAGTAGCTGGTCTGGGCCAGAAAGTCAAGGGCCTGAAGTGCATTGGCAGTGCTGACCACTCTAGAGAGATCTCAAACATGCGGTTCATGCAAGACGACCAAAGACATTGCATGACCTGGAGGCATTTTGTCAAGTCGAATGGGCAGCTACACCACCTGCAAGAATTTTGGGCCTAATAGACAACTATTACAAAAGACTGCATGCTGTCATTGATGCTAAAAGGGGCAATCAACAGTATTAAGAACTATGGGTTTGCAGACTTTTGCACAGGGGTCAGTTTATTGTTTTTCTTTGTTGCCATGTTTTGTTTTATGATTGTGCCATTCTATTATAACCTACAGATGAATATGAATCCCAGAAGAAATAAAAAAAAATATGTTTGCCTGCTCACTCATGTTCTCTTTACAAATGGTACAAATATTACCAATTTTCCAAGGGTATCCAACTTTTGAGCACAACTGCATATGCCATGAACTATGAGTGCAAATGACAGCAGGTCTTGTCTATGAAATACTTGTAAACATCAGAATTTATAAACCTATTAATACAGGAGCAGGCCTACATGCTGTAGGTCTGCATGGTGTTCAGGGTTTCAGCCCTGGAATAACACATTTGATTTAACTTAACAAACCTAATGAGTTCATTATTGCTGGTCTAGAACTGAAGTTCCCAGTAGTTCAGGGGTCAGGGGAGTTCGGTTGGCCACCACTGGTATGGACATTTATTTTCACCTTAAATTAGTTTGTAGTGACAATAACCTACTACTGAGTGACCAGTTGTCGTCACCTGCCTTCATCTTTCATGTGAAAAACATAAGAAGCAGAGACTATAGTTAAAACATGCTGGAATATCTGAACGGTTAATCCAAAATGGATGTAAATACCTTCAAATTAAAGATAGGAGTCTGGAAAAAAATCCCAAAACAACAAAACGTCCCTGTCCAAATGCTTTTGGAGTTCACTATACTATTATAATAATTCAATACACGACTGCTTCAGATTGTGTTTGGTAGGTTAAAGAGAAACATAAATCCTTTCCATTAATGAATTTATAGAAGTGTATTAGCCAAAGGTATTTTTGCAAGGTTTTCATTCAACATAATATATTAATAGAAGGGCATTAGTATATAGCAGAGATGGGGACAAGTCACACATGGTCAAGTCCAAGCAAGTCTCAAGTCTTAACCATCAAGTCTCGAGTCAAGTCTGAAGTCACAGTTCAGATAAATCAAGCAAGTCAAGTCAAGGGTTCACCCTAAGCAAGTCAAGTCGAGTCCTTATAAGTTTCAAGTCACACACACACACTTTCCTCTGTTTCTGATGTGCACTCGGTGCAAAGCTCGACAATTTGGGGGGGACAAATTGTCCCTCCGCGGGACAATTTGGGGGGACGAAGCGGAGGGATCTTGAATCAGCCTGAAGGGGTTGTATTCGCTATAACAACTGCCTTGCTAAACCTTATCCCGCTTATTACATGGCTACTTACCAAATAAATCAATAATTTGACACAAAATATTGATTTCATAAGGAATTTATTGATTTAAAAACTATTGTATTGCTTCCTCTAAAGAAAATAGTCTGTTCCGTCTCTGGTTAGAATCCTGCTGCGTCTATAGCAACGCGCTGTTTTTCATGGCATCGGTCTGTTATCAAGAAATAACACGCATTCTGCACTGGAATTCAGCCAATCCATGTAATAAGGGCTAATAATAACAACCTTATAAACAAATGATTGTGACTGAAAAACTGCCTAATATGTAATTACGCTGTAATTATTCTTGTCTGTATGAGTAAAAAAAAAAACCTCTTCGAAATGTTTAGGTGCTAGTAATCACATCGGCGCCTCCATGTTAGCCTTTCTTGCAGTAAAGTTAACTGTTATGGTGTAAGCACAATGCTTTTTAGTTTCCACACGCAGTCCACAAACACTTGAAAATGCGCACATTTAATACAGACATTATAGCCTACGTGTAATAATATACATGCCCGCTCATTTTAAAATGCCCATCAACATTAAAATTCAGGCTATGCCACTGTTATAGTCAAATTCCCTTACATCTATTTACCAGACGTATTCAGTAATGATAATGGTCACATTTCTAACAAGAAAAAAAAAAAAAACATAATATGCAACCAAGGCCAAATTATGACAAACAGAAAAGATTAATTCATTACATTAGTAACTTAATCGTTATAGATCTTAGTGAAACTGAATATAAAGGGATTACTTTCTTACCTTTCCTTGTGGTTCTTAAAATGACGAATGAAATTTGAGGTTGTTGCATATTTTGCATCTGGCAAATCTTTTTTTATTCACACGGTCCAGTTCAAAGTCCTTGTATCCAAACGATACTATTTGTGGAGCTCGACTAACGTTACTGTCTGCCATACTTGGCGCGGTTTGAATTGTGCAGCGTTAAACACTGATTAGTGGTGCTGATGTCACAACATATAAAATAATTTTATTGCTGTTTGTTTATTTTAAGTTCAAGTCATTGTCGAGTCTTACACTTCAAGTCAAGTCTCAAGTAACTTGTTCTCAAGTCAAAGTCAAGTCATTTCCATACTTTAATCAAGCAAGTCACAAGTCCTGAAAATTGTGACTCGAGTCCCCCACCTCTGGTATATAGTACTGAATTCACACAGTGCCATCACTATACTGTAACCAACAACAACTCAGCCCTTAAAATAAAATTACCAAATTTTATTCTACTTTCCACGCGTTATCTTTAATAGAAAGGAGTTTAGCATTAAGGTAATTGAACAGCTGATTTATTCCCAACTACCAATCATAACAACAATGGATTAATATTATTTAATGACATTTTCTACAGGTGGGTATAGCCTACATCTTACCAAGTAAGGTTAGGGCATTTTGCTTTGAGTCATATTTAGAAATCAATCAATCAAATGTATTTATAAAGCCCTTTTTACAACAGCAGTTGTCACAAAGTGCTTTACAGAGACACCAGGCCTTAAACCCCAAGGAGCAAACAACAGTAGTGTTGAATTTCAGTGGCTAGGAAAAACTCCCTAAGAAGGTCGAATTTTAGGAAGAAACCTAGAGAGGACCCAGGCTCAGCGGGGTGACCAGTCCTCTTCTGGCTGTGCCGGGTGAGATCCAGCCATACATACGTGTAGGTATGTATGGCTGGATCATTTCAGCAAGGTAAGTAGGAGCAAGTCCATGTATTGATTCATAGGTTAAGAGTAAAACCTTAAAATCAGCCCTAACCCTAACAGGCAGCCAGTGTAAGGACGCTAGGACAGGAGCCTGGGTCCTCTCTAGGTTTCTTCCTAAAATTCGACCTTCTTAGGGAGTTTTTCCTAGCCAATGAAATCCATCACTACTGTTGTTTGCTCCTTGGGGTTTAAGGCCAGGTGTCTCTGTAAAGCACTTTGTGACAACTGCTGTTGTAAAAAGGGCTTTATAAATACATTTGATTGATTGAATTAAGGATTCTTGACCTCTGTTCTTATTTGTTGACCAAATAAACAAAAAATAAAAATAAATGTCATGAATTTATCGCATATTAGGATGTTGTTGCAAAGTGACAACCAGCAGCACTGGCAGGCATTACATTCAGCTCAGAATTGCTCTGCATTCGTATCTGGCTTTACAGACAGAGGCTGTGGAATCCAAGGGAGTTGACCAAAGGATCCTTTTATTCATCAAAAGCCCTTTGTGTCAACCATTTTTAGGACAGAGACATTAAGAGAAGGCAAGACTGGAGCTCTGGGATAAGGCCGTAGTTCAGAGCCAGATGGTGCTGCGATTGGACACAGAAGGGAATGGAAGGATGAGAAGGAAAATAGCTGCATACTCCAACCAGACTGTCACTGGGGTATATTTGTTGACATCTAGAAGATTCTCACAAGGTGTGACGAGGTGAAGTGGTTTTAAGCTGTAGCCTGTACAGCACAGTCATGCTCCATCACAGGCTTGGATATCTCTACCTCACCAATTAAAAATATTTATTCAAAAAGGCCTATAGTCAAAAGGTATGAAAAAGTAGAAAAGACAACCAAGTAGGAAGACACACAAGCATGTACACATACAGACAGGTACTGTAGAAAGCTATGTTGGTTGTATCTAAATGTTTTTTGTAATACCTTATGAAGCCTAATGGTGACAATTGCTGAAATGACTAATAAATACACAAGACAGGAAATATTTAAGTGCACAACTCAGACAATGAAAAACCGTGAGAGGCCTGAGAACATTTAGGGCACATCTCGGGTTGTTTGTGAAGCTGCCCTGCTCTGCTACAGCAGTGAGATGCATGTATAAAAAGCCAATTATTTTTTTCACGCTTGATGCCTTCTTGCTGGAAGATATTCTCTGCTGTCCTCTGCTACTCTGCTCCTGATGCACGACCAATAAACCTTAACAAAACACACAGCTGTGGTTAGAAGGCTGAGGCAGGAACATGGTCAAATAACTGTTGAATCCAGGTTCTTAAAGTTTTTTAACTGCTAACACATTTCCTGAATGTGTGCTACATTTTCTTGAATCTAAAAAAAACACCAGATTGTTTTAGCACCTCGACTTCTCACACAATGAAACAATATATTTAACAGCAAAATGTTTCTCACAAATTTAATTTCAGATGTAAATTGTTTCCAGACAATAGAAAAAAACATAATTTATGTTTTTATGGGGGATTTAAAACCAATTCAGCAATACTTGCTATTTAAGAAATATATTTTTCCCCACCAGGTTTAGGGTTAGAGCTGGGGGGTTAGGGTTAGGGCTGGGGGGGTTGGGGTTAGGGTTAGTATATAAAACATCTCTATTGTTCTTCATGACCGGACATTTCTTTAAACATGTAAGTTTGTTTTCGGCAGCCATGTTTACAAAGGCTAGCTTTTGGGCCTTAGATATCATGTATAGTTTAGGGTTAGTGTTAGGTACAGTCTCGTTCTCAGTGTATTGTTCATGGACAAAGTCTGGTTCTCAGTTTATTGTTCATAGATACAGTTTTAGCATTTGGGAAAAAAACTAGGAGGCAGAATTAAATGTAAAGTGGATTTCAGTTTATTTGATTCAGTTTTAATTGAATCATAAGGTGGAGCTGCAGCCTAACAGACAAAACTTTTGTTAAAATGTATGAATTCCCTAACTATGTGAGCAAGTATGCATACTAATTATGTGTATCATGCATATTTAAATTAACATTTAAGGGGGACATTCAATAAATCTGCATTATTTGAAATTGATGAACAATATAATTCATTTAAATTGTTGTTGGTGTGTCTCTGTTCTTGCCTTGGAAAAAAAAGTTAAAGTTTATTCTATTTTCCGACTAGCTATTGGTGTTTCTCAGATTCAAACAACCAATTTTCAGGTGGCCTGGCTAGGGGTTATGTCGTTTTCAAACTGTCTAGTTAGATGTTACTCTCTTTTTTTAAATGCCTGGCTAGTGGCTATTTCCATATATAAATGGCCTAGGTAAAAATGAATGAATTTTTCTAACTGCCTAGATGTTTCTTTCGTAGTCGCACAGCCTCACTAGATTTTTTTTTTATGTTTAAAGTCAACCACGGCCTGGCTAGCTGTTATCTCTTTAACAATATCTGAAGAATCCCAAGTACCAAAAGAAAACTGAAGTTGAGACCATCACATCTCACCAAGTGCTGCTAATACTTCCTTGTGCATAGTTAGCATGCAATGGGCCTGTCATCAGTGCATCAGATGCTTGTTCAACTATGCATTTCCCTACAATGAATTTGTTCTCTTGCTTCAGTCCATCTGTCCCCTCTCTATTCATTTAGTAAAAATAACTTTGTCATTTCATTAATGTGTTTCACTAACATCCAGAGCATGCCAGACCCTTATCTGCAAACAATGAATATAGTTCAAACATCCATCCATCCATCCATCCATCTTCTTCCGCTTATCCGGGGCCGGCAGTATAAGCAGAGATGCCCAGACTTCCCTCTCCCTAGACAGTTCCTCCAGCTCTTCCAGGGGGACACTGAGGCGTTCCCAGGCCAGCCGGGAGACATAGTCCCTCCAGCGTGTCCTAGGTCTTCCCTGGGGTCTCCTCCCGGTGGGACGGCCCGGAACACCTTCCCGGGAAGGCGTTCAGGAGGCATCCGGAACAGATGCCCAAGCCACCATAGTTCAAACAAACAATTTAATTTAATTTAACTTAAGCAAATGTGTTTTGAGTGAATCAATCTATGCATAACATCACTGTCAATAATCGACTAACAACATTCCTTATTCCAACATCCAATTATTAGCTAATATTACCATGTATTATTAATGCTGTTGCAACTTGATCTATTTTTGTCTATGAACGTGAAACAAACTGCCATTGGTCAGAGCACTGAGCTGTAGGATCACATATGAATCCTACCAAGTGATCATACTTTAGAAATGTAACTGACACCTGTTCCATTGTGATCAAAGGGAGAGAGAACTGACATCTGTTCCATTGTGATCACAGGGAGAGATAACAGACACCTGTTCCATTGTGATCACAGGGAGAGATAACTGACACCTGTTTCATTGTATTCAAAGGGAGAGAGAACTGACACCTGTTCCACTGTGATCACATAGCTAATAGAAATCTGGTCAAAGGTAGTGCACTGCCAAGTAAATAGGGGAACATTTGAGATGCATATCTCTGTATTTGTTATGGCTCTTGCTTCAGTCTAAACTACTATCTGAAGGAACAGCTCTGCAATGGCCTGCTTTTCCAGGGTATTGAATAGCAAATAAAAGTTCCAAATGTCCCCTGAATCTCTATCCCTTATAGTGACAACTTTTATGCAAGATGACACTAAACAGGACTGTAGCCAAAGATTTGACCAGGCAGTTAGGTCCACTGTGAAATACATCTCCTGTCATGCTTGGCAGGTTGCTTGAGTCAGCCTTCATAAAGGCTTTATAAGGCCTACATAGATGCTCCACAGATACTTAAGCAATGCCATAAGATTGTCATGATGTTGACATGATGGGTAGGTTCTTGCTGCTGTAAGGCTGTAAAAAGCCTGTATGGCTAACAGTTATGTTAGAATAAAAATTATGTTCAAATGTTTGTCAAGTCCATTTCAATAGAATGATTGTCACTACGGGGCTTTGAGGTCAGTGAAGTGTAACTGTGGAAACCCTTGGGAAAAGAAGAAACCATTGATTTCTATTTTTCAATGTAGGGAGAGAAAGAATGTTGGAGTGGGGGAGGTAGAAAGGTGGTGAAGGGAGAGGAAGGGAGGGAGGAAGTAGGAAAGAGGGGGAGGAAGGAGGGAGAATTTAGGGAAGGAGCCAGAGAAAGGAAGAGAGGAGTCAGGATGGAGGCAAAGGAAGGGAGAGAGGAGTGGGGGGCGGAAGGATTGAAGGAGGGAGGCAGAGGAAGGAATGCAGGAGTGTGGGAGGCACAGTAATGGAGGGAGGCAGAAGATGGGAGAGAGGAGTGGATGAGAGAGAGAGAAAGGAAAGGAGGTAGAGGAATGTAGACTGGAGTGGGGGAGGGAAAGGAATGAATGGGGGTGGAGGGAGGAGTGGGGGAGGTAGAAGAATAGAGAGAGGAAGGAGGGAGGGAGGAGTGGGGGAGGGAGGGATGGAGGGAGGGAGGGAGAGGAATGAAGGGGGGGTGGGGGAGGGAGGGAGAGGGAGGGACAGGAATGACAGTAATCACAGGGATAGATAACTGAAACCTTTTTCATTGGGATCACAGGGATAGATAGCTGACATCTTACATTCAGGATCACAGGGATAGATAGCTGACATCTTACATTCAGGATCACAGGGATAGATAGCTGACATCTTACATTCAGGATCACAGGGATAGATAGCTGACATCTTACATTCAGGATCACAGGGATAGATAGCTGACATCTTACATTCAGGATCACAGGGATAGATAGCTGACATCTTACATTCAGGATCACAGGGATAGATAGCTGACATCTTACATTCAGGATCACAGGGATAGATAGCTGACATCTTACATTCAGGATCATAGGGATAGAAAGCTGACTGCTTTCTTTGGGGTCACAGGGATAGACACCAGAGTAATATCATTGCGATCACAGGGATAGACACCAGAGTAATACCACTGAGATCACAGGGATAGACACCAGAGTAATATCATTGAGATCACAGGGATAGACACCAGAGTAATATCATTGAGATCACAGGGATAAATAGACACCAGAGTAATATCATTGAGATCACAGGGATAGACACCAGAGTAATATCATTGAGATCACAGGGATAAATAGCTGACTGCTTTCATTGGGATCACAAGGATAGATAGCTGAATAAAAAATAAAAATAAAATATTGACAATAATAACATTCATCATCATCATCATCATCATAGTAACAATCCCGTGATATTGGAACATATAAAATGTGCTGCTGAATGTTCTTTCAATATTGATGGAAAACACTTTAAATCAATTTGACATTTCACCATCAGCTTGTTGAAGTGTTCCCTTCTGATTCAGCCTGAAGTTTGTAATGCAGACCCAAATGGCATCCTACATTTAGTGCACTACAACCAGAGGGTGTTATTTGGGTCTCAGTCTAGAACCCAATGATGACTGGCTTTGATATGGTCCTTCAGGAGGGATGGCTGCTGTTTCCTCAGAGTCTCAGTTGACAACAGTACATAAATGTTCAGTAAACCCTTTGATAAAACCTGGGATGTCACTAGATCTGTAGATAACTCCATAGGGAAGAGGAGTAGACACAGAAGATGGATAAATGGCAGCTGTATAGGCCTGATAGTGCACTATAGTATATAGAAAATAGGGTTTTATTTAGGACACACAAGAAGAGATTAAATGTCTTTTGGGGAGACATAACCAGTCTCTAAATCAAGTAGAAGAGTTCCCTCCAGGAGTTTTATTTCATCATCAGGGTTAGGGACGACCGCCAACAAAGGTTCTCCAAAGTATCGTTTAGGGACTTTATGGAAATACTTTTTATTCAGTCAGATAATATTTTCCCTAACATACTGTAAATATCAGTTTGGCTAGCAATGTTCATCTTAAAATCTCTACAGGGGATAATGACATAACTGTCAACATAATTCATAAGTTCCCGTTGGCACTAACAGTGAGAGTTAGGGTTAGTGGATCTTTGTAAACAGATCCCATCTTACCCAAACCATAGACTTTTCTCTATACTGCAACTATTATAACATTTTAAAACTTCTACACTCAGACCATAAGACTTTCAAAAGAAGGCTGTCAAATGAGTGGATTAACAATGTGACTTTTTGCACTATACCTCCAGTATTGAATATATGCACGCACTTTACCCATCAATCATAAGCAATTGTTAATAAATACACACACACACACAGCATGTGCTACAGACAGATCCAGAAACACATAACAAAAACACCCTACACACCTGGTCACGTTACTCTGAATCCATCACCTGCCTGAATGACTACCGCCCTGTAACACTGACCTCCACCATCATGAAGTGAATGACTACCACCCTGTAGCACTGACCTCCACCATCATGAAGTGAATGACTACCACCCTCTAGCACTGACCTCCACCATCATGAAGTGAATGACTACCACCCTGTAGCACTGACCTCCACCATCATGAAGTGAATGACTACCACCCTGTAGCACTGACCTCCACCATCATGAAGTGAATGACTTCCACCCTGTAGCACTGACCTCCACCATCATGAAGTGAATGACTACCACCCTGTAGCACTGACCTCCACCATCATGTAGTGAATGACTACCACCCTGTAGCACTGACCTCCACCATCATGAAGTGAATGACTACCACCCTGTAGCACTGACCTCCACCATCATGTAGTGAATGACTACCACCCTGTAGCACTGACCTCCACCATCATGAAGTGAATGACTACCACCCTGTAACACTGACCTCCACCATCATGAAGTGAATGACTACCGCCCTGTAACACTGACCTCCACCATCATGAAGTGAATGACTACCACCCTGTAGCACTGACCTCCACCATCATGAAGTGAATGACTACCACCCTGTAGCACTGACCTCCACCATCATGAAGTGAATGACTACCACCCTGTAGCACTGACCTCCACCATCATGAAGTGAATGACTACCGCCCTGTAGCACTGACCTCCACCATCATAAAGTGCTTTGAGTGGCTGGTCAGAACCCACTTCTGCTCCACCCTTCCTGACCCTTTAGACCCCTTTCAATTTGCATAACCGCCAACAGATTTACGGACAATGCCATCGCCCTGACGACACACTCTCCCACCTGGAAAAACGTACGACCATGCTGTTAATGGACTACAGCTCTGCATTCAAAACCATTGTGCCTGCTAAACTTGTTTCTAAGCTCAGGACCCTGGGACTCCTTCTGCAACTGGATGCAGGACTTCTTGACGGGCAGACCCCAGGTGGTGAGACTGTGCAACCTCACCTCCTCTGCACTGACCTTGAGCACTGGAGTTCCCACAGGGCTGCGTACTCAGTCCCCTCCTGTACTCCTTCTTTATGCATGACTGCGTGACCACACACAGCTCCAGTATCATCCTTACATTTTTAGAGAACACAACCATCCTGGGTTTCATCTCCAACAAATACTATTTGGTAAAGAACTTGGCTACATGGTGCCAGGACAACAACTTCTCTCTCAATGTCTGCATGACTAAGGAGATGATTGTGGCCTTCAGGAAGTGGCGGGGGGGGGGGGGGGTCATGCCCCCATACATATCGATGGAGCTGAAGTGGAGAGTCTCCAAATTCAAGTTAATTGGTGTGTTCATCAAAGACTTGGTCCAGGCAAGCAGACTAGGAAGTGGAAACTGACCAAAAATGACTTTACCTTCTGAGGTGACTGGTAAGTTTGGCATGTCTGAAAGAACTCTCACCAACTTCTACAGGTGCACTATTGAAAGCATCCTCTCAGGCTGCATTATTGCCTGCATTATGGCAGCTGCTTTGCTGCGGACCGCAAGTCACTCCAGAGGGTGTTGAAGTCTGCGAAATGTGTCATTGGCTGCCATCTTCCCTCCATGCAAGGCATCTACAATATGATGCCAGAGTAAAGCACAGAATATCATACCACCCAGGCTATGGTCTGTTCACACTGCTGCTGTCTAGTTGACCCTACTGGAAGATTGGGTCACATACCTCCAGACTCACCTTTTTTTTTTTCCTCTGCATGTAGTCCGTTCTTGTGGTTGTTCTCAGTTTCAAACTACAAACAAACTTACAAACAAACTGCTGACTGCATGATTTTGACAGTAGCAGGGGCACAAAGGTCATGGTGGCCATAGGGTGTACAATGATTTTCAGGGCATCACGGCCAGAGCAAAGGACAACAACGGCCAAGGTAAATTTCACTGCTAAATTTCATTTACCTCTATATATTATGGTAGGAACATGTGACATCAAAATGCTGAATTTCCTTGCATGACACATATGAGCATTTCTGATAGAAATCGGTCATGTACATTTCCTGGTCGTAAGCAAATCACACTATTTAGAATTAAATAGCAATTTCATCATGATTTTCGACAATCAGAAGCAATCTCAAAAACCCTAGCTAGCAAGCTTCTAAAAATCTTAAAAACTAGTACCGGCCATGTTCTAAAAAAACACTTTTGAGAGTGAAAATACAATTGGACATGGATGGATCCTATCAGTCAGAGAGAATGTCTCAAAGTAGATTTCTGGCAATGTTGTAGCCAATTGGACATTGTTGAGTCAACTGAACTCTCTTGGTGAGCTAAGTTAAGAAAGCAGTGTGATGGTAATTTTATCGATCAGAACTCCTGAGGAGACACAATGTCTGGATAATCAACAGAGACACTAAAGGGTTATACAGATTTACAAGTAACCATCTAATCCACTGGTGCCGGTCAAGGATGCTGGTCAAGGATGTCCCCCTAGGACAAATACCAGATCCCTCTCGGCATCTTTAACTAGTAACTCATTCATTCTCATATCCAAACAATGGGACTCAGTCCTTTAAACAGTAAGAATGCATCAGGTTTCAGAATTTCCACAACAGTAGATGTTGCCCATTTATTTCATATTTAATATTTGGCTGCAACTCCATGCATTTGATGACAGTTCTGCAACCAGACATTGAGTATCTTCCTGGGTGATATTCTAATATCTGCAAATCATAGACATCACTAAACGTTGAGTATCTTCCCTGGTTATATTCTGAGGTCTGCAAATCATAGACAATCGCCCTCCAGTTTTTAGGAATGTGTTTGGTAGTGATGGCCATTCGAAGCTTCATTACCGTTCTTCTAGCAGCAGGATATTATGCTAGTAGCACTAACAAAATTTTTATTTTCCAAAATAAAAGCCATCATTGAAATATATAAGGCAACAATCTAGTCTGTACATTTTATGTTTAATGTTCATTCCAGTGTTAATCTTGTCTGTTCTTTTTCACAGACTAGACTGTTAACTATTGCCTTATAAATTTATTGTGATAAAGAAAATTTGAGTGCTGCCAGCATAATATCCTGCTGCTGAAATAACACTAATGAAGCCTTGAATGGCCATCACTAGTGCTTGGATCTGGGAGGACAAGATGTCTGTACATTTCAGAATTCATTGCATTGCTGCCATTAGCAGTTACATCCTCAATGAAGACAAGTGAGCCAGTTCCAGTGACAGCCATTCATTACTGAAATACAAATCCCCTCTACTCTTTTCCACTGAGAATTTTTTCTTCCAAATTACTCGTGTTATTCAATATGGAAGAGTACAAAGTACCAGCCATTCACTTGAATGGATGAGTATATAAAAACTTTTGATTTGTACGGTACTCAAGTCATAGCTGGCAGTCTGTTCTTTAACTCTCATTATTGAATCATTTCAAACCCAATGTGCTTAAGTATGGAGCCAAAACAACAAAACTGGTATTCTTTTTACAGGTGCACCATATTTACAGGTTCACATCAGAGCGAAGAGGAGGGAGAAGAGAGCAAAGAGGAAGGAGGGGAGAGCAAAGAGGAAGGAGGGGAGAGCAATGAGGAAGGAGGGGAGAGCGAAGAGGAAGGAGCGGAATGTCAAGATGAAGTGGAGAGAAAAGTGGACACATGACACAGTCCTAATTCAATGCACTTCAATGCACAAATATGAATGCACTACCCCCTAATAGGAAACAACAGCATTTAGTCATGGGGGGGAGTGCATTCATCTTCAAAAAGGCATTTGGGATGCAGCCTACTATCTTCATGAAGGCAATTGGGATGCACCCTACTTCTAGATAGTAGGCTTCCTCTCAGGTCTTTTATGATGATAGTAGGCTTCCTCTCAGGTCTTTTATGATGATAGTAGGCTTCCTCTCAGGTCTTTTATGATGATAGTAGACTTCCTCTCAGGTACATTATGAAGATAGTAGGCTTCCTCTCAGGTCTTTTATGATAATAGTAGACTTCCTCTCAGGTACATTATGATGATAGTATGCTTCCTCTCAGGTCTTTTATGATGATAGTAGGCTTCCTCTCAGGTCTTTTATGATGATAGTAGACTTCCTCTCAGGTACATTATGAAGATAGTAGGCTTCCTCTCAGGTCCTTAATGAAGATAAAGTAATTGGCTTCCTCTCAGGTCTTTTATGATGATAGTAGGCTTCCTCTCAGGTCCATTATGAAGATACAGTAATTGGCTTCCTCTCAGGTCTTTTATGATGATAGTATGCTTCCTCTCAGGTCCATTATGAACATAGTAGGCTTCCTCTCAGGTCCTTTATGAAGATACAGTAATTGGCTTCCTCTCAGGTCCTTTATGAAGATACAGTAATTGGCTTCCTCTCAGGTCCATTATGAAGATAGTAGGCTTCCTCTCAGGTCCATTATGAACATAGTAGGCTTCCTCTCAGGTCCATTATGAACATAGTAGGCTTCCTCTCAGGTCCATTATGAAGATAGTAGGCTTCCTCTCAGGTCCATTATGAACATAGTAGGCTTCCTCTCAGGTCCATTATGAACATAGTAGGCTTCCTCTCAGGTCCTTAATGAAGACAGTAGGAACATGTTCTTTATGAAGATAGTAGGAACATTAGGGAGTAATCCTCAGCTCTATTTGGAGGAGGGATGATCCATCCATGCTGTCAGGGGTGGCTCAACCAAGAGACAGTTTCATTACTCATTACATGGATAAATGCTCACAATGAAGGAAATCACTGTAGAGATCAGTGTGAAGTAATGATATAGTGACCCACCAGACCTGTGTGTTTTAATAGGCACATAGAAATGAAAAAAGTATATTTGAAGCTCATTGAATTGAAAAATAATTTCATGGCAGGACCGACTCTGGTTTAAACTAGAGTGGGAGCTTAAGTTGGACCATTTATCAGGCGAGAGTAGAGGGATATCCCTAAAGTACCAATGGAGGCCTTTGAAACATAGGGTGTACAATTTAACATGTGATGGCATCAGGCTCCATAGGAAATGTATTTAAATGCTTGTAATTATTTATATTTTCATATGCTATTAATAAAACAGTATTATATTAATATACTGTATAGCTGAATGTGTGCCCTTGTAAACCTCTACTAGCCAACCGCTGTACTCATAACCAAGAAGTGGAGTGGGAAACATCTCTGAGCCCCACTTTTTCCACATGGTTCATTCTTACATCATCTTCTAATAAAATGTCCTGATTAAAACATATTGTGCAGAGAAATGTAACCACAAAATGTGATTTATTAAACATTTTGTTTGTGTTATTAATATTGTTTGTGATCAGCATTTTTTAGCATGATACTCTAGCTGTATTATTGTTTATTGATAACACAGCTTTTTTGCCAGCCAGTGTGCATTTTGTAGTCATCCAAGTGTTATTAATGACACCTTCCACTTCTTTATGAGTGCTGCATGCTAAATCAAAAATACAATGTATCCTGGATACACTGGAATAAGACACACAATAATATCAAATATAAATCCTATGGTGTTAAGCATTCAACTCCACTGATTACCACATTTGCAAAAACAGGCAAAACTCTAAAACAATTATGCAGAAAACAAGTCCACACTTTAGTAACTTCAAAATTATACTATTACAAAGCTTTCTAGCACCCTTGATAAGACACTACATATTCTTTAGTTTGTGCTAAATACTGCTACTCCAATCTGCACTACAAAACAAAAATGTAACCAACTACTCTAGAACTAAATACTACATTGGCTGCCAACATAGGAACACATCTATGTAATCCTTAGGAGGTTATCAGTACAAGCCATAAAATGGGATACATTTTTGTCATTTTAGTCAAGATTTTAATAGCTGTTTTTAGCAGTAATTATTTACTAAGCCATGCAATTGTTTACACTTGAAATAAAAAAAACTTTCATTAGCTATTCTGCATAATTTTCTTTTTTTTTATTACAGAGATGGAAAAAAGCTGCTCTTGAAATATGTTTTATACATTTATTAAAGGAGATATCTGACAGGGTCCAGAGTAATTCCTGATGTATTATTAATCAACTGTCAAGGTTTTTGTGTCTTAGGACCTAAAATGACCAATCATTTTTTTTTTTTTATCCCATAACACAGGTTTCTGTGATATACAATACTGGGACTTTGACATGTTTCATTGAAATGTACAGCTGTGTATTTTCTGGATAGTAGTGGAAATTCCCATTGTCTTCTTGGATCACCAAGTGGCATTTATGCAGGAAACAAAAGTCCCAAAACATTCTTAAGGAACACCTGCATTTGATTTCTTAAAGAACACTGTGGCAGGAGTTACATATCACTTTAGAAAACTGATGGGAAATTGGCATGAGAAACTTAACACAACACAGATGTGCTGACTAACTCTGAAAGAAGGACCATAGACAGGACTTGTTGCCTGTTACTGATGGGCCCCACACATCCTGTCCATGCATTCTGTCCATTACTCCTGCTAGGAGTTGCCCATGTGACTGACATAGGCTATATGGATAGGTCCATTGACCATAGGTTGGAACATACCATACAAGGGTCTGTTGTAGGATAAACCTTTCTTATTGGAGGGTATTGGAATGTGTAATGGTTGGTAATGACCACTGGTCACCTCCTATGTATTCTGGCATAAAAACAGTGTTGCCTCTGTAATTTTGGAGAGAGAGAAATGAGAAATGGAAGGAAAACATCATAGACTCATGCTGAATAAAGATGGCTCTCCCCTGACTTCTGGTTGCATTTATTTTGTTCATGGATCAAACTTGGACAGAATCTAACAAAACCCATCAGTCAGTGTTGTAAGTCCTGTATCCTATTAACCTTGATATCTGGTTGACGATATACTTTTATAATAAGAGTTATGCTTATTCATGACAGAAGTGTAGGGTTAGCGTTAGGGTTAGGGTTAGTTCCACTCAAACATAGCATGTATCAACATGCTTTCTATGTGGTTTTAATCTAGAATGTTCTGGATATCGTCAAATTAGACAAACTATTGAGCCACTCTTGGAGCTCCACCCAAACATTACATTTATTAGGGTGTTGCGAGGTGTCACTGATTTATAGTGGCAGATCACCCCCATTGAAACACATTAGTCCACTGTAAGTTTGCCAAGCTTTGTGTAGCATGGCCTGGTCAAATATACTGGACCAGTTTCACAGACACAGATTAAACATAGTCTAGGACAAAATCAACAATTTCAATGGAGTTATTTGTTTAATCCCAGGCTAAACTTAATCTGTGTCTCCGAAAATGGCCCGTTAAATTCTATCTTAATCTATTTTGCTATTAGTAGAGTTATTTATAAATAGTTTCATACAGTAGCAGAATGTATCTGTAAACATCTATGGCAGATTAAGACACTTCTTTACAGGGAATGAGAACGTGTCTGTGGGGAATGCACTGGAGGGTGTGAAACTGCTCACTCTATACTCAGTCTGCATTGGAGGGTTAGGGTGTAAAACTGCTCACTCTATACTCAGTACCTGGCTTTTATGTGCCTAATGTGTCGCTTTGTTGTCCTCAGCAAGAAATTGCAATGTTACTTCATCCTTTACATATGTTTTACTAAGGCTTCTTCAGAGGCTAGAATGAGAGGCCTGTACATAACAGGGATTGGCTCTTACGAGGACTGTGTGTGTGTTCTTCCATGTCTGTGTGACTGAATGTGTTTTTGTGTGTTACTGAGTGTGTGAGTGTGTGTGTCTGATTGTGTTTGTGTGTGTAGAGATTACCCAACCATGAAAGAGCAGCATAATAAAGCACGTAACAATCAGAAGCCACTTTCACACCACATTGGAGCTCACTTTGTTCCCCAGTGGCTTTAAGAGCAGCGCCTCGCTGTCTTGTTGTCACCATATTGTTTTGTTTTGTGTGTGTGTGCAGATGGGTGTCTGTGTGTGCCTCGTCTTGTGTGTCACAGAGATAGAGAGAACTATTGTATGAGGATTTGCATGTCAGAGAGGGGAAAAGAGGGGCAAGATATTTAAGGAAACAAATGTTTTTTTTGTGAATGTTACTGAGAGAACAGATACCTCTCTCTCCAGCTGAATAAAAGGTGCACTGGAAATGTGTAAAAAATATAAATAAATTAACAAATAAAATTACCAGAACCCGAATATTTTTTCCATTGGGCTGTAACTGTTGTGATTCAGTAGGAGTTATGTTGTGATTCATTACAATCCCAAGGATAATATTACTCTTAATTCTCAATTTCTTAAACGTTTCCTTCTCATTCCATTTGCCTGAGGCAGGGCATAGGCATTTCATTTGGGTATGTGAAATCGATGCCTGTCACATAATTAATTGCAAACAGTGAATGTTGTCACTAATTTCTCTAAACCTCAGTATGCTATCTATAATTAGATCAGACTGGTCTCTCCTTATACTGCACTCTCTTTTCTGTTAATGGTTCAGACTGGTCTCTCCCTGTACTATACTCTCTCATCAATTAGAATTTTTATACTGGTCTCTCCGACTTCTCCTGTCTGTTAATAATTCAGACTGGTCTCTCCATGTACTCACCTGTCTATTAATAGTTCAGAATGTTATCTTCTTTGCTCCAGTGCATAACTGAGCAAGAGGACAAATATATTAAAGTGTGTAGTTTGAGAAACGGATGAATCACAGGTCCTCAACTGACAGTTAAATGAAATAGTACCCACAAAACACCAGACTCAACATCGACAGTTAAGAGGTGACTCCGGGATGCTGGCCTCCTATATTTGCAAAGAAAAAGACATATCTTAGACTGGTCAATAAAAAAGAAAATATTTAAATGAGCAAAACAACATGGAAGAAGATTGGAAAAAACTGCTATGATGGAGGAGTGCTTAGACATCTGTCAAGCACAGTGGAGGCAATGTGATGGTCTGGGGGTGCTTTTTTGGTGGTAAAGTGGGAGATTTGTACAGCGTAAAAGGGATCTTGTAGAAGTAAGGCTATCACTCCATTTTGCAACACCATGCACATTGTGGACAGTGCCAATTTCCTCCTACAACAGGACAATGACCCAAAGCACAGCTCCAAATTATGCTAGAACTATTTAGGGAAGAAGCAGTCAGCTGGTATTCTGTATATAATGGAGTGGCCAGCACAGTGACTGGATCTCAACCCTATTGAGCTGTTGCTCAATAGGGTGAAATTTATTCAGATTACCTCAGCAAATAGACAACTACACAGCTCAAATATATTAAGGGAAAACTTAAATCACACATCGGATCTCAATAAATCAAATATATTAAAGATCAAAATGTTTACTGTACATTGTGTAATTCGTTGAGAACAAAATGACTTAACAGTCAATGAAAACCAAAATCTCCAACCGATTGAGGGCTGGATTCAAACACACACTGAAAATCAATGTAAACAATTGAAATCACAGGCTGTTCCAACATGTGTTCCATCACGGCAACTCATAATTTGACTCAGTACTGTGTATGGCCCCCACGTGCCTGTACGCACTCCCGACAATGTCTAGGCATGCTCCTGAGGAGATGGCAGATTGTGTCCTGGGGGATCTCCTCCCAGACCTGGATCAGTGTATCAGTGAGCTCCTGAACAGTCTGTGGCGCTACTTGGTGGCGTTGGATGCCCTGATACATAACGTCCCAGTGGTTCTTAATTGGATTCAGGTCTGGGGAACATCAGGGCCAGTCAATGGCATCGATGCCTTCGTCATCCAGGAACTGGCTCCACCTTCTGGCCACATGAGGCTGGGCATTGTCCTGCACCAGTAGGAACCCATGACAAGAAACATCCACCCCAGTAGCCCGCTGGAGGTTGTTTTGTAGGGCTCTGGCTGTGCTCCTCCTGTTCCTCCTCGTACAAAGGCTAGATACTGGTCCTGGGTTGATGCCCTTCTATGGCCCTGTGCAGCTCTCCTCTTGTACTGGCCCGTCTCCTGGTATTTACTCCATGCCCTTCAGACTGTACTCAGCAAACCTTCTTGCAACGACACAGCAAACCTTCTTACGATGGCACGTATGGATGTGCCATCTTGGAGGAGCCTGTAAAACCTGAATGGGCTGCAGGTACCGCCTCATGCTACCAGTAGTGACAAGGACTCTAGCACTCTAGAGAAGAGTCAGTCAGAATGGATAAAGAGAGAGCAATTGTCTGTGGCCACCACCTGCCAAACCATTCCCTTTTGGGGGGTTGTCTTGCTGTTGCCTCTTTAGTGCACCTGTTGTCACTTTCATTTGCACCAAAACAATTTACATTGATTCACAATCACTTATGCTTCCTAACTGAACAGACGGATGTCCCTGTAGTTTAATTGACTTGGTGTTATACTGTGATGATTACTGTGTTCCCTTAAGGTTTTTTGAGCAGTGTAGAATGCAAAGGTCTGCAATGCTGTAATTGATATAAATGTAGGATTCTTTGACGAAAGCAAAGTTTGAAGGAGCACAATACTGCATATATAATACTTTTCTTGATTCTGGGAGACGCAATACAAGCTCAGTCTGTCTGTCCATCTGTTCAGTAGTTCTATGAATGTAATAGAGCAATGTTTGTGGAAGCTCTACTGCTGTGCCACAATTTGAGTTTGTTGGGAAATTATCACTGAATCAGGCCTCTATTTTACAGTATACATGGCTGCTGTGTTCCGATGGTCTTAGTGGGTCATTAGATTAGATTAAATTCAACTTTATTGTCATTCAACAAATACAAATACAATACAGTGAAATGCATTTCGTGTCCAGAAGTGCAAATAGAGGAGGGCAGAATTTTTTTTATATACATTAAGTATATGTATTTTTAATAGTATTAAGTATATGTATGTACACATTTTTTAAAGTATTTATATGTACACTGGATATAAAAGGTCTACACACCCCTGTTAAAATGCTACACACCCCTGTTAAAATGCAACACAATATTTTATCTGTGGACCTTTTACCCAACCTTTCTACAGAAAAACTGAAAACTTTAGTCACCTGCGATTCCATTAACCGCTGTATAAGATACTTAAAGTTTTAAGTATATGTACACTGGATATAAAAGGTCTACACACCCCTGTTAAAATGCTAGGTTATTGTGATGTAAAAGAATGAGACAAAGATAAATCATGTCAGAACTGTGTGCACTCCCTTAAACTAATATTTTGGTAAAGGACCTTTTGATTTTATTTGCCCACTCTTCTTTGCAAAAGCGCTCCAAATCTGTCAGATTGCAAGGACATCTCTTGTGCACAGCCCTCTTGAGATCACCCCACAGATGTTCAATTGGATTCAGGTCGGGGCTCTGGCGGAGCCATTCCAAAACTTTAATCTCCTTCTGATGAAGCCATACTTTTGTGGATTTGGATGTGTGCTTTGGGTTGTTGTCATGCTGAAAGGTGAACTTCATCTTCAGCTTTCTGAAGGATGCCCAAAATCGCCTGGTATTTGGAACTGTTCATAATTACCTCCGCCCTGACTAAGGCCCTGGTTCCAGCTGAAAACAACCCCAAAGCATGATGCTGCCACCACCATGCTTCACTGTGGGTATGCTGTTCTTTGGGTGATGTGTTGTTTTTGCGCCAAAAATACCTTTTGGAATTATGGCCAAAAAGTTCAACCTTGGTTTCATCAGACCCTAACACATTTTTCCACATGCTTTCGGGGGACTTGATGTTTGTTTTTGCAAACTGCTTCCGGGCTTGGATGTTTTTCTTTGTAAGAAAAGGCTCCGTCTTGCCACCCTACCCCATAGCCCTTTCATATGAAGAATACAGGAGATTGTTGTCACATGTAGCACACAGCCAGCACTTGCCAGAAATTCCTGCAGTTCCTTTAATGTTGCTGTAGGCCTCTTGGAAGCCTCCTGGACCAGTTTTCTTCTCATCTTTTCTTTAATTTTGGAGGGACTTCCAGGTAGATGTGTATGTAACAATAGAAAATGTACAGTAGCAGTTCTAAATGTACAATGAGGGCAAGTTTAAGGTACAAGTCGGCATGTGGAAATGAAATACAGGAATAGTAGATATGACACGTACCTGTACACAACTGAAAACTATCTTATCAGACATGTAAGGCAGTGACAGAGTCTAGTAGTACAAAGGGTGGGTATAGTTAATGATGGGATGTCACAGAGTTCAGCAGGGTTACGGAGGATGGAAAGAAACTGTTCCTGAGCCTGCTGGTGAGAGAACACAGAGACATGACCCACCTGGAGGTTGTGGAGAACAGGGGTGATGTGATCTCTATGACGGGTGGAGTTCTTGATGTATTGAACTTTATTGAGGATTTTTTTGAGTGAATCGTAGAGGATGCTGTTGCAGAACTTGAGTCTGGATGTTTTGAGGGAATGGGTGTGGGCATGGATGAGTGTTCAGTCTGGAAGTTATGAGGGCACGGATGAGTGTTTAGTCTAGAAGTTATGAGGGCATGGATGAGGGTTTAGTCTGGAAGTTATGAGGGCATGGATGAGTGTTTCGGCAGCAGTAGAAGAACGGGAGGGCCGAATGCAGGCAATGTTCCTGAAGTGGAAGAAGGCCGTTTTAGTAACTTGGTTGACGTGAGATAGGAATGAGAGGGTGGGGTCAAGAATGATTCCAAGGTTGTGGAACTGAGTGGAGAGGGTGACGATGGAACCATCGTCTGTAAGCTTGAGGGTGGGGGGGATGAGGCCATTGGACAGGGAGGAGTTAATTACATTGGTGATGAGACAGGGTGTGTGGGGAAGCAGGCCTTGACTGGAAAGGAAGGGATGGGGTCAAGGGCACAGGTTGAGAACTTCATGTTGGTGACTATGGGGGACAGTTCGATTTCAGTGATTTCACTGAGGGATGAAATTAGTGGCTTGGAAGTAGTGGGAAGTTAAGGGTCAGGGAAGATGAAGATGAAGCAGCCAGGTGATTGTGTATTGTGTCAATATTGGTTTGGAAAGATTATAGAAATAAAGTTTCATATGCTGGTGGAGAAGGAGTTAGAGATGGGGTCCATGGGTTTGAGGAGTTTGCTGTTGGTGAAGAAAAGAGTTTTGGAGTTGATGGAGGGGTAGTGAGAGAAGTGTGCGTTGATCAGAGTGTCTTTGTATTGTTGTTGGTGAGGTTTGTAAGCATCCAAGTGGACAGTGAGACCGGTTCTTTTGGAAAGTTGTTCCAGTTGACAGCCCCTGGCTTTGAGATGGTGAAGTTGATCGGTGTACCAAGGGGCAGAGTGTGTGAAGGAGACCATTTTAGTTTTTATGGGAGCCATCTTATCAAGGCAGGAGGAGAGTGCATGTTTGGAGTGTGGGCCGAGTCAGAGATGGTGTCAGCCAATATGTAGGAAAGAGGAGGGGTTGATGGATTTCAAGTTCCAGAAAGGTATGGTGTGTTTCTGTTTGACAAGGGGGGTGGGGATGTCTATGTCCAGGGAGATGGTGAGGTCAGTGCTCACTTTCTAGCTAGTTTACATGCTGATGCTATGTTCTGCTTCGTAACCTCTGACTGTTTCATCCTAACGTTGTTGGTGCCAACGTGAATAACAATATCTCTGAACTCTTTATACTTGCCAGTTTTAGACTTCGCTAGCACCAACCCCAGATTTGTGGCTACGTCGGTGGCTCAACAGTGTATGATTGCCAGCTGATTCTTTAGTCTTATACTGCGGTTAATGGAATCGCAGATGACTAAAGTTTTCAGTTTTTCTGTAGAAAGGTTGGGTAAAAGGTCCACAGATAAAATATTGTGTTGCATTTTAACAGGGGTGTGTAGATCTTTTATATCCAGTGTACATATAAATACTTTAAAAAATGTGTACATACATATACTTAATACTATTAAAAATACATATACTTAATGTATATAAAAAAAATTCTGCCCTCCTCTATTTGCACTTCTGGACACGAAATGCATTTCACTGTATTGTACTTGTATTTGTTGAATGACAATAAAGTTGAATTTAATCTAATCTAATGACCCACTAAGACCATTGGAACACAGCAGCCATGTATACTGTAAAATAGAGGCCTGATTCAGTGATACTTGTGCCTAAACTTCCCAACAAACTCACATTTTAACAGGGTGTGTATACTTATTATATCCACTGTAGTTCTAGTTTTCCTGTTTCTATGTTCAGTCGTGTTAGTGTATTGCTTTGACCTGTGTCTCATTAACCACTTGTTAAATCCCTATTTAAGTTTCTCCTACCCCTGTGTTTTTTGCCAGTCATTGTTTAATGGCACTGTTGCTCTGTGTTTCCATGTTTATGTTCCTGAGAGCAAAGTGTTGAATGTAAGTCAGTCTTTTGATTTATTCAAGAGCCATTTATTTAAATGCCTCTGTGCTTGTGTCCTGCCTCCTACAATTGTGAAATAGAGAAGCAGCGAACAAACAGCGCCAGCATCTCCTTGCATCAAGTTTGGAAACAAATGGAAGCAAATAAAAATACATTTACCCCTAATTTCAATCTATGAATCTAAGTTGGTGATATACTAATTAAATAAAGTCTACAACAGAATGCATGCACCTGTCCTGTGCTAATGCACCAAAAATATTTCTAATACTAGCTGACATTGATGAAGCAAAATATTTTATAGTTCTAATTTATTATTTTAGAAATGTAGCTGAAAATATATATAACCAGATTTGCTTCAGGCAAGATAAAAGCACTTTTACTCCTTACCAGCATAAATCTAACACTGTGAAGAAAAAAAAAAGCCAATTTGTGCAATTCAGTGACCCCATCCAGTTATTTTCCATTGTTGAAGTCTGGTTTGAAATGAACTGAATGTGTTTTATGTTAGAGATTGACTACTGGCCAAAAGTGCGTGGTTAACAGCTGTCATACTGATTTTAACATTGTGGTTCCAGCTCACTTGGTAACTAGTTTTCATTCAAGCATTTATTCCATTATCATGAAAAATAATTGGCCATATTTTGTTGATCTGTAGGGCTAGCTAACTACAAAATTCTTAACCTGACCATTCTAGTGTTGATATTTAGGGCTAGCTAATAACATAGTTCTAATCCTAAACCCTATTGTTTTGATCTGTAGGGCTAGCTTACATCAAAGTTCTTAACCTGACCGTTCTCGTGTTGATTTTCAGAAAATGCATTCCTCATATTAACAAGGATTTATAGTGGAGAAGGAGAACTTAGTGGAGAAGGAGAACTGACCCTACTATTTTCTAATGTTCTGAAATTATTGCTGAAATGATCTAGCCATACATACCTACACGTAACCTACGGTCGGAAGATGCAGGGCCTTTTCTCATAGAGCTCCACTACTGTGGAATTATCTGCCAATTAAGGTTAGAAATGCAATCTCAGTGCAAACGTTCAAGTGTCTACTAAAGACTCATCTCTACAGCACGGTTTATGAGTAAGTGTAGCCTGACCCGGGGGGGGGGGTGAAGGTGACCAGAAGGCTTGATACTGTGTACCCTTGCTGTCTTGCCAGGTGGGCTCTCGTCGCCACTGGGATTCCCTTCCACCAATGCCTTTCAGGGGAAAGAGTCACTGGCTTGTTGTTGTCTCTCTGTTGCGCAATTGTGCAATTGGACTGTACTCTGCTGGCAATACTCGGCCCTCATTCAGGGTGGTTGCGGTTGGTGGGTGTTCCTTTGGTTGATGCCTGGCAATGTGGGTGGATTGATTTCCTGCCTGTTGGGCCCTGTCCGGGGCCTCCCCCGGGTAGGGCCACAGTGTTGCCGGACCCCCCCATCTCAGTCCCAAGGTCTTACGCTGCTATACTATTGTGCTGAGGGATTGGGTCAGTTCTCCTTCCCCACTAAGTTCTCCTTCTCCACTATAAATCGTTGTTGATTTGAGGAATTAAATTTCTCCTCCCGTTTTAAACTTTAGGAGGACATGAGGTCCTGGTCCACACCTGCAGAGTACCTGGTTTCGGGGGCCCGTTGCTGTCCCTGTCCTTGTCCATCTGGTCATACTTCTAACCTAGTCTAGATATAAATAGACTCTGGATTTAGCCCACATACATTTATAAATGATTCCAATTGGACTCTTAATATCTCACCCGGCACAGCCAGAAGAGGACTGGTCACCCCTCTGAGCCTGGGTCTTCTCTAGGTTTCTTCCTAAATTTCGGCCTTCTTAGGGAGTTTTTCCTAGCCACTGAAATTCAACACTACTGTTGTTTGCTCCTTGGGGTTTAAGGCCGAGTGTTTCTGTAAAAGCATTTTGTGACAACTGCTGTTGTAAAAAGGGCTTTACAGGTGCTAGTCAAAAAATTTGAATATCATCAAAAAGTTGATTTATTTCAGTAATTCCATTCAAAAAGTGAAACTTGTATAATGTATACATTCATTCCACACAGACTGATATATTTCAAGTGTTTCTTTCTTTTAATTTTGATGATTATAACTGACAACTAATGAAAACCCCATATTCAGTATCTCAGAAAATTTGAATATTGTGAAAAGGTTCAATATTGAAGAGACCTGGTGCCACACTCTAATCAGCTAATTAACCCAAAACACCTGCAAAAGCCTTTAAATGGTCTCTCAGTCTAGTTCTGTAGGCAACACAATCATGGGGAAGACTGCTGACTTGACAGCTGTCCAAAAGACGACCATTGACACCTTGTACAAGGAGGGCAAGACACAAAAGGTCATAGCCAATGAGGCTGGCTGTTCACAGAGCTCTGTGTCCAAGCACATTAATAGAGAGGCGAAGGGAAGGAAAAGATGCGGTCGAAAAAAGTATACAAGCAACAGGGATAACCGCACCCTGGAGAGGATTGTGAAACAAAACCCATTCCTTGTGTCAAGCCACTCTTGAACAAGACACAGCGTCAGAATCGTCTTGCCTGGGCTAAAGACAAAAAGGACTGGACTGCTGCTGAGTTGTGTTCTCTGATGAAAGTAAATTCCTTTGGAAATCAAGGTCCCAGAGTCTGGAGGAAGAGAGGAGAGGCACACAATCCAGGTTGCTTGAAGTCCAGTGTAAAGTTTCCACAGTCAGTGATGGTTTGGCGTGCCATGTCATCTGCTGGTGTTGGTCCACTGTGTTTTCTGAGGTCCAAGGTCAACGCAGCCATCTACCAGGAAGTTTTAGAGCACTTCATGCTTCCTGCTGCTGACCAACTTTATGGAGATGCTGATTTCATTTTCCAACAGGACTTGGCACCTGCACACAGTGCCAAAGCTACCAGTAGCTGGTTTAAGGACCAAGGTATCCCTGTTCTTAATTGGCCAGCAAACTCGCCTGACCTTAACCCTATCGAAAATCTATGGGGTATTGTGAAGAGGACGATGTGATATGCCAGACCCAACAATGCCAAAGAGCTGAAGGCCACTATCAGAGCAACCTGGGCTCTCATAACACCTGAGCAGTGCCACAGACTGATCGACTCCATGCCACGCTGCAGTAATTCAGGCAAAAGGAGCCCCGACTAAGTATTGAGTGCTGTACATGCTCATACTTTTCATGTTCATACTTTTCAGTTGGCCAACATTTCTAAAAATATTGGTTTTGTATTGGTCTTAAGTAATATTGAAATTTTCGGAGATACTGAATTTGGGATTTTCATTAGTTGTCAGTTATAATAATCACAATTAAAAGAAATAAACATTTGAAATATATCAGTCTGTGTATAATGAATTAATATAATATACATGTCAACTTTTTTATGATATTCTAATTTTATGACCAGCACCTGTATAAATAAATGTGATTGATTGATTGATTGATTACACTCCCACCAGCATGCTTGACTGTAGGCAAGACACACTTGTCTTTGTACTCCTTACCTGGTTGCCACCACACACACTTGACACCATCTGAAACAAATACGTTTATCTTGGTCTCATCAGACCACAGGAAATGGTTCCAGTAATCCATGTCCTTAGTCTGCTTGTCTTCAGCAAACTGTTTGCGGGCTTTCTTGTGCATCATCTTTGGAAGAGGCTTTCTTCTGGGATGACAGCCATGCAGGCCAATTTAATGCAGTGTGCGGCTTATGGTCTGAACACTGACAGACTGACCCCCCACATCTTCAACCTCTGCAGCAATGCTGACAGCACTCGTACGTCTGTTTCCCAAATACAACCTCTGGATATGATGCTGAGCGCTCAACTACTTTGGTTGACCATGGCGAGGCCTGTTCTGAGTGGAACCTGTCCTGTTAAACCGCTGTATCGTCTTGGCCACAGTGCTGCAGCTCAGTTTCAGGGTCTTGGCAATCTTCTTATAGCCTAGGCCATCTTTATGTAGAGCAACATTTATTTTTTTGAACTTCCAGTGACCAATATGAGGGAGTGTGAGAGTGATGACACCAAATTTAACACGCCTGCTCCCCACTATTCACGCCTGAGACCTTGTAACACTAACGAGTCACGTGACACCATGGAGGGAAAATGGCTAATTGGGCCCAATTTGGACATTTTCACTTAGGGGTGTACTCACTTTTGTTGCCAGCGGGTTTAGACATTAATGGCTGTGTTGTGTTATTTTGAGGGGACAGCAAATGTACACTGTTATACAAGCTGTACACTCACTACTTTACATTGTAGCAAAGTGTCATTTCTTTAGTGTTGTCACATGAAAAGATATACTCAAATATTTACAAAAATATTTACAGCCCCCTGCCCTCATTACCTCATCCAACTCCCTGTCATTTTCTTACATCCAGACAGACTTTGCGGAGCTCCAGAATCACCTTATGATTCATATTCTCAAACACTGGGAACAACAACTCAATAGAGGTCTAGATGAGTGTAACACCACTTGTGGTTCGCTCTGCATGAGCCACATCATGTCCTGCGATTGGTTGAAGAGGTGAATATGTTAAAGGAGGGTGAATATGTTGTTTCATATGCAGACTGGGGTGACCCATTACCAACTCTAACTAAATACCCTGTGTCTGTCTGTCTGGCTGTCTCTCTCTCTGTGGCTTTCTCTCAGATACCCCAAACCACTCTGAACTGATAACCCAGAAATCATCCTAAACCCTAGCCCAAACACCCAGAAAGTACCCTAATCAGATATTTTCAGAATTACCCCAAACAGAGACCCAGCTGACCAACCGTAAATAGGCCTATATACAGTATATCGATAGGTAAAAATATTTTTTGTCAAGACAATCTCCTGAACTTCAAACTGAATGTCAGAATGGGAAAGAAAGGTGATTTAAGCAATTTTGAGTGTGGCATGGTTGTTGGTGCCAGACGGGCCGGTCTGAGTATTTCACAATCTGCTCAGTTACTGGGATCGTCACGCACAACCATTTCTAGGGTTTACAAAGAATGGTGTGAAAAGGGAAAAACATCCAGTATGCGGCAGTCCTGTGGGCAAAAATGCCTTGTTGATGCTAGAGGTCAGAGGAGAATGGGCCGACTGATTCAAGCTGATAGAAGAGCAACTTTGACTGAAATAACCACTCGTTACAACCGAGGTATGCAGCAAAGCATTTGTGAAGCCACAACACGCATAACCTTGAGGCGGATGGGCTACAACAGCAGAAGACCCCACCGGGTACCACTCATCTCCACTACAAATAGGATAGTTGAAGACTGGAAGAATGTTGCCTGGTCTGATGAGTCTGGATTTCTGTTGAGACATTCAGATGGTAGAGTCAGAATTTGGCGTAAACAGAATGAGAACATGGATCCATCATGCCTTGTTACCACTGTGCAGGCTGGTGGTGGTGGTGTAATGGTGTGGGGGATGTTTTCTTGGCACACTTTAGGCCCCTTAGTGCCAATTGGGCATGGTTTAAATGCCACAGCCTACCTGAGCATTGTTTCTGACCATGTCCATCCCTTTATGACCACCATGTACCCATCCTCTGATGGCTACTTCCAGCAGGATAATGTACCATGTCACAAAGCTTGAATAATTTCAAATTGGTTTCTTGAACATAACAATGAGTTCACTGTACTGAAATGGCCCCCACAGTCACCAGATCTCAACCCACTAGAGCATCTTTGGGATGTGGTGGAACAGGAGCTTCGTGCCCTGGATGTGCATCCCACAAATCTCCATCAACTGCAAGATGCTATCCTATCAATATGGGCCAACATTTCTAAAGAAAGCTTTCAGCACCTTGTTGAATCAATGCCACGTAGAATTAAGGCAGTTCTGAAGGCGAAAGGGGGTCAAACACAGTATTAGTATGGTGTTCATAATAATCCTTTAGGTGAGTGTATATGCCATATAAATATGAAATAAATATGAAAACAAAGAGCTTGAATATACACAGCTCCCTCTGTTTCAGTGACAGTCTCTCTAAAGAATCTGTTAATTTAAGACATTTCTTTGAAATGGGGCCAAGATCATGTTGTTAGCCTTTGACTTATACTTGCTTTGCGAGCTTAGACTTCATCACTGGAATTCCCCCACCAATCCAAAACTGCCTCATGAAACCTAACTGTTTGGGCTAAAAACAAATAGTTAAACTCAATAGTTTCACTGGACTCTTAAAAATGTTTCCCTTTAGATTCATACAAGCCTCAAATGAGCTTTTGGAAGGCATGTCAAATCATTTTTCATTAATTGGGTTCATTTAATTATAAAAGCATGGAAATAAGAAACTCTTTTCAGAGGGAGTATTGATAGTTATGTTGGGAGTAGTGAAATGTTGTGACAGTTACATTGGTAAAAATGAAACATGTTGTGACAGTTAAATTGGGAGTAGTAAAATGCTGTGACAGTTACATTGGGAAGAGTGAAACATGTTGTGACAGTTACATGGGGAGTAGTGAAACGTTCTTATGGTTACAGTTACAGGGGGAGAAGTGAATCATGTTGTTATGGTCGCAGTTACTCTGGGAGTTGTGAAACATGTTGGTATGGTTAGAGTTACTGTGGGATTACTGAAACATGTTGTTATGGTGCAGTTACAAGGGGAGTGTTGAAACATGTTGTTATGGGTACAGTTTCAGTGGAAGTACTGAAACATGTTGTTATGGTACAGTTACAGTGATAACGGTTTGAGTAGGAGTAGTAAATGGTGTTACAGTTACAGTGGGAGTAATAAAACATGTTATTCTGTTAATTCAAACACCTACTGACCTACAATCCTCTTTTTTTCCCAACACTTTGGTCAAATCCTGGATTCTACTGCCCCCTTGTGGACAGTATGGGACTGCTGCAACGTAAGTGTTGTAATAGCCATCCCAGCATGGTGTCACTTTTTGAAAGAAATGTAACCACTTTTGCAATTAACTGTTGCTTGCTACATTGCAGGAAATAGCTGATTCGATTGTGTGTATGTGTGTGAAATAGAGAGAACATCATCTTATTGTTTCATTTTGGGGGTTTAAAATATTTGGGGGTTATCTGTTTCTTAAATTGGTAGCTGGCAGCACCAACATTGATTTAATCTGCCTTTTCTAGGGTCTACTACAGGAATTACTGATGTGATATTGGATGTTTTTTAAATTGCAGTATATACCATTAAGCCTGATTTAAATACATTTACAGTATATAAAAAGTAGGTGTTCCTTTGGAATGTAATGCCATATGTTCTTTATGTAACTCAAAACTCCCTCACTTCCCCCAAGTATTTAACAACCTCAATATTTCCCCCAAATGTCACAATTGTTAATGAGTGCCAGGGTGACCAAGGCCTATATGTGTGTCTCAATCCTGATATTAATTAATAGGTGAGTGTTTCCATCCTAGATCTAAATACGCTGTAGAACCCCCGCAGGGTTATTCTTCTGCTTCTTCACAAAATAGAAATAACAATAAAATGAACAGACGAAGGAAAGGGAGCGAACAAACAGAAAATACATAAGAAGCAATAATATCAAGTCTTGAAAAAAAGAAAGTGTGATTTGATTTGGGGAGCAATCCAGATCTCAGCTGTGAGAAAGCCGATTAAAGAAAGTAAAGATTATGGACATATCAAGTCTTCTTTTTGCAATAAGATGCATCAATATAATGTGTTTGAGTTTGTGCAGAAGTGTGTACAGTTGTGTGCTAGTTGGTTGTCTACCCCAGCTCCAGAATAAAAGCTTTTGAATGTATAGCCAACCTGTTTATATGATTTTATTTAAAACTTTTGATTTTGATTTATTTTTGCACATTTTTCTGTAAGAATAATGAATGCCAATTTTCGGACGATTATTTTCTTTACAATATTTATTGTCGAAGCTGAATACAGAAAAATTGAATGTTTCTTTAATTGTGGCAGACAGCCTAGTGTTTATACCATCCAACCAATAACCAAAAGTTTTTTAGACCAAATTCCAGTCGCTCTGTTCTGGAACAACACTTAGTATTTATTGCTCTGGAAAAGACTTACTGCGAATTGCTACAATGTAAAAAGGTGTGAGTATTTAGGAAAAGACTGAACTACACTGTCACTTGCCCTAGCAACTCTTCTCAAAAGCAGTTTGAGGAGAAAGTAAGAGTGGAGGAACTTTGTCTTTCTCAGAATGGCAAGAACACAAATAGTATTTTATTGAGTTCTACCCAGAATATGTATTGGTATAATCCCCAGTTATTAGAAGAACCAGCATAGAGTCATGTGATAGAAACACATCAAGGTCACAACTAATGTCTTGACACTTCTATTCTAGTTCTATAGAAACAGATCAAGGACACAAGTAATGTCTTGTGTCAGATGTCATGTCTAAACATGCTGGGGCTACGCCCTGTCAGATGTCATGTCTAAACATGTTGGGGATACACCGTGTCAGATGGCATGTCTAAACATGTTGGGGCTACGCCGTGTCAGATGTCATGTCTGAACATGTTGGGGCTACGCCCTGTCAGATGTCATGTCTAAACATGTTGGGGCTACGCCCTGTCAGATGTCGTGTCTAAACATGTTGGGGCTACGCCGTGTCAGATGTCATGTCTAAACATGTTGGGGCTACGCCGTGTCAGATGGCATGTCTGAACATGTTGGGGATAAAACATGTTTCATTGAAATGTACAGCTATGTACTGATTAATGTGTTTCCAGATGACATCCCCAAGAGGCAGCATATAGTGGAAACGAAAGTGGTCCTGAAACAGGAGCAACAAAGCATAACTTTGATTTGTCAGAGAGCAAAACATCCACAAAAACAAATTAATATATTTCACATATATTTCAAATAGATAGGATCTCAACTAGGCTACAAGTTCATGAGTTCAGTCTCAGAATTATGATTGGGTCAAAACTGGACTGGACCATTTTGACAGTTAGATTGGACTGGACTGGACCATTTGTCAGTTATATTGGACTGGACCGTCAGTTATATTGGACTGGACCATTTTGACATTTATATTGAACTGGACTGGATCGTTGGTTATATTGGACTGGACCGTTTTGACTGTTATATTGGACTGGACTGTCAGTTATATTGGACTGGACCGTTTTGTCAGTTATATTAGACTGGACCGTCAGTTATATTGGACTGGACCGTTTTGGCAGTTATATTGGACTGGACCATTTGTCAGTTATATTGGACTGGACCGTCAGTTATATTGGACTGGACCATTTTGACATTTATATTGAACTGGACTGGATCGTTGGTTATATTGGACTGGACCGTTTTGACTGTTATATTGGACTGGACTGTCAGTTATATTGGACTGGACCGTTTTGTCAGTTATATTAGACTGGACCGTCAGTTATATTGGACTGGACCGTTTTGGCAGTTATATTGGACTGGACCGTTTTGGCAGTTATATTGGACTGGACCGTCAGTTATATTGGACTGGACTGGACCATTTTGACAGTTATATTGGACTGGACCATTTTGACAGTTATATTGGACTGGACCGTTTTGTCAGTTATATTGGACTGGACTGGACCATTTTGACAGTTATATTGGACTGGACCACAAGTTATAATGGACTGGACCATTTTGACAGTTATATTGGACCGTTTTGTCAGTTATATTGGACTGGACCATTTTGTCAGTAATATTGGACTTGACTAGACAATTTTTTCTGTTATATTGGACTGGACCATAAGTTATAATGGACTGGACCATTTTGTCAGTTATATTGGACTGGACTGAACTATTTTGTCAGATACAGGTCCGGAAAAACTTAAGAGACCACTGCACCTTTTTCTTTCCTTTCCAAAAAAGTTAAAAAGGAAAGTTTAGAGTGAGGAACACAAGCGTTCAATTTGCAGTGGTCTCTTAACTGTAATACGGTCTGGTCTAAAAATATAGCAAGGTTAACCAGAATTCTCCTAACTTGAGCCCAGATACAAATATTTCTAATGTAATGAACAAATTTGATTCTGACTTGCAAATACATATTTTTTTGTGGTATTGTTTTGGTATTATGTGTTTGGTATTATATGTTAGATCAATTATGTCAGAATGATGTTATCATGACAACACACACAGAAACACACACACACATAAAGCCTGCATAATGTTATCATGACAACCCACACACACACACAAACACACACGCACACACATAAAACCTGTATTACGTTATCATGGCAACACACACACACCCAAAGCTTGTATTATGTTATCGTGACAACAATATCACTCACACATGTATACATTCCAGTAATTTAGCTGAGACTTTTATCCAGCGTTATATACAGTTAATGCAGACATAGCTAGATATGAGTATAAAGCCTCTGTCATGGATTTGTGACAACACTATCACTCCCACATTCAATATAGCCTCCAACATGTTTTCCCTGGTGGAGGGTAAGAACTGGTCTGTAATGGCCTTAAGACATTCTCCTCTATGGAGAAATACATAAAACAGCCTTTTTGTATCTATTGAGCAGTACCCTCTAGCAAATTTCCTGCCTTTCGCATATCAACTTCCAAACAGATAATAAGGCATCTAAAGCATAAGGTTTACTGCCTTATTGGACCTAAAGCGATATAATTTAATCTGATGTAGCAGGGCAAGGGAGTATATTACTGTCCTTATCACACAAGGTTTATTTCTAGATCCATCTGTTCCTTATCCATTCATCCTCCAATGAAAGAGTCATACTATGAAATCTCCATCCACCTATTGCTCAAGTTATGAAAACACTGTTTCAGGTGTCCTTATCCCCTGTGTAGTGAATGGCTTTAGACATTAGTGCACTAATTTGGTCTAAGGTAGGGCACTATATGGTGAATAGGGTCTGATCTAAAGTAGTGCACTATATAGTAAATAGGTTCTGACCTAAAGTAGGAACTATTAGGTGAATAGGTTCTAGTCTAAAATAACGCAATATATAGTGAACAGGGTCTGGTCAAAAGTAGTGCACCATATTGTTAATAGGTTCTGGTCTAATGTATTGCCCTGTATAGTGAATAGGGTCTGGTCTAAAGTAATGCTCTATATAGTTAATAGGGTCTGAGCTGAAGTAATGCACTATATGGTGAATTGGTTCTGGTGTAAAGTACAGTAGTGCTCTGTATAGTGAATAGAGCTCTGTACTATAAGAAGTCACTGAAGCTATTTCGCACTCAGTCCCATCGCGGATTTCTCAAGTGTATGCGAAAGACAAACTGCTGCAATATTTCTTGATATTTGTTTGGCGAAATTGATAGCTGATTTGCATCATACATTTCACACAATTATAGGCTACATCACAATCCTTGTTTCAGTTTTACAAAGTTTAATATATATTTTTTTAGATAGTTCATTCATTCATATACAGTAGTAGGCTAGGCTAGCGTTGTACGCGGGTGAAACTGAGAATATTGTCGACCTGATTTTAGCAAAGCCATTAATAAACAGAGTAAAATTATATTTATATATATATTGTTCTGTTACAAAATGTAATGTTATTGTCTGGGATCCAAAAGAGTGTCACTACAAATGAAGACCATCAGAGGGTTATAATGTAGGCTGAAAATGAGCTTCCCCTCTTTGAAAGACCAGCAGCCGCTACTGATATATAGTGCTCTTCTGGTCAAATTTAGGGCAGTATATATAAGGATAATAAAAGGTAGCTTGTCAATGAACTGTTCTCTGAGGCATTCAAATAAAAGGGTAAAAACGAAGGATGCAGCTATCAGCTGGTTATTCCAACAACCAAACAAACACATAACTAATTAAATGAAACAGCTTGGAGGGGCTTAGTCAGAGAAAAAGATGCATACTATTAGCCAATGTCTCAAATGGCATCCTGTTCCTGCACACTGTAGTACACTACTGTTGACCAGTCAATATTCGGGGATTGGGTGCCATTTGGGATGCACATGTATGAATGCATTTGGGTTCCAGTGAGACTGTTAGCAACAAATGGGATTCTGCTAATTACATAAAAAAACAACTATAGAGACTAGATGCTTGTGTGTTGAGGAAGAGAGGATGGCAGGGCTGCTTGCTTTCCAACTTCAAATTCCCCAGCCATCGTCAGCAGGAGACAGTAGTTTGCACTTTCACTCTACATGAAAGTGGAAACTGTCTCCAGCACAGCAAAATAGTCTAATGTTGTCATTATCTGTTCAAAGACTTCAGTCTGAGAGAGGAAGGGGGAAGTCTGCAGGACATGAGGCTAAATTATTCAAATCAACAACACTAAATGTGAAAATGACATAGAAACATCAATGTTTATTTGAGGAAGAATCAGTACCATCAGCAATTACCACAGTAATGATCCGTTCTCAGGTAAGACCCAGATGCAGACAACCATCAAAGGAACAGGATCAGGCAAAAGACAGGTCAAGGGCAAGCAGAGGTCAGTAATCCAGATAGATGGGGCAAAGATACAGAATGGCGGGCAGGCTCAGGATCAGGGCAGGCAGAAAGGTCTAAACCCGGAAAACTAAGAAACAGGAACAATCAAGAGACAGGAGCAGAGGGAAAATGCTGGTAGGCTTGACAAATAAAAATGAACTGGCAAGGGCAAAACATAGAACATGGGAATAAATACCCAGGAGATAATGGGGAAGATGGGCGACACCTGGTGTGGGGTGGATACAATCACAAAAAAAGGTGAAACAGATAAGGGTGTGACTGTAATGACATACCCCAATTCTTTATAATCAGGAATAAGAAAATGTGAGTTATGTCAGGACAACCAATTTTGTTTTGATTACATTCAAGTACTCAGACTTGAGCACAAATATAAGCACACACATTTGACTAGGCAGCTAGCCACTTGATTTTGCAAATGTTTTTTTATTATTACAGGAAAATACTGCACCGAATAAAATAATATTTCAAGAGTATTTGCCCTTAGCTAAAACTAAAACAACTTGCTAGTGATAAGATTTGTTGCTTCCTTAATGATGAATCTGATTGTAAAAACATGGTGTTAATGATAGTAAGATCAGTATCTAATCCTGCTGGCTGTTGAAGCAATAACTAATGGAGCATAGCCTCAAGCCTCACATTTAGATTATATGACTAGCTATGAAAGCTCAATCTGGGAACTGTTCAGCTTCTTCATTTATCCTGGTCTACCTGGTTTGTGTTTACTACTTGCCATAGATTGTTTTATTATTTCCGGTTTGGACCATCTGATATACAATGATGTTACATGATGTGTATTTATGTCCCATTTAGTGAATAGGGTGCCATTTAAAAATCTGAGCTAGCACTGAAAGAGAACGAGTTGTATGCCTGCCAAACAGAGATCCTGAAAAAAGCCAAGTATGCCCATGATACAATATGAAAGATAATATTGATGTTGAATAGAATGTTAGGATATGCTGGCCACCGTGAGACCACCAAATCACCATGATTTAGGGAGGTTATAGAATTACAGTGTGCATGATACCATTTTTCCTTTTCTCTTACCTGTTTCTTGCCTGCTGGCCAGCATGTTTAAATCATGGTCTTGTATTAGGAATGTGAAGGACATACAGTAAATACTGTAACATAATGTTGTGCTTTTGAATCCTTCTTGTTCTTACTGTCCTTGCATTTGGCTATAGGCCTAGTAGAATTGAAGATCTCAAAGTTGGAGATGTCAATTGACTTGAAACTTGACTTGGCAAAAATTAACTATAACTTTTTCCTATTCAAACAGTATAAGACATGTTCCTGACTAAACCTTAATACATACATTTCTAGCTATAATAGTCATTTTAGCATGTTAATAAGTCAATATACCATTCTTAGTTAAGAAAAAATTGCATAATACTGTCATTCCATAATACTGTCACGTTCTGTCTATGCCCCTAGCCATCTCTGAGCTGGGCTGGGGCCATAGTCAGGACCAGACAGAAGGTGGTGCTTCTAGGCACCTCTACCCAGTTTGGTCTCCCCAACTGGAGGAAGGTGTAGATCGTTGCCTCCAATTGGGGATCCTACTTATGTTTCATGTGTGGCCACACCCGGGGTGGTTCCTTTTGGTTTTATGTTTGTACATGCTGCCCAACGTCACTGGTTGCTGCTTTTGTTTTGTTGTGTTTCTTTTAATTAAACATGGATTACTACCATCTTTTCTTCTCTGCGCCTGTGTCCTACCACCACGCCCGAGACAAACACCTTGTATTTTGTGTATTTTTACTTTTTACAATTACATTTTTTACTGTGAGCATCTTAAAAACAATTGTTACCAGCTATTCAAATTATAAATCAGTTAAATATATGCTGAACTTAACAGTTACCAGTCTTTTCACGAAAGAAGCTCACACTTTGATTTATTGCACATGCAGATTATATTTTTAAACAAAATGTGTCGTCTTCTAGTGTGGTTTAAAGATTTGGCAGAGACAGCATCAAATGTAGCTTGTTTGTATTTAATAACATTTGGATTTTGACATTGGTAATGTGGGGAGAACGCAGACCAAACACATGAAAATGGGGATGTGGCCATTATCTCTATTTACTGTGGTCGACTTCAGTCAATTGATGTGGATGGGGACATTATCTCCCTTTACTCTGGTCCAAATCAGCCAATTGATGTGGATGGGGACATTATCTCCCTTTACGGTGATCCACTTCAACCAATCAATCAATCAAATGTATTTTTAAAGCCCTTTTACAACAGCAGTTGTCACAAAGTGCTTCACAGAGACACCCAGCCTTAAACCCCAAGGAGCAAACAACAGTAGTGTTGAATTTCAGTGGCTAGGAAAAACTCCCTAAGAAGGTCAAATTTAGGAAGAAACCTAGAGAGGACCCAGGCTCAGAGGGGTGACCAGTCCTCTTCTGGCTGTGCCGGGTGAGATATTAAGAGTCCAATTGGAATAATAAATAAATCGATGATGATGGGGACATTATCTGACTTCACTGTGGTCCACTAACGTCAATTGATGTGGATGAGAACATTATCTCGCTTTACTGTGGTTAATTTCAGCCAATCTATGTGGATGGGGACATTATCTCCATGTGCTGGGGTCCATTTCAGTCAATTGATGTAGATGGGGACATTATCTCCATGTGCTGGGGTCCATTTTAGTCAATCGATGTAGATGGGGACATTATCTCCATGTGCTGTGGTCCATTTTTGTCAATCGATGTGGATTGTCTAAAGTGGACCACAGTCAGCTGGTGTTTTAGAACCTGGTATTTCCCTTCCCCTTTAAGACAGCCACTGAGACAGGAGGGGGGGTGGTTTTCCAGACAAGGGAGGAAAGGGGAGTGAGTATTTGATGGTTTTCCAGATGAGGGACGAAAGGAGAGTGAGGATTTGATGGTTTTCCAGACGAGGGAGGAAAGGAGAGTGAGGGTATTATGGTTTTCCAGATGAGGGAGGAAAGGAGAGCGAGGATTTGATGGTTTTCCAGATGAGGGACGAAAGGAGAGTGAGGATTTGATGGTTTTCCAGATGAGGGAGGAAAGGAGAGTGAGGGTATTATGGTTTTCCTGATGAGGGAGGAAAGGGGGGTGAGGATTTGATGGTTTTCCAGACGAGGGAGGAAAGGAGAGTGAGGGGTTAGGGAGTTTATATCACTGCATTGTCAACTTTTGTTTCACAGTTTCTCTGTCATACAGTGAATCCATCTCCGAAATCCCTCACCAACAAAGTCATGACTTCCTTCTTTTTCAAAAATCTTAATAAAATCTATTTCAGAAAATAGTCTTTCTATTTTCAAATGTAAAAACAAAAACCCTTTTTTTCACGAGCTAATGTAATGCATTGTTCTGCTATGCTATGCTATGCTATGATGCTATGCTATGCTATGCTATGCTATGCTATGCTAACTCCTGGGTAACCAAATCATGATGACAAGTCATTATGTTGTGTTATTTAAAGTTAGTCGTTTTTGTGTGCATTTGTGTGTGTGTGCGTGTGTGTGCATTTGTTCAATCTGTATCAAGGACATCCAGCAGACCTGAAGTTTACCTTCCTTGTGCTAACGTCACATCAACATTACTGTGATGTGTGTGTGTGTGAGTATTACACAACAGACAGCCTTTCAAACTAATTAGAGGAGACATAGAATGAGAGAAGCCCTGATCATCTCATCCCATGTGACCATCTACAAACAAAATTCCCTACTTCAGCCACAACCTCTCTTCATTCCTTTATCCATTTCTGTATCCATCTCTTTCTCCATCTCTTTTCAATCTCTTTCTCCCTCTCTTTCTCCGTCCACTTTCCCTCTCTTCTCCATCTGTTTCTTCTGTCTACCAACTTTTATCTCTACTTCTATCTGTCTGTCTCTTTCCCTTTCTTTCCCTCTCCCTCTCTTCTCTCTCTATCTTTTCCCCTCCATTCCTCTTCCTCTCTCTCTGTGAGCATGGTGCATTCAGGAGGCCAGTATCTGTCTCTCTGCCACCTTATGTATGCATGGTCAGGCAGCCTCCTCGTTTGTCTCATTAGCTGCTGAGACAGAAAGAAGTATGGCTCCCCTGGAACACCTGGCCTTGCCTCCACCCAGAGCAAGTGGAATAAAAGCTAACCATATTGAAAGGCTTCCTCTGATGAATGTGTTGCATGTTAGCATCTTCAGCAGGGACAACCGTTAAAAGTGTGCAAGTTAGTATGACAAGTGTGTTTTTATGGTAGCCGTTTTTATTTGCCATTAGATAATTCTTAATTTTTTTGTACAGTCATTAAGTTAGCGTTGTAGTTGTCATTGAACGTAATAGATCGGGCCTGCTAAAATAACATTACATGGTCTTTAGGAATTACGTCTTCCATATTAATGCTTCATTATCCAACACTCAGGGGAAATAGTAGCTTAGGATGGATAGAAGGTAGATGGGAGGAGGGTATTTTAATCAGTCTAGCATCTGAAGTATATAGTGGTGCCATGGTGGGTGTTAAATCTATAACGAGCTACAATTATTCACTGGCATGTCTGCCTGAAGAGCTGGAGAGTGGCCATGCATTTAGGTTGTCACTCATCACTTGTGTTCAGTACACGGCTGAATGTGGATGGAGGACATTTGTTTGAATTTATCTACATTTTATTTATTGTTGACACTGTCTGTCTGGAGGACTGAGGAAAACTTCACACAGACACTTATGTGTGCAAATTGGCGTCCTATCCCTTGTATAGTGCATTGGTATGAAGGAAGGCACTATGTTAGCAATAGGACATCATTTTGGGTCACATTATGACTGGATTATTCAGAGCCCGGAGGATGAATATGAAACACGAAGATAGAGACCTTGGAAAAAGATGAGGATTTGAATCCAAAATTGCACCCCATTTCCTACATAGTGCACTATATTAGACCAGAGATTGTTGCCTGTATAGTTCACTATTTACTGTAAGACCAGCACACTTTTCACTAGATAGTGCATTACTTACTGTAAGACCAGCACCCTTTTCAATATATAGTGCATTACTTACTGTAAGACCAGCACACAGTCCACTATATAGTGCATTACTTACTGTAAGACCAGCACACAGTCCACTATATAGTGCATTACTTACTGTAAGACCAGCACACTTTTCACTATGTACTGTATTATTTACTGTAAATACAGCACACCTTTCACTATATAGTCCATTACTTACTATAATACCTGCACACTTTTCACTATATAGTGCATTACTTACTGTAAGACCAGCACACTTGTTTGAATGCTGATATTTTTGAATGCCATTCACTTCCAGGCCAAGTTGCTGTCATGTTAAACGCTCTCCATTTGTAAATTATTTGCCTCATAGTGTACTGATGGAGCTCAAACATGTTTGTATAGCCTTTTGCAGAGTGATGTTCTCTCAGAACTCTCTTCATGACGTCCTCTGGGATCTGTTCCTTTTGACTGGGTTTTTTATACATTCACCTGTATCAGTAACACATAACAGACCAGGTTTCTGTCTCTAACAGAGACACACACAAACTGTCAACTACCGATCCGTCCTTTGATTGGTTAATTTGGTAACCAATTATTTACTGACCTGATTTTACTACCTACTTGATTTAAGAAATGTAACTGCGGATAAAAAAAAATCTGGACCTACACTAAATGTTGTGTTTTTATGCATAATTTCCTCTAAACCAAGATATGAAATTTGTAACTATACATCTCATTTTGGAATTGGTAACTATTCATTTCATGTTGGAATTGGTAACTATACATCTTATGTTGGAATTGGTAACTATTCATTTCATGTTGGAATTGGTAACTATACATCTTATGTTGGAATTGGTAACTATTCATCTCATGTTGGAATTGGTAACTATACATCTTATGTTGGAATTGGTAACTATTCATCTCATGTTGGAATTGGTAACTATACATCTCATATGCCAGATGAAAACTAAAAACTAAAGATGTCATGATAAACACTGGGAAATCTAAAACTACATAAGGGGTGCACATCCATTCAAGCAGCAATGTATGTAATCATGGCCTATACATATTATAAACTCAATAAGTTATTTTTCATTGCCTATACACATTATAACCTTCATAAGCTGTAATTAATAGCCTATATATCTAATAACCTTCATAAGCCATTATTCATAGCCTATCTATATTATAACCTCTATAAGCTTTTATTCAAAAAGACAACATATCAAATGTTGAAACAGGCATTTAATTGTTTCTTAAGAAATATACCCACTTTGAATTTGATACCAGCAACACGTTTCAAAAAGGTTAGGACAGAGGCAATAAAAGTTGTGTAAGGCTAAAAAACTAAACTGGGTTGAATATCACACAACTAGTTACAGTGGGGCAAAAAAGTAACTTGTTATCAATATAAAAGACACCTGTCCACAACCTCAAACAGTCACACTCTAAACTCCACTATGGCCAAGATCAAAGAGCTGTCAAAGGACACCAGAAACAAAATTGTAGACCTGCACCAGGCTAGGAAGACTGAATCTGCAATAGGTAAGCAGCTTGGTGTGAAGAAATCAACTGTGGGAGCAATTATAAGAAAATGGAAGACATACAAGACCACTGATAATCTCCCTCAATCCGGGGCTCCATGCAAGATCTCACCCTGTGGGGTCAAAATGATCACAAGAACGGTGAGCAAAAATCCCAGAACCACATGGGGGGACCTAGTGAATGACCTGCAGAGAGCAGGGACCAAAGTAACAAAGGCTACAATCAGTAACACACTACGCTGCCAGGGACTCAAATCCTGCAGTGCCAGACGTGTCCCCCTGCTTAAGCCAGTACATGTCCAGGCCCGTCTGAGGTTTGCTAGCATTTGGATGGTCCAGAAGAGGATTGGGAGAATGTCATATGGTCAGATGCAACCAAAAAAAACGTTTTGGTAAAAACTCAACTCGTTGTGTTTGGAGGAGAAAGAATGCTGAGTTGCTTCCAAAGAACACCATACCTACTGTGAAGCATGGGGGTGGAAACACCATGCTTTGGGGCTGTTTTTCTGCAAAGGGACCAGGATCTGTGTAAAGGAAAGAATGAATGGGGCCATTTGAGTGAAAACCTCTTTCCATCAGCAAGGGCATTTAAGATGAAACATGGATGGGTCTTTCAGCATGACAATGATCCCAAACACACAGCCTGGGCAACGAAGGAGTGGCTTCGTTGTGTGTGAAAACCTTGTGAAGACAAACATTTGACCTCTGTCATTGCCAACAAAGGGTATAAAACAAAGAATTGAGATTAACTTTTGTTATTGACCAAATACTTATTTTCCACCATAATTTCCCAATAAATTCATAAAAAATCCTACAATGTGATTTTCTGGAATTTATTTTCTCATTTTGTCTCTCATAGTTGAAGTGTACATATGATGAAAATTACAGGTCTTTCTAATCTTTTTAAGTGGGAGAACTTGCACAGTTGGTGGCTGACTAAATAATTTTTTGCCCCACTGTAAGTCAATTATCAAAAGGTCAGTAACATGACTGGGTATTAAAAGATCATCCCAGAGAGGATGAGTATTTCAGAAGTAAAGATGGGGGGGTTCACCACTCTGTGAAAGACTGTGTTTTCTCAATGTAAAATTGCAAAGAGTTTGGGGATCTCATTATCCAGGATACATAATATCATAAAAAGATTCTGAGAATCAGAATATTGGATGGCCATGATCTTGGATCAGGCAGCACTGCAATAAAACCAGATACAATTCTGTAGTGGAAATCACTGCATGGGCACAGGAACACTTCTGAAAACCATTGTCTGTGAACACAGTACATCGCTGCATCCACAAATACAAGTTAAAACTCTACCATGCAAAGAAGGAACCATAAACAAGATGGGCCCAAGCTCATTTAATATGGACTGAGGCGAAGTAAAAAACTGTCCCTTGGTCTGACAAGTCAAAATGTGAAATTATTTTTGGGAATCATGGACACTGCGTCCTCCGGGCTAAAGAGGAGAAGGAACTTCTGGCTTCTTATCAGCGCACAGTTCAAAAGCCAGCATTTGTGATTGTATGGGAGTGCCTCAGTGCCCATGGTGTGGGTGACCTACACATCTGTAAAGGCACTATTAATGCTGAACAATATATACATGTTTTGGAGCAACATGTACTGCCATCCAGACAACTTCTTTTTCAAGGAAGGCCTTGCTTTTTTCAGCAAGACAATGCCAAACTACACCCTGCACATATTACAACAACATGACTCCGTAGTAAAAGAGTCCGGGTGCTAAACTGGCCTGCCTGCAGTCCAAAACTGTCCCCATTGAAAACACATGACACATTATGAAACGAATAATATGACCAAAAAAAACATGAAGTTTTGAGCAGCTGAAATCCAATATCAAGCAAGAATGGGAAAACATTTCACTTTCAAAACTACAGCGCTTGGTCTCCTCAGTTCCCAAATGCTTACAGAGTGCTGTTAAAAGAAGAGGTGATGCAACACAGTGGTAAACATGCCCGTCCCAACATTTTTTAAACGTATTGCTGGCATCAAATTCAAAATGGGAATGAATGTTTCCAAAAACAATAACTTCTCAGTTTCAACATTTGATATGTTTTTTATGTACTATTTTCTATCAAATATTGAAATGCATACATTCCAAATGCTCTGATGTCTTTTTATGTACATTCAATGTACATTAGAATATTTCAATATACCATGTATATGCACATTACACTTTATTATATTGATCATTTTCAATTATTCTACCCATATTGTTAATATTCCCCTTTCCCCACTGTATATTTCTTAATTCTTACTGCATCGTTTGCCATGTCACAGGAATTTCATTGTTCAGAATGACACTGTGTTATTCGGTGCATTTGATAAATAAAATACTTTGACTTTGAATATAGTAATAAATTATTTGCACATCATTGCTGAGAGCCTTTGTTTCATTGATTCATCCAATGGTTGTGAAATCATTTTCATAGTGGTTTAAAAAAAGAAAACAAAATTGCATTTTAAATTTTAGTTTAACAAAGAGAATATTTGAATATTGCTACAGAAGGGTTTCAATTTCATTTTTTTTTGTTGCTATTATCTATTTGCAATATCCTACTTGGTATTTAGTGCACATTTTGGTATTTCTTGCACATCATATTCCATTAGAGAAAATAAATGATTGTGTTTTACTGTATGTCAATTATACATTCTTAATATTTGACTGTTGTACTGTATGTCAATTATACATTCCTGATATTTGACTCTGTTGTACTGTATGTCAGTTATACATTCCTAATATTTGACTCTTTTGTACTGTATGTCAGTTATACATTCCTAATATTTGACTCTGTTGTACTGTATGTCAATTATACATTCTTAATATTTGACTGTTGTACTGTATGCCAGTTATACATTCCTAATATTTGACTCTGTTGTACTATATGTCAGTTATACATTCCTAATATTTGACTCTGCTGTACTGTATGTCAATTATACATTCCTAATATTTGACTGTTGTACTGTATGTCAATTATACATTCCTAATATTTGACTGTTGTACTGTATGTCAATTATACATTCCTAATATTTGACTGTTGTACTGTATGTCAATTATACATTCCTAATATTTGACTGTTGTACTGTATGTCAATTATACATTCCTAATATTTGACTGTTGTACTGTATGTCAATTATACATTCCTAATATTTGACTGTTGTACTGTATGTCAATTATACATTCCTAATATTTGACTGTTGTACTGTATGTCAATTATACATTCTTAATATTTGACTGTTGTACTGTATGTCAATTATACATTCCTAATATTTGACTGTTGTACTGTATGTCACTTGCATATTTTCTTTGAGTCAGCAGAACATAGTAGGAAGGCATTTCATCCTCCTAGACACATTTAACATGTTAATCTACACACCAACTTTGAAGTTGTGTTTGCCAGGTAAACCAGTCATACACTAAATGGCACACTATTCCCTATTTTTCCACAGCACTCCAGTCCGAAGTAGTGTGCTATAAAATACATATTTTGGTGTTTGACATGCTTAAAGAGTGTCCAAATGTCTTTCTTAGACCAGAGAAATACAGTCTGTCTGCCTTTCTCGCACCAAGTCACTGAAAGAGTTAAACTAGGCCATTAGGATCAGTTAATCTAAACAATTAGGAACAATTAAACACGGCCATTAGGAACAGTTAATCAAGGCTGTTAAGAACAGTTGATCTAGGCCAGTGTTTCTCAACCATGCACCTGGGCGCCCCCCTGCCCTGTATGTTTTAGATCTTTCCCTGCTCTGTCACACCTGATTCAAATGATCAGCTCATTATCAAGTCCTTCATGAGCTACATCAGGTATGTTAGGGCAGGGACAGATCTAAAACATGCAGGGCAGGGGGGCGTCCAGGAGCAGGGTTGAGAAAAACTAGGCCATTACAAACAGTTAATCTAAACAATTAGGAACAGTTAAATTAGTTCACTAGGAAAAGTTTATCTAGACCATTAGAAACAGTTTAACTAGGCCATTAGGAAAAGTTTAACTAGGCCCTTAGGAACAGTTAAATTACGCCGTTATCAACAGTTAATCTAGGCCATCACAGTTTATCTAAATAATTGCAAACAGTTAAACTAGGCCATTGGAAATGAATTGAAGCATGAAAATGTGGAGCATTATAGCCAGGAATATTGCCAACCACTCCCCTTGCCTAACCCTAAACCTGGCATGAATCGGAAAATGTATTGGGACTGGGGGAGTGGGGGGAGTGGTGGTGGAGGCGGAGTACAGGGGGAATTTACTTGCATGTGTGGCTATTCCCATAAATTACATTTATTACCTTCATTTTATTCTCTTTTATCAGTGGGAGACAGCTGCTATATTAGAAGATTGGTTATCTGCTATTTCCTGTCAGCCTAAGATAGATGGCCTACTCAGCTTTAGGTTTTAACATCCTTAATGTTCGTCATCAAGGACCTTGTTCTAAGAACTTTAAACTTCAGTATGCCAGTAACAGTTGTTCTGTTAACTTAATGGAGGGCATGCAAAGTTGCCTGTTAATCTTAACTAAAACTGACTACATTATCAACCTTGTTCTGTAACTTCAGATTTTCTCTATGACTTGATAATGTGATGATAGGGTTATGTGTTGATGTGTTGATTTGAATGTGATGATCAGATACACCAATTAGCCATAACATTATGACCACTGACAGGTGAAGTGAATTACACCGATAATCTGGTTATCATGGCACCTATCAGTGGGTGGGATATATTAGGCAGCAAGTGAACATTCTGTCCTCAAAGTTGATGTGTTAGAAGCAGGAAAAATGGGCAAGTGTAAGGATCTGAGCAACTTTGACAAGAGACAAATTTTGATGGCTAGACGACTGGGTCAGAACATCTCCAAAACTGCAGCCCTTATGGGGTGTTCCCGGTCTGCAGTGGTCAGTACCTTTCAAAAGTTTCAAAAACTGTGAATCGGTGACAAGGTCATGGGTGGCCAAGGCTCATTGATGCATGTGGGGAGTGAAGGCTGGTCTGTGTGGTCCGATCCAACAGACAAACTACTTTAGCTCAAATTGCTGAAAGGTTAATAGTGTTACTGATAGAAAGGCGTCAGAACACACAGTGCATCATAGTTTGTTGCAGACCAGTCAGGGTGCCCATGCTGACCCCTGTCCACTGCCGAAAGCGCCTACAATGGGCACTTGAGCATCAGAACTGGAGCCACGAAGCAATGGAAGAAGGTGGCCTGGTTTGATGAATCACATTTTCTTTTACATCACATGAATGGCCAGGTGCGTGTGCGCCGCTTACCTGGAGAACACATGGCACCAGGATGCACTATGGGAAGAAGGCAAGCCGGCGGAGACAGTGTGATGCTTTGGGCAATGTTCTGCTGTGAAACCTTGGGTCCTTCCATTCATGTGGATGTAACTTTGAAATCACCTACCACCTACCTAAGCATTGTTGCAGACCATGTGCACCCTTTCATGGCAACGATATTCCCTGATGGCATTGGCCTCTTTCAGCAGGATAATACGCCCTGCCACAAAGCATAAATGCTTAACGAATGGTTTGAGGAACACAACAACGAGTTCAAGGTGTTGAATTAGCTTCTCATTTCCCCAGATCTTAATCCAGTTGAGCATCTGTGGGATGTTCTGGACCAACAAGTCTGATCCATGGAGGCCCCACATCCAACTTACAGGACTTAAAGGAACTGGGGCTAATGTCTTGGTGCCTGATACCACAGCACACCTTCAGAGGTCTAGTGGAGTCCATGCCTTGACGGGTCAGGGCTGTTTTGGCAGCACAAGGGGGACCTACACAGTGTTAGGCAGGTGGTCATAATGTTATGGCTGATCGGTGTATAGTGATTTAATGGTGTGATGATGTGAATGTGTGGTGATGTTATGTGGTGATGTGATTTGCAGATTAGGTGAATGGTTAATCGAAGATTGATGTGTCGATAAGTATTTGATTGGTGGCAATTAATTTGAACCTATTAATTTAAGTTGGCATCATTCCCACTGATGATTGCTTTCATACTTGACCCAACCACTTGGACTTACTTTTGCAAAACAGAATGGATGCAAATGCAGAGTTGGTTGAGCTGGGGAAAGCAGTGGATATGGCCACCTCACAGACTCATTGAGACACATGCAATCCTGGAAGCCTCAAAGCAGGCATCCGCTTTTGGCATTACTTCTGGGGCAGCAGTACTCTACTAGCACCACTTCCATTAAAACTTTCTGGGGATAGTACACCACCGCTGGATAGAAATCAAATGAACTGGTGGAACGTGAATTAAGGAAAATTCCCCCAGCTAGACAAATATTGGCATGGCAGTACATATGCATGCCCCAGTGCCTTCCAAGTGTTCTTAACAGCTGGACTAACCATAACCCAGGAGTGCTCGTGACTCACCCCTGAGTATGTAAATATTCTAATCTTTTTAAATAAAAATCAGTAGCCTTGCTTGGGAATCAGGGGAGCTTTGGGTTTTGATTGTTGTTTTTCAATAACAGATACATATTCTTGTTTTTATGGATCATTTGTTAATGTTTGATATATAGTTTAAAAATACCTTATTTTTTATTGATCTTTTGACTCTATTTCTGTTCTAAAATATACTGTTTTCATGTTTAATCTAACAGCGAGATAAGACAGTTGCCCTTGTTTTCTGATTATTTGGTTATCTACATGGTGCCTAATATATCCACGTGTTGTTAAAATAAAGATTTTATTTAGGAAAACCCCTTTTTTTTATTGTGACCCTGCTCCAGGTGTTGTAACTGTGACCCTGCTCCAGGTGTTGTAACTGTGACCCTGCTCCAGGTGTTGTAACTGTGACCCTGCTCCAGGTGTTGTAACTGTGACCCTGCTCCAGGTGTTGTAACTGTGACCCTGCTCCAGGTGTTGTAACTGTGACCCTGCTCCAAGTGTTGTAACTGTGACCCTGCTCCAGGTGTTGTAACTGTGACCCTGCTCCAGGTGTTGTAACTGTGACCCTGCTCCAAGTGTTGTAACTGTGACCCTGCTCCAGGTGTTGTAACTGTGACCCTGCTCCAGGTGTTGTAACTGTGACCCTGCTCCAGGTGTTGTAACTGTGACCTTTCTCCAGGTGTTGTAACTGTGACCCTGCTCCAGGTGTTGTAACTGTGACCCTGCTCCAGGTGTTGTAACTGTGACCTTTCTCCAGGTGTTGTAACTGTGACCCTGCTCCAGGTGTTGTAACTGTGACCCTGCTCCAGGTGTTGTAACTGTGACCCTGCTCCAGGTGTTGTAACTGTGACCTTTCTCCAGGTGTTGTAACTGTGACCCTGCTCCAGGTGTTGTAACTGTGACCTTTCTCCAGGTGTTGTAACTGTGACCCTGCTCCAGGTGTTGTAAATGTGACCCTGCTCCAGGTGTTGTAACTGTGACCCTGCTCCAGGTGTTGTAACTGTGACCTTTCTCCAGGTGTTGTAACTGTGATACTGTTCCAGGTGTTGTAACTGTGACTCTGCCCCATGCTGTAACCATTTTCTGAGACCATCTTCTAAGATATTCACGGTGGGTTGAGTAAAAGCAAGGGAAGGTTTGACAGCTGTGGATTCCTATTGGGAGCTAATATTAAAGTAAGCATTCTTGACTTGTAATGATAAAGTGCCTCAAAATGTAATCCGTTCTTGACTGTCTCCCCCAGTGAGACAGAAACACCTGACTGACAAAGCCATTACTGCCTGTAGCTGGGATCCCTGGCTGCTACCAAGGCCAGGGACAAAAACATGTTCCCAAATAACACCTTATGTCCTGTATTCATACCCTGGAAACGTACTTGATCAGGAAATAGAGTAGAGTTTGGGATGCATGTTGGGAGTCATTATTGGATGGTCGAGTTGTGGATGAGATGTACCTGGGGTACAATTGCATGCGTGGGGTTTACCAATGTCTCATGGTTTGCTTCACTGCATAAATGTATGTCCTCTGGAAAACCCTCAGATATCCAGGACAGTATGTGTGTCTGTCTGGGTGTGTGTTTCTGGGTGTGTGTGTCTGTGTGGGTTTGTGTGTGTGTGTGTTTGTGTCTTTGTGGATGTGTGTTTGTCGGTCTAGGTGTTTGAGTCTTTGAGTGTGTGCGTGGGTGTGTGCATGGTTGTGTGTGTGTGTGTACGTGTGTGTGGTGTGTGTGGTGTGTGTGGATGTGTCTGTCTGTCTTGGAGTTTATGTGACTGTCTGATTATTTGTTTGTGTATCTGTCGGGGTGTTTTTGTGTCTGTCTGGGTGTGTGTGTCTTTGTGTGTGGGTGTGTATTTGTGTGTGAGTGAGTGTTTGTGTAGTCCCAAAGCTGCATCTCAACCGTATTAATCTCCTCTCCACAGTCAGGCACTGAGCAAGTGTGTGTGTGTGTGTGTTTGTGCATACTAGATATGTGTGTGACTGTGTATTTGAGTGTGTATGTGAGTAAATGTGTGAGTGTGTTTGTGAGTGTTTATGTGAGTGTCAATGTAAGTGAGTGTGTTTGTGAGGGTGTAAGTAACTGTTTGTGAGGGTGTGTGTGTACATAACTGTGTATGTGAGTGTGTATGTGGATTTGCATGGCTTGGCTTCTATTAGTTTGTACACAACTTCATCTGTATGTCTTTGTATATATGTGAGAGTATGTGTCATTCTGTTGGTTTGTGAGTGGTTGAGTTTCTGTATATTTCTCAGTGTGTGTGTATGTGTGTGTGTGTGTGTGGGTGCGTGTGTTTGTGAGTTTGAGTGTGTGTCTAAGTGTGTGTATTCCATTTTCAGTGTGTTTCTCAATATGTGTCTGTGTGTGTGTACGTATGTGTGTTTGATTAGCAGTATGTTTCTCAGTGTGTTTCTCTGTGTGTGTGTGTGTGTCTGCATGTGTGTGTGTTTGACTTTCAATGTGTTTGTGTGTGTGTGTATGGTGAAGTTTCAATGTGTTTCTCAGTGTGTGTGTCTGTGACACTGATCCAGGTGTGTTTCTCTGTGTGTATGTGTGTGTGTTTGAGTTTCAGTGTGTTTCTCTGTGTGTGTGTGTGTGTGTGTTTAAGTTTCAGTGTGTTTCTCTATGTGTGTGTGTGTGTTTGAGTTTCAGTGTGTTTCTTAGTGTGTGTGTGTGTTTGAGTTTCAGTGTGTTTCTGTGTGTGTGTGTTGAGTTTCAGTGTGTTTCTCAATGTGTGTGTGTGTGTTGGGTTGAGTTCAGTGTGTTTCTCAGTGTGTGTGTGTTTCAGTTTCAGTGTGTTTCTCAGTGTGTGTGTGTGTTTGAGTTTCAGTGTGTTTCTGTGTGTGTTGGGTTGAGTTTCAGTGTGTTTCTCTGTGTGTGTGTGTGTGTGTGTTGAGTTGAGTTTCAGTGTGTTTCTTAGTGTGTATGTGTGTGTTTGAGTTTCAGTGTGTTTCTCTGTGTGTGTGTGTGTGTGTGTGTTGGGTTGAGTTAAGTGTGTTTCTCAGTGTGGGTGTTTCAGTTTCAGTGTGTTTCTCAGTGTGTGTGTGTGTTTGGGTTTAGGTGTGTTTCTCTGTGTGTGTGTGTGTGTTGGGTTGTGTTTCAGTGTGTTTCTCTGTGTGTGTTGGGTTGAGTTTCAGTGTGTTTCTCTGTGTGTGTGTGTGTGTTGGGTTGAGTTTCAGTGTGTGCCTTGCCTGTGGTCACCTTTCACCTTAACACGGCAGATGATTGATACTCTGCTCCTGCTGAGCGGTGATGGCCGTTTTCCTTGTCAATCACCCTCACTTGGTTCCCAAGATGAAGCAAAAAGCTAAAGAATAAATGAAGGATGAGGATGGCAGAACTGTGGATGAAAAAAGATAAGCAATAAATGAAGGATGAGGATGGCAGAACTGTGGATGAAAAAAGATAAGCAATAAATGAAGGATGAGGATGGCAGAACTGTGGATGAAAAAAGATAAGCAATAAATGAAGGATGAGGATGGCAGAACTGTGGATGAAAAAAGATAAGCAATAAATGAAGGATGAGGATGGCAGAACTGTGGATGAAAAAAGATAAGCAATAAATGAAGGATGAGGATGGCAGAACTGTGGATGAAAAAAGATAAGCAATAAATGAAGGATGAGGATGGCAGAACTGTGGATGAAAAAAGATAAGCAATAAATGAAGGATGAGGATGGCAGAACTGTGGATGAAAAAAGATAAGCAATAAATGAAGGATGAGGATGGCAGAACTGTGGATGAAAAAAGATAAGCAATAAATGAAGGATGAGGATGGCAGAACTGTGGATGAAAAAAGATAAGCAATAAATGAAGGATGAGGATGGCAGAACTGTGGATGAAAAAAGATAAGCAATAAATGAAGGATGAGGATGGCAGAACTGTGGATAAAAAAAGATAAGGAATAAATGAAGGATGAGGATGGCAGAACTGTGGTACACCACGGTAATGACATCACATATCTTTGTACTACTCCAACTGCATTGGCAGATGGTTTATAAGAGCAGTAAGCAACTTGGGGGTTTGTGGTATATGGCCAATATTCCATGGCTGAGTGGAATAAACCACCGCCTCCCAAACAGGCCCATTCCTCCCAAACCACCACCAGGAGGCCGCCACCTCCCAAACAGGCCCATGCCTCCCAAACAACCACCGGGAGGTTGCCCCAGAGATGCCTCTGCGTCCAAAGGAAAGGGGTTTGTATTTTGATTCCTCCACAACCTCTTCCCTTCACCCTTCTCGTTTAATCAATAAAACACCCTCCAGGGTCCTGGAAACCCCCTCTGTGTTTGTCCACTGTGTCTCTCCCCGTTACAGTGAATAAAACACCCTCCAGGCAAAATATAATGGATGAAATGAAGCCCTCACCTGGCTTAATATAGATAATAAGAAAGACCTCATCTGGCTTAATACAGACAGGAAGACAGTCCTCATCCGTCTTAAAAAAGACAGGAAGACCGTCCTTGTCTGGCTTAATATAGACAGGAAGACAGTCCTCGTCCGGCTTAATAAAGATAGAAATATTGTACTAATCTGGCTTAATATAGACAGGAAGACTGACCTCATCTGGCTTAAAACAGACAGGAAGACAGACCTCATCTGTGTTAGTATAGACAGGAAGACAGACCTCATCTGTGTTAATATAGACAGGAAGACAGACCTCATCTGTCGTAATATAGAGAGGAAGACAGACCTCATCTGTGTTAATATAGACAGGACGACAGTCCTTGTCTGGTTTAATATAGACAGGAAGACAGTCCTCATTTCGCCTAATATAGACATAAGAAAAGACTTAATCAGACTTAAAATTGAAAGGGAGGCAGACATCATCTTATGAAAATCACACAAGACAGTCCTCATCTCACTTAACCCAGACAAGAATACTGATCTCATTTGGCTTAAAACAGACAGGAAAACAGCCCTCATCTGGCTTAAAACAGACAGGAACAGTCCTCATTTCACTTAACCCAGACAGGAAGACAGATCGCATTTGGCTTAAAACAAACAGGAAGGCAGTAGTCACCGGTCTATATAGACACAGAGAAAATTGTTTTTTCAAGTCACTGACACTTTTAAAAAAATCTCCAAGTCTTTAATGTTGCTCCATTTCATTTATTAGAATTAATAAATTTTGGAGATAAGATGTGTTCATTGTGTTCTAAGTTATTAAATTAACATGCTAGATAATTGCTAATTGAGCAAAGAACAAATGTTTCTCCATTTGTAATCAGCGTAACATTCCCATGACTAGGATAATGAATAATGTGCTTTCTTCCTCCCCCTGAAGGGGGCATTATTATTCTATTTAAGGGTCAACATCACCCCCCCACCCAACCTGCAACGAATGTCAGGATCTTCCATAAAATATGAACGACTTAAATTTATGTCATAATTTCTAAATAACAAAATAAATGGTTTATGTCCCAAATGCCACCCTATTTTCTGAGTGTGCCACAGTTCATGATAAGCCTGGTCAAAAGGAATGAATATAGAAGGAAAATTGTGCCATTTGGGACAAATCCAGAGTTTCACAGCAGAGGAAAATAATGAGGATTACAGAACAGAGATCAAGACGGATCAAGATGGAGACTTGGACTGATCTTTACTTAATTAAAGCAGAGCAGAAGAGGATCAGAGGGGTCCATTTGGGATACCACTGTAGACTAATGAATATTATATTTCCATGAATAAGTTCTGTAGGGGGAACTTTCAACATTCATCTAGTATGTTTAGATACTGGTGTTCCAAATTACACCATTTTCACCATGTAGTACATTAAACCAGTGCTCAATTTGCCTTGGTAATGGAGCACTTCACAGGGATATGGCCCAGGTTTTGGCAACAGTTATAATAATCATAGCTGACGCCTTGCATGATTCCACTACAAAGCATCTGTCTAACATATGAAAGATCAGTTATGTGTTGGACAAGAAAGCACCATCAGAAAGTATCATGGGCTTTGTTTCTCTTTAATTGATTATTCAAAGATGGTTTATATAGGTTTTTGATATGATGTCCTAATATGGTGTCCCGTGTATATTCTTTATCTTACATGTTCAGATCTATTGTTTGCCATTTCAAGTATATTTACAGTCTAAGACTGTATACTCACGTATTTGAAATGTAGTAGCATATAATGTATTGAGCTAGATACATAAAATGTATCTACTTACAGTGCAAATATTAGACCAATCAAATAATAATACTATAAAATAATAGCATTTCATGTAATAGCAATAATAAAACAACAATAATTCAATCCATGTCAATTATTTATAAATGGTCCTGTAATATGCACACATTTTCTACATTAATTATGAACATCACAAGAATGTTGGTGTTAATTAAGACACGCTTTGTTCTAAACAGTTATTATTATTATAATCATTTTCATAGAGATTTTATTCTTCTGATTTCTGAAATTAAATTATTCCAATCAGTTGGGCCTTCATATTTAAAATATCATACCTGATGTAGTGTTGCAACTACACTTGGAATCGGTAAATGTCACTTTGGTCTAAAGGAGTGCTATGTCTTGTTAAAGGGACAGTTCATCTAAAATTAATATTTGGGTAAATGTCTGCTTACCGTGACTTGTTCCTGAAGGCACATATAGTAATTTTTATAGACTGTCCCAGTCTATAATTAGCATTATTAGCATTGTCCAAATTCATGAAGTTAAATGGTGCATATCATCATACCAAAGCTGCATTGCAAGCAGAAAACTACTCTATAACACTCCAAACTAAGACTAGTGGTGTTGTTTACCTCAAAGAACATGACAATGTTGTATTCCTTGAAATTTAATTTTCACGATAGAAATTTAATTTGAAATAAACTGTTACTTTCTGAGTTTAACTGTCAGTTTTGTTCAATTGTATCAATCCACAAATTCTCAAAAGCTAATATTTGCTAGCTAGAAAGCAAGTTACTATACCTATTTCGGTGTTGATGTTCACCTTGGACAGTCAAACTTGATTTGCTTGAGAGAGAAAGGAAAATACATATTATGTCTGAATACAAACAGGAAGAATACTGTTTTCTTGGGATAGAGCCTTACTTGTTCTAACCATAATACACAGAGGATGAATTTACCCAACTAGAGGCTCAGACCGCTAAGGAGCGGGTCTATGGTGAACCAGTTAATCCCCAACCCTTTCCCAGGATATCCTGAGGCAATGTGTACTTTTTGTATTATAACATAGCAATTGGAATTATAACTTACATCTGTCTTGTCTCTACGGGTTGAACTAGGTAACTTGGAATTGCATTCGGCTTTAGTCCTCTTCTAAGTGAACATGGGTCACGATCCTCTGCAGTAAATTTTTTCTTGCATATACTCTTTTAAGTCATTTGCAAAATTCCTCCATTGATTCTCCCACATCACGGTAATTTGTGGCAATAAGCCATAGTTTACATAACTGTGCATTAAGATATGGCAACGAGTGAAACTTCAAGTCTCCTCTCCTACATCAATTTCTTAGCAAAAAACCATGACCATGGCATTTTCTACGGCAATATAATACTGAAGTTCACCGACAAAAATGGTCCAGTTAGGTGAAGCTACCTTTCTTCACATGCTCACATTGATGACATCACTGCTGATGAACAGAAGCTGTGTGTGGTGGCTATAGGAAATTGTACGCTAGTGCCAGTTTGAATTCAGCCAATTCCGCCGGTTGTTTAGTCAAAATACAGTTTTAAAAGATTGATGCTAGCTCGACTGATTAATGAATGTCTTTTGAAGTGTTTTGAAGTTGTTTTCCACATTGGTATAGTGGTACGCACCATTTCCATTCATGAATTTGGACGATGAATCTAATGCTAATTACAGACTGGGACAGAGCTTAAAAATGGATTACTGTGAAGAAAAGAAGAGTTAAACTTAAGAGACCAGTCTCTTAATTTTTTCCGGAGCTATATACTCTTTAGGAAAGGGATGAGCCAATGACATCAGTCCAGATATATAGTCTTTAGGAAATGGACAAGGCAATGACATCAGTTCAGATATACACTGTTAAGGTGATTGTTCACTGAATATATTAATGGAATAGAATGGAAAAGGGCTCCATTAAATAGAACCAATTAGCCACCAAAAAAATTACAATTGCTTTCTTGGTTCCCAGAATCTGACAAACCAGCCAGGTTTACTAAACAGTAACTACAAATTACCAATATAACTTGTAGTATTACAATAGTGATTAGAATAGATTTTAATCAACTTTATTGTAATTTAACAAGTACAAGTACAGTACAGTGAAATGCAATTAGCATCTAACCAGAAGTGAAAATAGAAGGGTGCAGAAAATGTACAAGAGAACAATTAAGAACAATATATGTTGCAAGTGGGATGTACAGATGTGCAATGAAAGCAAATGCAAGTACAAATGGCAATTATAAATGTGCAATGAAGGGAAAAAGGTGCAAGGTAACATGTGCAACTGAAATGCAAGGATAGCAGCAATGAGGTAGACATGTACCTGGAACAACTAAAATCTTTCTTATCAGACTTTGCAAAGCAATCTCAGTCCAGCAGTACAAAGAGAGTAGTGCAACAAGGTACTACTAGGCAGTACTAAAGGGTGGGTGGGTGGGTTTGTTTAGGGCTGGGTCACAGAGTTCAGCAGGGTTACTGTAGCTGGAAAGAAGCTGTTCCTGAGCCTGCTGGTGTGGGAACAAAGAGACCTATACAGCCTGCCTGATGGTAGGAGAGCAAACACTTTGTGGCATGGATGTGAAGGATCCCTGATGATGCCATGTGCCCTATGCAGAATCTTTTTCCGCTGGATGTCTACGATGGTTGGGACCTGGGCATCATTGAGGTGCTGGACAATTCACCTGTTGCAGGGCCTTCCGGTCGGCTACCGAGCATATGCCAAACCATACAGTGATATGGCAACCATACTGTGATATGCCAAACCATACTGTGGTATGCCAAACCATACTGTGGCGCAGTTAGTCAGAATGCTCTCAATTGTGCAGCACAAGCTTCACAATGTTGGAACAGTGTACAGTCAAAGGAGAAGAGGGAGTACGGAGACATACTGGGGTCTGTTGGTTAGGAAGTCCAAAGTCCAGTTATAGAGAGAGGGGCTGATACCCAGTTCATGGAGTGTGTTGACCAGCCTTGAGGGGATGACAGTACTGAATGCTGAGCTAAAGTCTATGAACAGCATTCTCCCATAAATGTTGGTTTTGTACGGGTGGTTCAGGGCAGAGTGTAAAGCTGTGGATATGATGTCTTCTGTAGACCTGTTAGATCAGTAGGCAAACTGGTAGGGATCCAGTGTTGCGGTGAGGCAGGACTTAAGGTAGGCCAGGACTAGTCTTTCGAAGCACTTCATGATCATGGGGATGAGTGCGACAGGTTGGACGTCATTCAGGCTTGACGCCATCGACTGCTTCAGCTCTGGCACAATGATTGTGGTCTTGAACCTGTCAGCTCTGGCCTGTGACAGGTTGAAAATATCAATAAAGATCTCGGCCAGCTGCCCAGCACATGTTCTGAGCACACGCCTGATGATACCATCTGGACCAGCAGCCTTGCGTGCATTCACCCTGCTCAGTGCAGACCATACATCTACGGTGGATAGGCTGGTGGGGGTTGGTTGTCTGAGGGGAGTTCAGCTTTAATGGCTGGATTTTTGGTTGTCCCTGTTGAAGCGAGCGTAAAACCTGTTTAACTCGTCAGTAATGGAGATGTCACTGGCTGTGGGGGAAAGGTTCTTTGGCTGATAGTCTATGATGGTTTGGATGCCCTGCCATTTGCATTGAGGTTTGGAGTTGTTGTGGAAGTGCTCCTCAAAGTTTGCAGTCATGTTTAACCATATTGATTCCCCATTTCAGGTTGGCCCTGGATGAGCTGTAGGCCTCCGCATTGCTGGATCTGAAAGTAGCAACGTGTGGTTTCAGCAGACCTCTCTGTTCATCCAAGGCTTCTGGTTGGGGGAGGTCTTTATTCGTTCATGGGTGTTAACATTATTGATGCAGATGTTGATGTAATCCAGAATGGAAGAAACATGTTTCAATGTCCGTATGGGAGTCAATGGTGGCTTGAGTGGCAAACAATCTCTAGTCTGTGTGATAAAACTAATCTCATCTTCATCTGCTTATCCGGTATCGGGTCGCGGGGACAGTAGCTCCAGCAGGGGACCCCAAACTTCCCTTTCCCAAGCCAAATTTGCCAGCTCTGACTGGGGGATCCCGAGGCGTTCCCAGGCCAGTGTCGAAATATAATCTCTCCACCTAGTCCTGGGCCTACCCCGAGGTCTCTTCCCAGCTGGATGTGCCTGGAACACCTCCCTAGGGAGACTTCCTGGGGGCATCCTTACCAGATGCCCGAACCACCTCAACTGGCTCCTTTCGATGCAAAGGAGCAGCGGCTCTACTCCGAGGTACTCATGGATGGCTAAGCTTCTCACCCTATCCCTAAGGGAGAAGCCAGCCACCCTTCTGAGAAAACCCATTTGAGCCGCTTGTACTCGCGATTTTGTTATTTCGGTCGTGACCCAGTCTTCATGACCATAGGTGAGGGTAGGAACAAAAATTGACCAGTATATCGAGAGCTTTGCCTTCCGGCTCAGCTCTCTTTTCCTCACAACGGTGCGGTAAAGCGAATGTAATACCGCCCCCGCTGCTCCAATTCTCTGGCCAATCTCCTGCTCCATTGTTCCCTCACTCGTGAACAAGACCCAGAGATACATGAACTCCTTTACTTGGAGTAACGCCTCATTCCCTACCCGGAGGAGGCACTCCATTGGTTTCCTGGATGGTGAATCGCGTTTATAAGAATGTCAGCTAATGAACTGTATGTAGGTTGACAGCTTTCTTTTGGTAGTTTTTCAGCATTATGTCTGTAGGTTGTCAGACTAATACGAGTTCTGTTGGTAGGTTGTCAGATTTATCAAGTCTTCAGACTAATCAGCTTTAAGTTGATAAGTCCAATCTTAAAGTATCTTACATTTTCCAGGTTCACTTGCCCCATTCATTGCCCCATTTCACAATAAAGAATACTAGAATTATAGTTGATCCCTCTATCAACAAAACGGCTTTGAAAGGGATTTAAGATAATAACCCTGAAGTGACATCTGTCTTTAATATATAGACGAGTGATCCAAGGAAGTCTAACAAACAGCTGAGTTTACAGATAAATGGGATAAACACAAAACATCTTGTGAGTGGCAGTTCTGTGGGCAAAAAAAAAGATTTTGGTCACTGGTTGTAAAAGTGACTCTCAACCAACAAAGGATTCTTGAAATGAGTGTACTATGTCATGTGCCGATTTGTGCCCTGTTATCAAAACCTTTCAAACTAGGAATTTCATAGCTATTTAGGCATTTCTTAGGTAGTGATTGTACTTATAGATTATACACATCTGAACAATATATTACTCGTCCACCCCTAAACCGAGGTTTGAAATAAATACAGAAGTGGTTTGCGGAAAGATCTCCCTGAACGCACAACACATCAAACCTTGAAAAAGATTTGAGACAGAAGTGGGACCTTATGGATACTGGTGTTTCTAATAAAATCGCACTACTGTGGATCAGGGACAAAATACTTTCTACAGTACTTCCAGTACATCTCATTAGTGTCCTTGTGACTCTTGATCACTTCTCCAGTTTGATATGAGATTTTCTTTTTCCAATGGTCCTCCTGAAGGATGTCATCTCATGTTCTTTAGTAAATTATCTGTAAAGAAGATAGGCCTACATCAGAGATGTCTGAGGTTAATACAACTAGTACATTTTGAATTGCTTTCAACATACTCACACATACAAAGAGTTATTCTCTTGTAACACTTCTATTGATCCTGTTTGCCCCAAACCAGCAGACATTAATAGAAAAATAACTGTCAATGGATGTGATGCATCTGACTGCAAGTTCCCAAATGACACCCTACACATCCCAAATGACACCCTATTGCCTATTCAGTGCACTCTTTTTAATCAGGGCAAATATGGCTTTTATCAAAGTAGTGCCCTAAATTGGAAATTGAGTTGGAGTGGGAATGAGGCCTCAGTGTGCCCCAGGTGCAAGGATGTGGAAACAGAAATATTCCCAAGACAGATGTTCCCCATTTAGACAGCAATTCATCTTAGATGACCTAGGTTAACGGCGGTTGGGGACCAGCATGCCTTGTTTGCATCTGTGTGCCCAATGACCGCCTATTCCAGATATAGTGCACTACTTATGACAAGAAAGATATGGGCACAGTATGGTAGTGGTGCACCATGAATAGGGTACCGTAGTGTGCCATTTAGGAAGCAGAGAAACCATGAAAAACAGAAGATTGCTGATTAACCAAACTGGAATGGAATTAACTTGGTGTAGTGATGTGAATAGGGTCATTAGGTGTAGTGATGTGAATAGGGTCCTTTGGTATAGTGATGTGAATAGGGTCATTTCGTGTATTGACCTGAAAAGGGTTATTTGGTGTAGCGATGTGAATAGGGTCATTTGGTGTAGTGATGTGAATAGGGTCATTAGGTGTAGTGATGTGAATAGGGTCATTAGGTGTAGTGATGTGAATAGGGTCATTAGGTGTAGTGATGTGAATAGGGTCATTAGGTGTAGTGATGTGAATAGGGTCCTTTGGTGTAGTGATGTGAATAGGGTCATTTAGTGTATTGACCTGAAAAGGGTTATTTGGTGTAGTGATGTGAATAGGGTAATTTGGTGTAGTGATGTGAATAGGGTCATTTGGTGTAGTGATGTGAATAGGCTCATTTGGTGTAGTGACGTGAATAGGGTCATTTGGTGTAATCATGGAATATTGGCCATATACCACAAGTCTCTGACATGCCTTATTGATCTTATAAACAAGTTACCATCACAATTAGAGTAGTAAAAGTTATGCAGTGCCATACCCATGGTATACGCATATACCGTGGCATTCAGCCAATCAGCATTCAGGATTCTAACCAACCAGTTTATAAGCAACAATACATTGTGTCAAGACATGTTTTGTCTTTAGAATGAGTCAGTTATATACAGTTATATACATGAGAAATGTCTATAAGTCTCAGGATCAATAACCTGTCACAGTCCTTTTAAATGTAATTGTGTGTGTGGAGGGAGCAAGACTTCAACATGTGATGCTGGACACAGTCTAAACGCATTTGATGGAGTTTTTATGAAGTCTTCTTGATCAAATTCTTATAGTTGTTATAGAATATTCTTAATTCACCTATAAAAATTTAGACCCCAAAGGAAGATGGACTTCAAACAGCTTTCCAATAAATCTAATTTGATCAACATGTATTTAGTAGTTTCATATATGTGTTTGTCACAACACATTCTACATAAAAGATCCAGTAGTATATTTATCTTGCCAAAATAAAACAAATGAATCACCCCTATGGTAGTTTTCCATGGCATGCTTTGTGACATTCCTCGTTAACACAAATCTCAAGTTCTTGTCAACATAGATCAGCGCTTGCAAAACCCAGAGCTTGGCATTCAAGTGACTCCCAAGGGATTAACAAAACCCTGCACACGCAAACACATTTAGATGTGTCATACGCTCTATGCCACACCACTACAGCCAGGAGAATAACACGTCAGACACCCAAAAAAGAAAGGCACCACAATATTGGCACTGGTTTTAACAGGATCGCTTCCAGAACCCATAAAGTCCAAACTGAGTTTGACAGAGATGGAACAGGGAACATTTGCATTGTCCTTTGCTGAGTTGAATTGCAGGCTAGAACTATGTGTCATTAGCAGTCGTTGCCAACTACCATCTTCCAACAGCAAGGATGCATGCAAATGAGACAGAATTGCTACTGGGATGGGGTGTTGGCTCTCACTGGTGCTGTTGTCACATCCTTGGCACACGCACCACTGAAACACAGTTGAATGTGGTACAGTGTCGTCTTGGGCAATGTGTTGTTGTGGAGTGGGTTTTGTAGAAAGCGGGGTGATACAGTGGGCTCTGGTGAAGTATAGTGTTGCTTTGTAGAGTTTGGTCTGGAAAAGTGTAGTGTGGTTTTGTACAGTTTGGGCTGGAATCGTGCAATATGGTTTTGTACAGTTTGGGCTGGTGTGATGTTATTTTTTACAGTTTGGTCTGGTGTGATGTGGTTTTGTACAGTTTTGTACAGTTTGGGCTGATGTGATGTGGTTTTGTACAGTTTGGTCTGGTACTGTACTTTTTTCACTTGCTGCAGACAGCAGTGCAGCAGCAAGCTGATTTGGAGGACATTGGCTGTCCCGACTCTGTAGACTATTAATGACAGGTGGTGTGGTTCACTGCGTTGTGGTACAGCGTGGTATGGTACAGTCTGGTGTGGTACAGTGTGGTATGATACAGTGTGGTCTGTTGGGATACAGTTTGGTGTGGTGCAGGACAGTGTGGTCTGTTGGAATCAGTGTGGTATGATACAGTGTTGTATGGTTCAGTACAGTGTGGTGTGGTACAGTATTGTTTGTTTCAGCGCAGTGTGGTATGATACAGTGTGGTGTGATACAGTTTGGTGCGGTACAGTGTGGTCTGTTGGGATACAGTGTGGTGTAGTACAGTGTTGTATGCTTCAGTGCAGTGTGGCATGATACAGTGCAGTGTGGTAGAGTGTGGTGAGGTACAATGTGGTGTGGTACAGTGTTGTATGGTTCAGTACAGTGTGGTATGATACTGTGTGGTGTGGTACAGTACAGTGTGGTATGATACTGTGTGGTGTGGTACAGTGTGGTGTGGTACAGTGTGGTATGATACAGTGTGGTGTGGTACAGTGTTGTATGGTTCAGTACAGTGTGGTATGAACCTGTGTGGTGTGGTACAGTACAGTGTGGTATGATACTGTGTGGTGTGGTACAGTGTGGTGTGGTACAGTGTGGTATGATACAGTGTGGTGTGGTACAGTGTTGTATGGTTCAGTACAGTGTGGTATGATACTGTGTGGTGTGGTACAGTGTGGTGCGGTACAGTGTTGTGTGGTACAGTGTTGTGTGGTACAGTGTGGTGTACGAGTAAACTACATAGTTATACTCCAATTTTAATGATATTTCAATCCCATATCCAAAACAAACTAAAAATTATATATTTTGTGGGGTGGTATTACATATTTTTTGGAAAAAATATAGTGGCAGTATTATTTTATACAAGACCTATATTCCTACAATTGTGTAGATGTTTCTCCTGTTTGCATTATTTTGAAAGTAAATTTGCTATTAACAACTATTTTCATATTTCATATTTACCTCCTATATATTCATCTTTCATTCTCTGCTGGAAGCAGCATTCCAGTCTTAGAAAGCATGGATTTATTTTCGCCATCCTCTTTTCTTATCAACATTTAACCATTATGTAGTGACAAAAAGGCCTAAAACGCATACCACCACACTAATTTGCATCTCATTTCATTACCATTCAACTGAATAGTGCTGAGTCATCATTTTCCTTTCATAATTGAAATTTGGTTAGAAAAATAGAAAAAAAAGAAAGAATGCTCCCTCTGTCAGTGAGCCACAGACGTGGTGCTATTATCGTGTAATTGGGTGTCTTGGCTTGATAGCTTTTATTCTCTGTACCTGCCTAGTAACAAAACAGACATTGCATTATATCCAGACTACATATAGTTCCTGCTTAATAAGAAGACATGTATTGCATTATATTCAGATTACTCATAGTACTTGCTAAATAAGATATTACATTATATTCAGAACATTTAATGTAAATGCTTAATATAAAAAAACATATTTTACAATTCAAAGTACTTAAAGTAAATACTTAATAACATACAGTATATATTACATTATATTCAGTACGCACAGTACATGCACGGTACACAACTTTAGTATCTTATTCCCTATATTGCATTACTTTAGACAAGGGCTCATGGGTCTGTGTTTAGTGAATTAGGGCCATTTTGCAATTAGACTATTTTAAATGTATTACAATATTTTGTGTTATTGATGGAAGCTTTGGGCAGTAAATGCAATGCTTTGATAGTGTATTCTAGAACAGCTGAGAATATAAATAGTGTTTTACTTCCACGACAGACAAGACATGTATTTCCCTGTATTGTGGCCTGTGTGAACAGGCTACATAATGAACATGTCACCACATCGTTCTAGAATGTAATTGCTTCGTCTTGAGCATAATGTAAAAAAAATCTATAATTAACATATCAACCTGTCATCTCACAGATATTTAACAATAGGAGCTTGGCTCATTGAGTCTCACGTACAGTAGTTGGTCTGTTTTTGTTCTATTTATTACATATTTATATGCGTACCGTCAGTCAGGGTTAGGGTCACAGTTGCCCATTGGCACAGTTGCTGGGCCTTAGAACATTTTATATATCAGTCACAAAAAACACTACCTATACCAGTACCATCATGGTTACATGTGCTCTAGGTAGAAGATATTCATTTAAGATTGATAAAAAATAGATGGAAAGCCACACAATGTCAACAGCATGAGATAGAGAAAGATATAAGAGAGGGATAAAGAAATAGTGAGAGACATAGAGATAGAAAGAAGATCCTTACAGATAAAAGCAGAGAGAGATAGAGGGAAAATACAGATAGGGAGCAGACAGCGCTACAGAGAAAAAGGAGGCAGAGAAATTGAACAGATGATGAGAGAGGTCTGGGATGAGTGTATAAGAGACAGGAAGTGGGATAAAGAAAGAGGTAAAAGAAAAAAGAGGGAAAAGTGATAGATGGGAGACAGAGAAAGTGTGTTTCTCTGTTTAAGAGAGACATAGATGAGAGGAACGAATGGTGTCTGGTTCAGACATGGTGTGACCTGCTGCAGGGGTCACGAACTTCAGAGCCTCCATTGATTTGTGTTCTCAGAGTAGAGACACAGACAGAGGACTGGTTACAAGGAGAGAGTGAGGAGAGGAGAAGGAGGGTAGGAGAGGAGAGGAGAAGGAGGGTAGGAAAGGAGGAGGGCAGGAGAGGAGAAGGAGGGTAGGAGAGGAGAAGGAGGGTAGGAGAGGAGAAGGAGGGTAGGAGAGGAGAAGGAGGGCAGGAGAGGAGAAGGAGGGTAGGAGAGGAGAAGGAGGGCAGGAGAGGAGAAGGAGGGCACCTGCATGTACAAACCCAATTTCAAAAAAGCTGGGACACTGTACAAATTGTGAGTAAAAAAGGAATGGAATAATTTACAAATCTCATAAACTTAAATTTAATTCACAATAGAATGTAGATAACATATTGAATGTTGAAAGTGAGTCATTTTGTAATGTCATGCCAAATATTGGCTCATTTTGGATTTCATGAGAGATACACATTCCAAAAAAGTTGGGACCGGTAGCAATAAGAGGCCGGAAAAGTTAAATGTACAGATAAGGAACAGCTGGAGGACCAATTTGCAACTTATTATGTCAATTTGCAACATGATTGGGTATAAAAAGAGCCTCTCAGAGTGGCAGTGTCTCTCAGAAGTCAAGATGGGCAGAGGATCACCAATTCCCCCAATGCTACGGCGAAAAATAGTGGAGCAATATCAGAAAGGAGTTTCTCACAGAAAAATTGCTAAGAGTTTGAAGTTATCATCATCTACAGTGCATAATATCATCCAAAGATTCAGAGAATCTGGAACAATCTCTGTGCGTAAGGGTCAAGGCCGGAAAACCATACTGGATGCCCGTGATCTTCGGGCCCTCAGACAGCACTGTATCACATACAGGAATGATACTGTAATGGAAATCACAACATGGGCTCAGGAATACTTCCAGAAAACATTGTCGGTGAACACAATCCACCGTGCCATTCACCGTTGCCGGCTAAAACTCTATCGGTCAAAAAAGAAGCCGTATCTAAACAGGATCCAGAAGTGCAGGCATTTTCTCTGGGCCAAGGATAATTTAAAATGGACTGTGGCAAAGTGGAAAAGTGTTCTGTGGTCAGACTAATCAAAATTTGAAGTTCATTTTGGAAAACTGGGACGCCATGTCATCCGGACTAAGGAGGACAAGGACAACCCAAGTTGTTATCAGTGCTCAGTTCAGAAGCCTGCATCTCTGATGGTATGGGGTTGCATGAGTGCGTGTGGCATGGGCAGCCTACACATCTGGAAAGGCACCATCAATGCTGTTATATCCAAGTTCTAGAACAACATATGCTCCCATCCAGAAGTCGTCTCTTTCAGGGAAGACCTTGCATTTTCCAACATGACAATGCCAGACCGCATACTGCATCAATTACAATGTCATGGCTGCATAGAAGAAGGATCCGGGTACTGAAATGGCCAGCCTGCAGTCCAGATCTTTCACCCATAGAAAACATTTGGTGCATCATAAAGAGGGAGGTGCGACAAAGAAGACCTAAGACAGTTGAGCTACTAGAAGCCTGTATTAGACAAGAATGGGACAACATTCCTATTCATAAACTTGAGCAACTTGTCTCCTCAGTCCCCAGACGTTTGCAGTCTATTATAAAAAGAAGAGGGGATGCCACACAATGGTAAACATGGTCATGTCCCAACTTTTTTGAGATGTGTTGATGCCATGAAATTTTAAATCAACTTATTTTCCCCTTAAAGTGATACATTTTCTTAGTTTAAACATTTGATATGTCATCTATGTTGTATTCTGAATAAAATATTGAAATTTGAAACTTCCACATCATTGTATTCAGTTTTTATTCACACTTGTACAGTGTCCCACTTTAGTGACTCTAACCACCTGATTGTAGTGACTCTAACCACCTGACTGTAGTGACTCTAACCACCTGACTGTAGTGACTCTAACCACCTGATTGTAGTGACTCTAACCACCTGACTGTAGTGACTCTAACCACCTGACTGTAGTGACTCTAACCATCTGATTGTAGTGACTCTAACCACCTGACTGTAGTGACTCTAACCACCTACACGTAGTGACTCTAACCACCTACACGTAGTGACTCAAACCAGCTGACTTTAGTGACTCTAACCACCTGCATGTAGTTACTCTAACCACCTGACTGTAGTGACTCTAACCACCTGCATGTAGTTACTCTAACCACCTGACTGTAGTGACCCTAACCACCTGACTGTAGTGACTCTAACCACCTGCATGTAGTTACTCTAACCACCTGACTGTAGTGACCCTAACCACCTGACTGTAGTGACTCTAACCAGCTGACTATAGTGACTCTAACCAGCTGACTATAGTGACTCTAACCACCTGACTGTAGTGACTCTAACCACCTGACTGTTGTGACTCACTGACTATATCCACCCAGTCTGTGCTCTGCCGAGAACCCAACCCGTAACTCTTTTTATGCAACATGACATTGCAGAGAGTTTTGTAAAGAGGCTTTATCCTAGTTATACATGTACCTAGTAGCACGACTCGGCTTGACTTAATCCTTCCCCATCCATATAAACCAAATAGCTTCTTCGCTACATTAAAAAACACATGCTATTCCTTTTCCTCTTTCAAAACTGGGCATAAAACCAATTGCCCCAAGCTAATTCTTTACCCCAGTCAGGCTACTAGCCCTTTTAGTAATTATTTACCTCAGCTACATGCAACAAAAGGCAGTTGAAAATATCTGTGTTAGAAATACTCTGACAGCCAAGCTGTTCTTTTAGCATGGACAATTGGATTAAGTAGGATATATTTTAATCCCATGTGTGGAATAACAGGTTAAAATACCTCAAGGAAATACAGGGGATTAGGGAATAATAGCATGCGGTTAGGTTGAGAGTTGGACCCCCAGAAAATGAATTTATTTGACGGCAGTTGCTGGAACCATCAGAATAAGTGAAACTAGTGGTTTTTCAGTTTAATATTTTTTTTATTTAGGATAATGTTTCCCCATGTGCAAGGTCAAAGCACTTAAGAGGATGCATTCCTAGTTATTAACTTACACAGTTTATATTAGCAACCAAAAAAACTATTTGAATTATGGAGATACAGCTATGCTAAAGGGTAAGCTAAGGGATAGTACATGTATTTAGAAATGTACATTAAGCACACAGAAAGCTTTGATTACATATGACTGCTGCAGTCTCTTCAGACAATTATGCTTATGCAATGATGCTTCTCAACTGGCTCTGTATCCCAAATCTAGTACCCAGCTAGAGGTGAGGGTTAGAGCTGGTTCTGGAACTGGGATGTGGGAAAAATAGATTTCTGTGTTTAGGTTGTGCAATGGGCCCAGCAAGCACAAAACAAACAAGTCGGATATGTGTTGTGGGATTGCATTTGTGTGTGTGTGGATGTCACGTTGGATATGAGTATGACTACATGTGTGCATATAATTGCCTAATTTATGAAAATATACACTAATGAAAGAAAAATATTATAATGCACTTGGCCTGTAACCTGGATCAGATGCATTTCTTTTTGTTTCCCAAATCTGATGCACTACATTTGACACTTGTTTATTTTTAAATGATGTACTTATGTTTATGGTTTGTGTGTTTGGAGGAACCAGGCAGCCTTTTTTAAGAGAGGTGGTCCACAGTCAGATCGCATATACAGCAATGATTCTCTTTATTGGATAACAATTCACAGGACAGGTTGAACGGAATGCAAGGTGACTTACTAATATCTTGCTGTCTATGTAACTCCAGCTAAACAATAGCATCACAATGACCCCAGTGTATATTAAGGCTTACAGCCCAACTCTTTCTACACAATGAAATACTAGTAAATGAATGTGCAAGTCTTCGCAGGAGGGCCAATGGTTAAATAAATAAATCCAATAAATATATTTTAGAATAGTTTTTACTGGACTTTACTGTACTTCTGTTTATTTCATCCTGAAGACAGCCCTGTTGTGGGAATTTCAACTCAGGACATCAGATTAATGGAATGCAGAAATACAACATGTCTAACCTTTCTGGTCTTTCAGCAGCATTCAGTGAAGCCAATAACAGGATAAGAGCCCAATAACCAAACGGAAACGATAAGAGAGACACTCAATAAAAACTCCCTTGGAAATTAAAACATTCAAATGTAAAAGTGTGTGTTCGTCTGACTGCGTGTTTATGTTTTATTGTGTGTGTGCCTTACTGTGTGTGTGTGTGTGTATTTGCTCCAAAAGCCCTGTTGTGGTTTCTACAGTTGCCTGCGTCTAAATGACACACCTGGAGCATGCTTAGATGCAGGGAGTCCAGATTGTGAGACGAGGGACTGGAAACACAATTAACGGCTGCATTACCTGGGGGAGGGGAGGGTGTGATGGGAGAGAGGGGGAGAGGGCTGGCAGGCACAGTCCTAGAGTAAGTCCCAAATGGCACCCAATTAGGTAATTATTGCACTCTTTTAGACCAGAACCCTGTGGGCTCTAGTGCACTCAACAGAGGGTGTCAGTTGGAAGGCAGACCTAAATGAACAGGAACATGTGTTCCTATCCCTGCCCCGTCTGTTCCTTTCCAAAAAGAGAGGGCCCAAAACCTAACGATATCAGGTGTGTGTGAGAAAGAGGAAAGGAAAGAAGGATAGATAGGCCCTAAACCTAGCAATATCAGTTTCCTCTCCTGGCCCAACATAAAATCAACTCATAAAATGCAATCAGCTTTTAAATAAGCCGATCAGGTCAGGAATTGGAGGGAGTTAGAATGTTTAACTTGTCATCTTTTAATGTTACCAAATCCAGAAAGAGTTACCTAATCCAGAACGTGTTATCGAATTCAGTATGTGTTACCTAATCCAGAAAGTCAATCAATCAATCAATCAAAATTTATTTATAAAGCGCTTTTTACAACAGCAGTTGTCACAAAGTGCTTTACAGAGACACCCGGCCTTAAACCCCAAGGAGCAAACAACAGTAGTGTTGAATTTCAGTGGCTAGGAAAAACTCCCTAAGAAGGTCGAATTTTAGGAAGAAACCTAGAGAGGACCCAGGCTCAGAGGGGTGACCAGTCCTCTTCTGGCTGTGCCGGTGAGATATTAAGAGTCCAATTGGAATAAAAAATTAAATTTCTCTTGGCTAAATCCAGAGTATATTCGATTTTAGACTAGGTCAGAAGTATGACCAGGTGGACAAGGACAGGAACAGCAACGGTCCCCCCAAACCAGGTAATCCGCAGGTGTGGACCAGGACCTCATCTCCTTCTAAAATTTAAAATTGGAGGAAACTGAGAAAAGTTAGTTGTACATCCCTCATGTCCCCCAGCACAATAATATAGCAGCGTAACACCTTGGAAACTGAGACGGGGGGGTCCGGTGACACTGTGGCCCTACCCGGGGGAGGCCCCGGACAGGGCCCAACAGGCAGGAAATCAATCCAACCACATTGCCAGGCATCAACCAAAGGGACACCCACCAACCGCAACCCCCCTGAATGAGGGCCGAGTATTGCTAGCAGCGTACAGCCCAACTGCACAAGTGCGCAATAGAGAGTCAACAACTAGCCAGTGACTCTTCCCCCGAAGGGCATTGGAGGGAGGGCATCCCAGTGGCGACGAGAGCCCACCTGGCAAGACAGCAAGGGTGGACAGTATCAAGCCTACTGGTCACCTTCACGCCCCCGGGCCAGGCTACACCTAATTATAAACCGTGCTGTAGAGATGAGTTTTTAGTAGACACTTGAAAGTTTGCACTGAGTTTGCATTTCTAACCTTAATTGGCAGATCATTCCACAGGAGTGGAGCTCTATGAGAAAAGGCCCTGCCGCCAACTGTTTGTATAGAAATTCTAGGTACAATTAAAAGGCCTGCATCTTGCGATCTAAGGTTACGTGTAGGTATGTATGGCTGGATCATTTCAGCAAGGTAAGTAGGAGCAAGTCCATGTATTGATTTATAGGTTAAGAGTAAAACCTTAAAATCAGCCCTAACCCTAACAGGCAGCCAATGTAAGGATGCCAGGACAGGAGTAATGTGTTCAAATTTTTTTGTTCTAGTTAGGATTCTAGCAGCTGTGTGCAGCACTAATTGAAGTTTATTTATTAATTTGTCTGGATAACCAGAGAGAAGAGCATTGCAGTAATCTAATCTAGAAGTAACGAAAGCATGAATTAATTTTTCTGCATCAGTTTTTGATAGAAAGTTTCAAATTTTTGCGATGTTTCAAAGATGAAAATAAGCAACTCTTGAGACATATTTTATATGTTCTTCAAAGGAGAGGTCAGGGTCAAGGGTAACGCCAAGGTTGTTTACAGTTTTTTGGGATACGACCATGCAGCCGTCGAGGTTCACAGTGAGATCTGCTAACAACGCTCTTTGTTTTTTGGGTCCTAAAAGGAGCATTTCTGTTTTATTTGAGTTTAAGAGCAAGAAATTATCTGTCATCCACTTCCTAATATCTGAAACGCATGCTTCCAAAATAGCTAATTTAGGGGCTTCTCCATGCTTCATTGAAATATATAACTGTGTGTCATCAGCATAACAGTGAAAGTTAATATTGTGATTTCGGATTACATCGCCCAGAGGGAGCATGTATAGTGAGAAAAGTAATGGGCCCAGAACCGAGCCTTGAGGAACTCCAAAGCATACCTTTGACTTGTCAGAGGATATGCCATCCACACTAACGAACTGATATCTTTCAGATAAATAAGATTTAAACCAGGCTAGAACATGTCCACGTAGCCCAATATTGGTTTCCAGTCTCTCTAAGAGAAGGGAGTGATCAATAGTGTCAAAAGCAGCACTAAGATCAAGAAGCAACAGGACGGATGCGGAACCTTTGTCTGAGGCCATTAGAAGGTCATTTGTTACCTTCACGAGTGCAGTCTCAGTACTATGATGGGATCTAAAACCAGACTGGAATATTTCATAAATGTTTTTTGTCTTTAGGAAGGCATTCAGTTGTTGGGAAACACATTTTTCTAAGATTTTTGAGAGGAACGGGAGGTTCGATATTGGCCTATAATTGTTTAATATGTCGGGATCTAGATTAGATTTTTTTAGAAGAGGCTTAATTTCCGCAATTTTTAATGAGTTTGGTACGCATCCGGAGGAAAGGGAGCAATTTATTATGTTCAGCATTGGCTGACCTAGCACAGGAAATAACTCCTTAAGTAATTTTGTAGGAATCGGTCTAGCTGAGAATTTGTGGGTTTAGAACTCATTACAAATTTTGTAAATGTGTCGAGCGATACGGTATCAAAAAACTCAAGTGTCCCCATTGACACCTGATCAGGGAGGTTCCGGAAATTTTTTGGACAACTGAGATTTTTAGGACCATAACTATTTAAGGATTCAGTTATTTGTTTTCTAATGGTGACGATCTTTTCATCAAAGTAGTTCATGTATTCATTACAACTAAAGTGAAGACCCACTTCACTTGCTAAGCTTTGCTTTTTTGTTAACTTTGCAACTGTATCAAAGAGAAATTTTGGATTGTTTTTGTTCGCCTCAATCAGGTTGGAGAAATAAGCTGATCGAGCAGACGTGAGTGATTTTCGGTATTGTACTGTACTGTCTATCCAGGCTAGTCTAAATACTTCCAACTTGGTGGAGCGCCACTTTCGCTCCAATTTTCTGGAGGCTTGCTTAAGTGCTCTAGTATTGTCGGTGTACCAAGGAGCAAGTTTCTTATTGCGTATTTCTTTAGTTTTTAGTGGTAACTATGTCTAATGTATTTCGCAGTATTGAGTTTAGATCCTCGATTTGATCGTTTACAGATTTATTTACTCTGTCATTTATGAGCGAACTAGTAAGAATATCAAGGAATTTATTTGTAATCCGAGAATTTATAGTACGGCTTTTGAAACTCATTGTTTGGGGGGCAAGTGGATTTCTTGTTTTAACGGTAAATGTAATAAGACAGTGATCCGATAATCCAGGATTTTGGGGGTAAATTATTAGATCTACAATATCTATTTCTCGTGACAGGACTAAATCTAAGGTATGATTGTGGCAATGTGTTGGACCTGAGACATGTTGGATGAAACCCATTGAGTCGATTATGGCTTGAAAGGCTTTTTGAAGAGGATCATTGGGGTTTTCCATATGTATATTGAAATCGCCAAAAATTAGAATACTATCTGCCATGACTACAAGGTTAGACAAGAATTCTGGAAACTCATTGAGGAACAATGTGAATGGCCCGGGGGGCCTATAAATAGTAGCTATGTAAAATGATTTATTGGCCTGGTTAACTTTCATGAGTAAAACTTCGAAAGAATGAAACTCTGTGATATGTTTGAGAGTAAGTTTATATTTACTGTCATAAATATTAGCAACACCCCCTCCTTTTCGGGACGCACGAGGGATATGATCACTAGTATAGCCAGGAGGAGAGGCCTCATTTAAGGCAGTGAATTCATTAGGCTTTAGCCACGTTTCACATAAACCAATAGCATCTAGTTTATGATCAGAGATTAATTCATTTACCGCAACTGCCTTTGGAGCAAGAGATCTAATATTTAGGAGTCCCATTTTGAGATGCGAAGTGATACAATTATTTTTATTTTTGACCGAGGTGGAGGAAGGCTTTATCTTAATAAGGTTGTTTTTGTTAGCACTACCTTGTTTAACTTTTCTCAGCCTGGAACAAGTCACAGTGACAATAGGTAAAGCTGTACTAACTACTCTGGCTATGCTATTGACAGACTCCACTATGCTAGCAGGCTGGCTAACAGCCTGCAGCCTGACCTGCACCCTATCTCATGTTAAAGCTATAGGGGTGAGACTCCTGTCAATGTTCCTAGACAAAAGAAGAGCACCACTCCAGCTAGGATGGAGTCCGTCGCTCCTCAGCAGATCAGGCCTGGCCCTATTTCTGGGAGAGTCCCAAAAAGAAGGCCAGTTATCTACAAACTCTACCTCCTGCGACGGGCAGAACTCCGTTTTCAGCCAGCGATTGAGTTGCGCAAGTCTGCTGTAGAGCTCGTCACCACCCCTAGCTGGGAGGGGGCCAGAGACAATTACTCGATGCCGACACATCTTTCTAGCTAATTTACACGCTGATGCTATGTTCTGCTTCGTAACCTCTGACTGTTTCATCCTAACATCGTTGGTGCCAACGTGGATAACAATATCTCTGTACTCTCTATACTTGCCAGTTTTAGACTTCGCTAGCACCAACCCCAGATTTGCGGCTACATCGGTGGCTCTGCCCCCCGGTAAACAATGTACGATCGCCGGCTGATTCTTTAGTCTAATACTGCGTGTGATGGAATCGCCAATGACTAAAGTTTTCAGTTTTTCAAGTCCACCGGTAGAACATGCCTGCCGACCATTCCCCTCCGAAGACGGCTCGGGCCTTGACTCCGACTCCAGTGGGGAAAACCTGTTTAAAGTCTCAGTTGGTTTTAGCAACGATTCAGGTTTAACTGGTCGACGGCATTTCTTCCCAGTGACCAAGAGAAAGTTATTGCCCGGCTGCAGGAGCTGTGCCGGGGGGCTAACAAAACTATCGTTTCTACCTGGTGGCACTGACGCAGATTTTTCTATTTCTACACTAGCATAATCCTTGCCTGGCATTTGCGTCAGAAGCCGAGCCTCTAACTCTGCTATCTTTAACTTAAGACGAACATTCTCCTCCGTGTTGTTGCTACAACAATTACAGTGAAAAGGCATTGTAATGATACTTAGCCTCCGGTGTTCAGGGGTGAGTAGTTCTGTTAATTATGTCCAAAAAGAGTCCCGGTGTAGAAAAGTTGGGTAAGAGTCAACAGATAAATATTGCGTTGGTAAAACTCTATAATAGAATTTTGACCAATTAGTTTATATCGAGTAAATTCGAAAAAGTTTGGCAGGTAGCCAGGTAGGTAACAGCAGGCAGAGTACAGCACGTCAACAATCCCACAATGCAGTTCGTCTCAGGAAGTTGTACTTCCTTCAGTAACACCAATGTATTATCCAATCCAGGAAGAGCCTCCAGAAACATGGAGGGCCCATTTATAGCCTTGTTAGGGAACGAGAATACAGTATTTGGGGTAATGTTAATTGGGATGTGTAGAGAGAGAGACAGTGAGTGATGGAGAGAGGGGGAGAGAAGGGGGAAGAGCAGAGAGAGAAAGGAGAGATATTTGCAGTGTGTGATAACTCACTTTCCATACTAATAAAACATATTGATTTGAGAGGCAGAGAGAGAAATAAAATGCATTATATGCACATATAAATATATTTGTTCATGTGTGGGATTTGAATTCTAGGCAGCCACAACCTTGACCGGTCTGTAATGGACTCACTTTGCCTCCTTCCCAGACTCAAATCACGTCTGTAATGGACTCACTCTGCCTGAACTGCAGATTGTAACCAGCTGTCTGTAATGGACTCACGCTGCCTCTGCTGACCCTAATCAACTGTCTGTAATGGACTCATTCTGCCTCTGCTGACTCTAACCATCTGTTTGTAATGGACTCACTATGCCTCCTCGGCTGACTAGTAATCTTTCTGTAATGGACTAACTCTGCCTCAGAAGACTCTAATCACCTGTCTGTAATAGATTAATTCTGCCTCTGTTGACTGTAATCAACGGTCTAATGGACTCACTCTGCCTCCTCTGCTGACTCTAATCATGTGTCTGTAATGGACTCACTCTGCCTCCTCTCCTGACACTAATCACCTGTTTCTGATGGCCTTGCTCTGCCTCCTCTGCTGACTCTAATAACCTGTCTTTAATGGACCAGCTCTGCCTCCTCTGCTGACTCTAATCATCTGTCTGTAATGGACTCACTCTGCCTCTTCAGCAGACTAGTGTTACTGACAGTAGTGCTGCAGGGTTAGCCAGGTGTTGCTAGGCGATGGCATGCTGAGTACTATTGGCAGAGGTGTTGGCTGTTGGAGATAGTTATCTTTGGTGTAAACATGATAAGTAAGAGTTGGATGCCAAGGACTGATGGGTTGCACACGCAATGTTTAGATGCCCAGTCAGCTGCCTGGTCACTATGTGTGGAAGAGTTTGTGTGTTTTTGGGTACTGAATTTTTTCCTTTTTAAGTCTTACATTGGATGTATAAGTGGTTAAAATATGTGTGTCTATGTCCTGAGTTGCATACAGACACTCTGTCCTTCGGTAAGGAAAGGTACATAGCTAACTAACTAGCGTAGCTTAGCCTGTAGGTCACCAGATCTGGGTGAAAGCTAAACCTCCTTTATTGAAGTCACTTTATTGCCATGTAATCATGGCATTAAAGTCTGCATACTTGGGGGAAAATTGCAAACAATAACTGAGATAAAATCATAATGATTGTGAACAGCCCTGGGTTACAACATAAGCAGACATGTTTCAAATGAAGGCTGATGTGTCCAGCTGCAAGCATAGATAGCAGGGCTTGTTAGGACAACTGACTGAATTAACTAAATCAGTTTGTCTCACTCAACTCTCAGCTGTGCGACATGCCTCATCAATGTGTCTGCCAGCCATGACTATAAAGCCTCACTCTGGAAACAGAGCCTGTCCTGCCAGCTGAAAACAGCATGGGCTGCTGGAGCGCAGACTGTTCCAGACAGTGACATTAATGCCCTCTGTAGTTGAAGCTAATTGGATGATATGCCGGTGCGATCCAATGCCCTCTCCCTCATATGTCACATTGTGTCACGTGAGATCCAACACCCTCTCTCACTCGTATGTCATGTCGTACCAGTGAGATCCAACAGCCTCTCTCACTCGTATGTTATGTCTTACCAGTGAGATCCAACAGCCTCTCTCACTCATATGTCATGTCGTACCAGTGAGATCCAACACCCTCTCTCACTCGTATGTTATGTCGTACCAGTGAGATCCAACAGCCTCTCTCACTCGTATGTTATGTCGTACCAGTGAGATCCAACACCCTCTCTCACTCGTATGTTATGTCGTACCAGTGAGATCCAACAGCCTCTCTCACTCGTATGTTATGTCGTACCAGTGAGATCCAACAGCCTCTCTCACTCGTATGTTATGTCGTACCAGTGAGATCCAACACCCTCTCTCACTCGTATGTTATGTCGTACCAGTGAGATCCAACAGCCTCTCTCACTCGAGTGTTATGTCGTACCAGTGAGATCCAACACCCTCTCTCACTCGTATGTTATGTCGTACCAGTGAGATCCAACAGCCTCTCTCACTCGTATGTTATGTCGTACCAGTGAGATCCAACAGCCTCTCTCACTCGTATGTTATGTCGTACCAGTGAGATCCAACACCCTCTCTCACTCGTATGTTATGTCGTACCAGTGAGATCCAACACCCTCTCTCACTCGTATGTTATGTATGGATCTGGGACACTTTGTTGTTATTGCCTCACCTGTGTTCCTTATCACTGTCCCTATTTAAGTTATTCTTTTCCCAGTGTCTTGTCTGTCTTTGTTTTGGTTACACCAACGTTGTTCTCTTTTGTTTTTGTGATCTAGTTTCTATTTTATTCTGTTAGTTCTTCTGCTAAATGTCCTCTGTTCTCACAGGGCATGTGTCCTATATCTTAGTGCAGCATTAAAATATCCCTCTCCCTTCAACATTCTCTCCACCCTGAGTCAGTTAGACCTTGCCACACTACACGAGGACTGGTGAAATTAAATTGAAAAAGGGGGAAGAACCCTGTCTAAAATAGTTTTGTCTCTAAACACGTCTAATCAAAAACGGTCCAAACAGTGAAAGAAGATGGCTGCCGGTAAATATCTCTTCACATTATGTTGAAGTCTGTTGCAACTGTCACGCCCTCCGCATCCACCTCCTCACAGTCCGGGCTTTCTCTCTCTCCTGTCTGTCCATGTATGTGGGGCCTTCCCCCACTGCCCCTCAAGTCTCTGCAGTCTCTGCACCCTATATATACCCTGGTTTCCACATGCTATTCATTCCCTCATCAGCCTGCCTATACAGTGGGGAGAACAAGTATTTGATACACTGCTGATTTTGCAGGTTTTCCTACTTACAAAGCATGTAAAAAGTCTGTAATTGTTATTATAGGTACTCTTCAACTGTGAGTGACGGAATCGAAAACAAAAATCCAGAAAATCACATTGTATGATTTTTAAATAATTTATTAGCATTGTATTGCATGACATAAATATTTGATCACCTACCAACCAGTAAGAATTATGTCTCTCACAGACCTGTTAGTTTTTCTTTAAGAAGCTCTCCTGTTCTCCACTCATTACCTGTATTAACTGCACCTGTTTGAACTCATTACCTGTATAAAAGACACCTGTCCACACACTCAATCAAACAGACTCCAGCCTCTCCACAATGGCCATGACCAGAGATCTGTGTAAAGACATCAGGGATAAAATTGTAGACCTGCACAAGGCTGGGATGGGCTACAGGACAATAGGCAAGCAGCTTGGTGAGAAGGCAACAACTGTTGGCGCAATTATTCGAAAATGGAAGAAGTTCAAAATGACGGTCAATCTCCCTCGGTCTGGGGCTCCATGCAATATCTCACCTTGTGGGGCATCAATGATCATGAGGAAGGTAAGGGATCAGCCCAGAACTACACGGCAGGACCTGTTCAATGACCTGAAGAGAGCTGGGACCACAGTCTCAAAGAAAACCAATAGTAACACACTACGCCGTCATGGATTAAAATCCTGCAGCGCACACAAGGGTCCCCCAGGTCAAGCCATCGCATGTCCAGGCCCGTCTGAAGTTTGCCATTGACCATCTGGATAATCCAGAGGAGGAATGGGAGAAGGCCATGTGGTCTGATGAGACAAAAATCTCGCTTTTTGGTCTAAACTCCACTCACCATTTTTGGAGGAAGAAGAAGGATGAGAGCAACCCCAAGAACACCATCCCAACCGTGAAGCATGGAGGTGGAAACATCATTCTTTGGGGATGCTTTTCTGCAAAGGGGACAGGACGACTGCACCGTATTGAGGGGAGGATGGATGGGGCCATGTATTGCGAGATCTTGGCCAACAACCTCCTTCCCTTAGTAAGAGCATTGAAGATGGGTCGTGGCTGGGTCTTCCAGCATGACAACGACCTGAAACACACAGCCAGGGCAACTAAGGAGTGGCTCTGTAAGAAGCATTTCAAGGTCCTGGAGTGGCCTAGCCAGTCTCCAGACCTGAACCCAATAAAACATCTTTGGAGGGAGCAGAAAGTCTGTATTGCCCAGTGACAGCACCGAAAAGGATCCGGAGAAGGTCTGTATGGAGGAGTGGGCCAAAATCCCTGCTGCAGTGTGTGCAAACCTGGTCAAGAACTACAGGAAACGTATGATCTCTGTAATTGCAAACAAAGGTTTCTGTACCAAATATTAAGTTCGGCTTTTCTGATGTATCAAATATGGGATTTAAATATGGGATTATTTATTTCAGTCAAATTATTCTTACTGCAGATTTCAATGTGAATACAGTATTCATCTAACTTACTAAGGATTCATCTAACTAGCACTAAGGAGTGCTAAACTACAAATACTTTTTTTTACTATACACTCTAATGTGTCAGTGTCTTTTCTTGGGTGGTACAAACAATAAAATGTAAGTCTTTGTCTTTTCTTTCTGTCATTCTTGTCTTATTTATAGGATGTGTTCCTTGAGTCTCTTTGAGTTACTAGATAGTATTAAACTAACATTTGGTAACAGGGTATGTAAAAGACTTCATGTATACCCACTCATGTTTGCAAAAGTCCCAAGTTGTTCAAAGACTAAATTATCATAGTCATCTAGTCTTCATCACCCGAAAAAACCTCTGTAAAGAGTAGGGTTATTGTATGCCTAACATCAGTAATGGAAATACCAGTAAGGAAACATTCTCAGTTTAGAAAAGTAATGAAATGTCCAATGTTATCAACAATGTTGTCAGGGTTACCCACATTAGATGATGTGCTGTAGGCAGAGACTAAATTTGCCTGGTTACACAGTTGACAGTCACAGCTGTCATGTAACAGGCAATATTAATGATGGACAGAAATAGCTCCACCCCTACTCCCAGTGCTGAAGTAGCCAACACAACTCTAAGATCAGATGACTCATCTTTCAAGTTTGTGATGATGTGCAGTCTTATTTGTTCTCTCTCTTCTGATTGGTCAGAAAGTCTGTTTTCCAGTTTGTCATATGCTCCAGCTGGATATACAGATTTCTGTAGTGGTGAGAAACCTGTTGTAAAGACAGAAAAAGTATTCAGTTTTCTTGAAGTATGTGAAAGTCCTCTGGTGCTTTTGACTCCAACCATGAAAATGTCCCAATGTCAGGTGACACGTTGTTCATGGCTTTTCTGATGTTGCTCCTATCTAGCCTTCTAAGCACCTTAATGCATTACTCCATTCCCAGGTGCTTCATTATTCTTTCCCTTGTAGCCTTGAAATCTGTAGCTGTGATGGCCAGGACAGGAACCCACGCTGGTAAGAGTGACCCCAGCTCCCCAACCATTTCACACTGAATTCAAAAACTATCCTCATTTTCCTGGGCCTTCCTTGATAAAAAAGAGAAAGAAATTTATTTGGAGAGAGCGAAAGCAGGAGAGAAAGTGAGGTATAGAGTGTGAAAGTATGGAAGAAAGGGATAAAGACAAGAAAGGGAAGAATAGTGAAAGTGGAGGATAGATGATTAGAGACAGAATTCCAGAGAAAGTGTTGGCGGGAGGGAGAGATGGAATCATCACAGTTGATGGGGGACAAGGCGGAAGCTCAAGCAGCTCAATAATGGCATTGTTTGTTTCCACACTGGAGACGCTTTAAAAATGCATTGAGAGCAAGAGGGTCTATTTCCTGTATTTCCATTTAGCACACACACACACAGGCAAACACACAGACTCAGAAAACCCCACCCCCCTACACCAATGTCCTCTCCAAACACATTTGACTTACCCTCTCATGTATCAACAGAATATGTTTTTGCTTTGCTGGTGTCTCTGTCATAGCCGGCATGTTTAAAACATGGCTTTGTAAAAGCAAGAGCATGACCAGAATGAATCTTCAGGGCATCCAGTGATGTCAACATGTAGAATAGTGCAAGAGCATGACCAGAATGAATCTTTAGGGCACGAGTCACCAACCCGTCGATCTTGGAAGCATTTTAAGTCGATTGCGAAGAGTTTTCAAAATCTGAGAAAAAAAATAAATATATATTTGTATTCATTATTATTTATTAATTTAAAATGCACCATGTGTGAGTCTATTGTGTGCAGTACATGGTGTCCAGGGCAGGGAGAGGCTGTCCAATCAAATAGCCTATAGTTTACATATGAAGAACTCTATGTTTTCAGTTCCGATGGACTGGTGACGCGTTCATGTAAACGGCACCTAAAAGCTGTCTCAAAGAACCAGCAAAAGTAATGATTTTGAATATGTAAAATATTTCAATGAGACGTTTTAATTGTTTATTAATAAACAAATGTTTTTTTTGTGTCGGCTGCAAAGATTAAGTTAATGATACTGACCCGCGATCTTTGCAGAGTTATTAGAATTAAGATACAATTAATACAAAAGTATTTTTGTAGTGACTAACAGGCAACAAAGAATGTCAAACTACATTGTGGCCTCGTTTTTTCATAATTTTTTGCAAGTGGTAGATCTTGGTTTACATTTGGACTTGGGATGTGATCTTAGGCTTGAAAAGGTTGGGGCTTTAGGGCATCCAGTGATGTCAACATGTAGAATAGTGCAAGAGCATGACCAGAAAGAATCTTTAGAGCATCCAGCGATGTCAACATGTAGAAATGTGGCTGTTATTAAATATAGATGTGGACACCAACAGTAGGACATGGAAAGCTAGCTTGACTTATTCAAAAATACATAACCTGTACAGACACTTAAACACACACACACACACACACACACACACAAACACATGTACATGTACATGTAAACCAAAAGATTTTACTTTGTGTATTGAGATAGTGACGAACTATTAACTCTGTGTATTGTGTAACTCTGTCTGTATATAGGTGCGAAATCAAAAATTATAATTGTAATCTAACATTAAATCAAAATATAAAAAAAGTATAAATGTATTAGGTTGTAATAATAAACAATACATTTTATTTATTCATGATCATTTATTTATTATCAATTTAACATCACCTTGTAGTTATTTTATATTACTCCAGTATCTTATGCTTTTTCTTCTAATTCTAGTAATGTCTTTGGTCACCTTTGGTCACATGGGAAGGTCAAGTGTCATCCTCCATTTTCTAAGATCCATTTTTCTTAGAGAAAGCATGTTTCATCTTCCTCCAACTACACCTTGGAGAAGCTTTGCTTGTGAGTAACATTGTATATTTTATTTGTAAAAATTAGTCTGAAGTCTTGCTACCTCAGAAATAGTTAGTTAATTTTGACTTTGTATGCCACCACAACGGACTTGAAATGAAACAACTGAGATGCAATTGAAGTGCAGACTTTAATCTTCAATTCAAGGGTTTGAACAAAAATATTATTTGAAACATTTAGAAATTGCAGTCCCCATATTTCAGCGGCTCAAATGTAATTGGACAAATTAACACAATCCTAAATAAAATGTTCATTTTTAATACTTTGTCGAGAATCCTTTGCAGGCAACGGCTGCTTGAAGTCTGGAACGCATGGACATCACCAAATGTTGTGTTTCCTTCTTTTTGATGCTTTGCAAGGCCTTTACTGTAGCTGTCTTGAGTTGTTTGTTCGTGGGTCTTTCTGCCTTAAGTTTTGTCTTCAGTAAGTGAAGTGCATGCTTGATCGAGTTGAGATCAGGTGATTGACTCAGCCATTGCAGAATATTATTTGCCTTAAACAACTGGATTGCTTTTGCAGTATGTTTTGTGTCATTATCCATCTGTAAAGTGAAGCGCCGTCCAATCAACTTCATTCAATTTGGCTGAATCTGAGCTGACAATATATCCCCATACACTTCAGAATTCACCCGGCTGCTTCTTTCTTCTGTCACATCATCAATAAACACTAGTGACCCAGCGCCATTGGAAGCCATGCATGCCCATGCCATCACACTGCCTCCACCATGTTTTACAGATGATGTGGTATGCTTCAGATCATGAGCTGTTCCAAACCTTCTCCATACCTTTTTCTTTCCATCATTCTGGTACAGGTTGATCTTAGTTTCATCTGTCCAAAGAATGCTGTTCCAGAACTGGGCTGGCTTTTTTTAGATATTTATAGCAGTCTAATCTGGCCTGTATATCCTTGATGCTCATGAATGGTTTGCACCTTGTGGTGAACCCTCTGAATTTGCTCTTTTTGTGAAGTATCCTCTTTGTGTATTTGCTTTTGTGAAGTATCCTCTTTATTGTAGGCTTGGATAATGATATGCCTACCTCCTGGAGAGTGTTCTTTACTTAGCTGGATGTTGTGAAGGACTTTCTCTTTACCATGGAAAGGATCCTACAATCATCCATCACTGTTTATGTTGTAGAACTCACCAGTGCATTCTCAGAATTTACCAAACTGTTGATTTGGACACACTAATGTACCTGCTATCTCTCTGAAGGATTTTTTTTTTTTGCAGCCTGTTTCACTTGCATTGAGAGCTCCTTTGACTGCATGATGTAGGTTCACAGCAACTACTTCCAAATGCCAATGCCACATCGGAAAACAACTCTTGACCTTCTACCTGCTTAATTGAATAAGAAATAACAAAAGAATAGCCCACACCTGTCCACGAAACAGCTTCTGAGTCAACAGTCCAATTACTTTTGGTCCCTTGAAAAAGAGGGGCTACATTTTAAAGAGCTGTTATTCCTAAATCCTTCTTTCAATTTGGATGTGACTACCCTCAAAATTAAAGCTGTGAGACTGCACTTTAAGCCCATATTCATTATTTAACTGTATATATAGAATATATTTTGGTAAACAGACAAAATAACAAAACTTGTGTCAGTGTCCAATTATTTCAGGAGCAAACTGTAATGCCTGTATTCAAAGAAGAATTCAAATTTAACAGTTAGTGATTCCATTTGCTTTATATGCCCTCGAAAATGCAAACCCTCATGGTTTTAATTTTCTTGGATAAAATAGTCACTACAGTAACAATTGGCGTCAACCAATTGTCAAAATTCAATGGGATTGGCCGGCCATGAACATACAGGTATTCAAATGTATGGATGAGTATTCTCAATATAACACAAGATCAATTCAAATTATGGGAAGAAGTTATTTTCTTTTCTCAAATGATCCAACACTCCTCAAACAACAAAAGCGCAGTAGAAGAAAACAAAAACAGATTTTTTTTTGGGATACACCTCACCTTTGTGAGGTCTGGCCATAAAACATTATCCAGATCACATGTAATGTTAGGCAGACCTGGAATGACCCCTGACTGAGGTTTCCACAAGCCTCCTTCATTGTCTGTAGAAAGGAGGACGCGTTGGTGGGGCTGGTGATCACACACCTTCCGACACTATGCAGAGAGGAGTTCTTCAATAGGATTAAAAAATGTAGAATATGGGGAGATATTGAGTGCGATGAAAAGTGGGTAACCTGTGAACCAACTGCTGACCACAGCAGCACGGTGGGAACTAACATTGTCCCAGATGATAACGTACCTGCCTTCGCTGGCTTCTGGTCATTAGGGATTGGTCTGTTGTGGAGGGTGTCCAGAAATGTGATAATGTGTACCTGTGGCCTATTTATGTGGTGTGATTTGTGTGAACTGATTATCATAAAGTGTTTTCACGTAGAAAGTCATTAGGTATAATTGTGTAGCAATGTGGAGACCAGTGTTTACAGTTTTTCTAAAAAGTGTGTTATAAAACTACAAACTGAGTGTAAAGCAGAGAACATGCATTCAGAATGGCACACTTGGTAAATGCATTGGCTGCATGTGTTAATGGTTTCAGAGATTGTGCTTCATGGATCATTGTTAGTATTTAAGCATTCAGAAAAAACTGTAACCTAATTTCATTGCTATTCTCTCTCTCATTTGCGCTGCTAACAGTGCTGCTCATATAAGTCAGAGATTTTATCCAATCAGATTTTTCAGCTGTGCTGAAGAGAAACTTACCCTGAGGCCCTCAGAATTTTTAGTGAATCCCCCAGAATCCCGACTGCTATTGAAGAAAATAAGGTCATTTAGATTTCGCCATTTTGGGCGTGCACTTTCACACGCCGGAGCCTTCTAGCTTGCCTAGCCATCTATGTTAGCATTTATTGTGTGTGGTGCTCTGAGGGTTTGTTAGCTACTGTAACTGAAGTAAAATATAGTTAGGATGTAACGTAGCAACATATAAAATGTCTTTAAACTTTCTTTCATGATGTTTGGATTTTTAGGTATAGTACTTTAGATTTTTTGTTTACATTTTCTCTTAACCCTGTTATTTTTTTAACGCACAATGGCAGAAGGAGAAGAAACAGATTTGGTGGCTGATTTACTGGGAAAGCCTTTTTCAAGAGAAGCTGGAAATTGTGAGGAAGATTTGTGTGTCACTTACAGTCGCTCAACTACGAAAAGTAAACCTGGCTTACAGCGTCAAAGGAACGTTGTTGTGAGTTTGTTCTTGTTTCTTTGGTAATGACATTGATTTGGGCAATGCGATGTCTTTATGTGATGCAGCATACTGCGTAAAAGTGGTACATGTTTCAGTCACTGTGTAATCATGTTTCTGTTTGACCTCACTACTTCCCCAATACAATAGCCTAAGTAAATAATTCAAATGTAAAATCCAACACATTGTTAGAAATATATTTATACAGCTCTGGAAAAAATTAAGAGACCACTCCTAATTTTCTTAAATCAGCATCTTTACATGTATAGCAGAGACTATTTAAAACAGGTAAATAATCTCTAGTTTTCCATTTGTGAGTTTAGATTTCAGACAACGGAACAATGTAATATACACCTATTTAGGAAGAGTCATGGAAGGAGGAGGGTGTAGCTTTAAAAATGACAGTTTTATTTTAATTACAAACTCACACGCCAATTCCCATAGGCATTTGGCGGTCCTAGTGTTAAAACGCACACATTTATTTATAAAACATGTAAATGTGAATAAAAACACAATTTGTGCCAGCATATTCTTTTTCGTTGTTGTTCATTGGCATCTGCGGTATAGGCAGGATAAACATCTACACATAGGATTCCTAAATATGGTGGATTTCGGGCCTTGACTACATTATTATATCCTGTATATCAGAAATTAATGTCCATTCTATTGTCCCATTATTAGAAATCAATATGCATTCTAGAACTGGAGGCATCCTTGGGGTGGTAGGGGCCCACGCTGAAACAATTTTCGCTCCTCTGGTGATACAAACGTACGGTCTCCCACATATCTAGGAAAAATAAATCTAGGAAGGTTTTGTAAGCATTTACCCTGCATTTTCATCCCAAGATTCAAATTGTTATTTTTTTTCAAATGTACCTGCATATGCTTGATGCATTTATAAGGGACGGCCTCCCAGGAGTCTTCAAGTGGTCAACAAGTTTTGGCAAACTTGTGGCAGAAGGACTTCCTGCTGGTGATGCTGTGTGGTGGCCAATAGCAAAGTCCCCCTTTGAGCCACAGACATGGAACTACTGCCACACAGTCATCCTCCTCTGGGAACAAAACTACAGAAAACGTCATGATCTCAAAGAAGTGTTTAGAAAAAAGGCCAGTTGCAAGTGTTACACAGGCTAGCAAAGTAGCACTGTGAAAACACAAAGATACACACAACACTTCAGTGCAGGTTTAGCTAGGCTAGATGTAACTACCCCAAACATGGAGTACTTAGAATATTAGAATGGTTCCACCTATCCTATATGCTGCGGTGGTTTCTGAAAGTTGCGGATCTCCCCGTTCCGGCAGAGTACAACATCTCTGGTCTAAGTCTTACTACCTTTTATGGGCATACAGAGTTTTATGACCCCCCCCCCCCCCGCCCCTCAGCAGTAATCCCAGCACCACTGCCAGTTGTAAACAATTGAGCTGTCTGACAAACAGAGTTAAAAGTTTAATTCATAATGAAGCCAGATCATAAGGACATATATTTTGGATGCCTGGGACTTACCTTTATCGATCAAAACATCTGAAAGGCAACATCTTTATTGGAAAATCCATTTTTGTGGAACACTTTCCTCTTACAAGGTAAGCTCTGGTTTGGTCTGTGCTTGAGATAAAGCTTCAAATTCAGTACCAAATGAATTGTTAGGTTCTTAGGACCTTAGCTAGCCTATTGGCAATGTTATCCGATCATGTATGACTGATAAGACATAGATTGTCCGGAGAGCTTTTTTATGTTACCTTTTCTGCTAGCACTCTGTTTGCATAGCCATTGGGTTGGATTGACAAGTCTAGTAGCCGATTAAATTCTACCTTCAGTGGTTTGCAGATTTCCTAGGCAGGGAAGAAACTATATGGATCCTCATTGCGCAATAGGTCGAAGGTCACATGGAAAATCAATGGAATCAGAATATTTGTGTTTTTATTGTAGAAAATAGTTTTCTATACTAAAAAAATAACATTAAAAACATTACAGATGTACATGAAACAGTGGAGAGATGTAATTTACAGATTTGAGGTTGAGGGACACTTGGAAATTGACCTTGACACCACTTACTAAAATTGCTGACCAGATCTAGCACTTATGTCTATCAACCCCCCCATTTTTTTCTGATAATGTTGACATATTTGGGAAACCAAAGGATGTGTTCATAGCAGAAAATATAAATAGTTGAGTTTTAACCTTTCCATGAAAGAAAAAAAAAATATTTTGGTGTGTGTTTTAGCTTTAGCTTTTTAGTTCCAATCTATATTCTGATGAATTACACAATCTCCCAGGTGTATTTTATACAGAATACCTTTACTGTTCATGTCCTGACAAAATAGGTGCAAATAAATTGCAGTTATAATTTGGCAATGGCAGTATAGGCGGAAATCTCAATTTCTTCATTCACACTGAAGAGGCTCTAACTAACAGACTGTTTTAGTGCCAAGAGTTAGCTATCACACATGTGGATAACGTTACAAAAAGAAACACAATTTAGCTAACGTTACATACCAGTTGATATAATTTCTTTCCTTTTTTAACGCTATTTAAAACACGCAGAGTATTCGCTCAGCTGTATTTCCTTTCCCTTTTTTCCCTCCGTCTCTCTGTCAGTCACATACACACACCCCTCCCCTCCGTGCACACCGCGTCTCCATGAGAACGAGTGTTCGACGTTGAAGCAAGTTCGCGAAAGCTTGGTATCTCGTGAACACCTTTACACAATCACAAATTAAAAAGTGGTATAAAAATATTTTAAATTCTGAATATAATTTTGTCAGTGTGTTAATGTCTACCCGAGAAGCGGTTGTGCCTTCTTTAGAAAATTAACTATTCGCAAGTTTGAGGTAAAATGCACTTGGGTTGTCGATTTCAAAACACTATAAGCTGTGATTCAAATATGAAATATTTTTACTTTTACATTGAATGTTTGCTGCTTCAATCCAGATGAGTAGGCAGAAGGCTATTGTATAAATTTAGAATAGGGTGTGAAAATTGTACAGCTGTGGTATTTGCGGTTCATCATGACTGTCTTCTTTAGTCTGTTGGCTATTTAGTTTTTTTTCTTGGCACACGTCACTTCCACATTTTGCATTTATTGAGGAGTGTAGACTGTTTACATATTTGTGCCCATATGTACATTTTATGTACTGGTTTTATTGTTGAATAAATATTTTCTAAAATTTGATGATGTTTTTGTTGAGTTATTATTACACAATACTTTTTCTGACCTTTTTGAATCTTGCCCCTGACAAATAGCTCATATTACAAAAAAAGACTAAAACTAACACTAAAACTAATAAAAACTAAACTAAAATTAAGCATTTTCAAAAAATGTAAAATAAACTAAACAAGCAAACCCACTTTAAAAACTAATTAAAACTAAACTGAATTAGAAAACAAAAAGTCAAAACGACATAAAAATAAAAACTAATCAGAAATGCAAAACTATAATAACCTTGGTTAGGTATTGCATCTCAGGCCAACACTGTTTTTTTCACTTTATTCACCAGCCCCAGTTTCAATAACTTGTTTTACCGCCTTTGGTTTAGAATGTCCGGTCAGCTACTAGTGACTGACTAAAGAATCTGAATTTGAATAGAATTATAAACAGTCATTGTTTAATACAAAACAGTCATGCTGTTCTTACTCAGTAGCCTAACAACAATTAATATTAGTCATTTTTAATAACGCAGAACAGAGCTATGTATGTGACTCAGTGTTCAATAATTTTCAGTCAGATGTTGAAATAAACTTGATCTTTGTCTGTTTTTTGGAAATGTATCAATTGTAGTCTCATGAATGTCATAATCTACATATTGTATTGTCCAATTCAGAGCATACAGCTGATACCTTACACCCTTTGGAAAAAAGTAGCTAATTTTACTGAACGAGACTCGGGTTTTCCCATCACTACTTTGAAACGTGGGATTACTAGCTAGCTAGCATTCTTGTTGGTCTGAGCAAAGATGGCCCCTCACTTGTTGTATTGTTCAAAATGGGCGTGAGCATCATCCCACAGAATATGCAGAGATCAATGTCAGTGAAAATACAGTATAGGCTAATAAATTATAGACTCCCCTTTCATGAATAACACAGCCAAATACAATACATTAACCAAGCTTTGTAATTACTCATTAGGTTACTAGATGGGGTAACATTATGTTTGAGCTGTCTGTCACACCTGCAGCAAACGGAGTTAAGGGCATACGCAATGTTACGACAGGCCAACTGTATGTTCATGCGTTCATTTGCTTGTGTGCAGTGCAGCAGTGAAATACGTTTAATACTTGTAATACATTTTGTTTGCACTTTTTTTAAAACAATGTTTACAAAGTGCTTTATGCCTACATAAATTGGAAAACTGCTAATTAATATTTTTTTAAATAAAAATTAGGGTCTTACATTTTAAGTAAAATGTTTTTTTTCCGGGTTGTAATTCAATAAATATCTTCTCAACCAGCAACAATGATCTATGATCATATTGATCACATGAACAATTCAAATGTTCTGATGACTTTTCCATTCCACATTTTTATGTACAGTACCATTCATAGGCATATTACACTTATATTTATAATATTTAACATTTCCATCAATATACTCCATTCTACACTCATTGGAATTGCTGCTAGTTTAAATTTGTATGTATATTTTTGCTATATTTTGCTTTATATATTTCTTAATGTTTACTGCCATGTCACAAGAATTTCAGACGCTATGTTATTCAGTGCATTTGATAAATAAAATACTTTAAACTAATGGTGTTCATCAAACATATTCCATAACCCTAATATTTCTAATGAGTTACACCTTAGAGCATAGCAGAATCACCTACATTCAGTAAGAAAGGGGTTTATAATGCATTGAATCCCTTCAATATTAATATTTTTTTAAGGTAATAGACACCTGCCTTCAGAACAGAAATGGCACCACACAGGATGAAGAGCCAGCATTACCAGTGATTTCCTTCTGTTAAAAGTTTTAAACTGTTGTTTTTAACATTTAAAAGATTTTGTATACATTTCAGATTATTTATTTGACCTTTTTCAGCCTCACAAAGGAGGACCCATAATTCTGTCTTAAATGTGTACTCAGGGAAGAACTATTAGCTCTGGCATCCTATTGAAAGGAAGGGGAGCTTCATAAAGTATCAGATCATTCTGGAGCTGTGTTTGTCAGTTTCTCCCTCTGCTCATTTGTCTATGTGTATTATATGTGTCTGTCTCTGTACCAGTCTGTGTTGGATGTCTGCTTGTTTATGTAGGTGCTTATTCCTCTAGATGCTCTTTCCCGGCTGCAATTAAAGCTCCTGGCTTTCTGTAACCTTCTGGTTACTATCCGAGACTGGGGTCCTGGGAGACCAATAAGTCCTGTACCTTACAGCACACATACATCACAATAAAGCAGCCATCAGGCTTGCTGTGTGTACTGTGTGTGAGTGAGATGCTGAGCAGCTGTCCAATTAAATGGGATGCATTGAAATAGACCCCAAGGCAACGCTGTACTGCTTGGTCCCACCAGGGTCCCAGGGTGATGTCATATCACTGCTCTGTCCCACCAGGGTCCCAGGGTGATGTCACCTCACTGTTCTGTCACACCAGGGTCCCAGGGTAAAGTCACCTCACTGCTCTGTCCCACCAGGGTCCCAGGGTGATGTCACCTCACTGCTCTGTCCCACCAGGGTCCCAGGGTGATGTCACCTCACTGCTCTGTCCCACCAGGGTCCCAGGGTGATGTCACCTCACTGCTCTGTCCCACCAGGGTCCCAGGGCGATGGTTCCAGGGCAATGTCACCATGCTGCTCTATCCCACCAGGGTCACAGGGTGGTGTCACCATATACAGTGGGGAGAACAAGTATTTGATACACTGCCGATTTTGCAGGTTTTCCTACTTACAAAGCATGTAGAGGTCTGTCATTTTTATCATAGGTACACTTCAACTGTGAGAGATGGAATCTAAAACAAAAATCCAGAAAATCACAATGTATGATTTTTAAATAATTCATTTGCATTTTATTGCATGTCATAAGTATTTGATCACCTACCAACCAGTAAGAATTCCGGCTCTCACAGACCTGTTATTTTTTCTTTAAAAAGCCCTCCTGTTCTCCACTCATTACCTGTATTAACTGCACCTGTTTGAACTGGTTACCTGTATAAAAGACACCTGTCCACACATTCAATCAAACAGACTCTAACCTCTCCACAATGGCCAAGACCAGATAGCTGTGTAAGGACATCAGGGATAAAATTGTAGACCTGCACAAGGCTGGGATGGGCTACAGGACAATAGGCAAGCAGCTTGGTGAGAAGGCAATTACTGTTGGCGCAATTATTAGAAAATGGAAGAAGTTCAAGATGACGGTCAGTCCCCCTCGGTCTGGGGCACCATGCAAGATCCCACCTCGTGGGGCATCAATGATCGTGAGAAAGGTGAGGGATCAGCCCAGAACTACACGGCAGGACCTGGTCAATGACCTGAAGAGAGCTGGGACCACAGTCTCAAAGAAAACCATTAGTAACACACTATGCCGTCATCGGACAAGACGACTGCACCATATTGAGGGGAGGATGGATGGGGCAATGTATTGCGAGATCTTGGCCAACAACCTCCTTCCCTCAGTAAGAGCATTGAAGATGGGTCATGGCTGGGTCTTCCAGCATGACAACGACCCGAAACACACAGCCAGGGCAACTAAGGAGTGGCTCCGTAAGAAGCATCTCAAGGTCCTGGAGTGGCCCAGCCAGTTTCCAGACCTGAACCCAATAGAAAATCTTTGGAGGGAGCAGAAAGTCCATATTGCCCAGCGACAGCCCCGAAACCTGAAGGATATGGAGAAGGTCTGTATGGAGGAGTGGGCCAAAATCCCTGCTGCCGTGTGTGCAAACCTGGTCAAGAACTACAGGAAACGTATGATCTCTGTAATTGAAAACAAAGGTTTCTGTACCAAATATTAAGTTCGGCTTTTCTGATGTATCAAATACTTATGTCATGCAATAAAATGCAAATTAATCACTTAGAAATCATACAATGTGATTTTCTGGATTTTTGTTTTATATTCCGTCACTTACAGTTGAAGTGTACCTATGATAAAAATTACAGACTTCTACATGCTTTGTAAGTGGGAAAACCTGCAAAATCGGCAGTGTATCAAATACTTGTTCTCCCCACTGTATACATTGCTGCTCTGTCCCACCAGAATGTCACCTATGTATCATGGCCATGCCTCACACTCACCATCTATAAGGTAACTATCTGTTTAGATCAGGAAGTAGTCTGCACGTCCAAAATGGCAAATTTTGTGTGTGTCAGTACTGTGTGTATGTAATTTGTGTGTGCTAATAATGTCTGTTCTGATAGTTTGATTGGTGTCTAAGTTGTGTATTTGTGTGTGTGGATGTATGAATTTGGTGATCTTCCATTGGTCCCCATGGAAAAAGTGAAATAACCCATGCCTTTTGACTGTTACAAGCTGTTAAAAACTGAACATTTAGCTAAAACAGCTTTTAAAAGCTATGAACAGCTTGCAACAGCTTGTTACAGCTTGTAACAGCTTGTAACTCCTTGTAACAGCGTATGTGTGTAACAGTGTGTAACAGCTTGTAATAGTCAAAAGTCATGGCTCATTCAGTTTCCATGGTGATATGAAAATACACTGTTTCTTTAAAACAACGAGCATCAACTTACTGCTGTCTGAAGCTGAAACATAGCCACTGTTTATTTTTAAAAATGCTACTGAAATGAATAAATGCACTGTCAGGAGGTCAATAACTTCAATTTCAGAACAATAGCTGTCGTCTGTTCATCATTTGTGTTCATCATTTCCTCTTAATCATGCTGTGGAGGAAAAGCATGGAGGTGTAAGCATGGAGGAAAAGCGTGGAGGTGTAAGCATGGAGGAAAAGCGTGGAGGTGTATGCATGGAGGAAAAGCGTGGAGGTGTAAGCATGGAGGAAAAGCGTGGAGGTGTAAGCATGGAGGAAAAGCGTGGAGGAAAAGTGTGGAGGTGTAAGCATGGAGATGTAAGCATGGAGGAAAAGCGTGGAGGTGTAAGCGTGGAGGAAAAGCGTGGAGGTGTAAGCATGGAGGTGTAAGCATGGAGGAAAAGCGTGGAGGTGTAAGCATGGAGGGAAAGCGTGGAGGTGTAAGCATGGAGGTGTAAGCATGGAGGAAAAGCGTGGAGGTGTAAGCATGGAGGTGTAAGCGTGGAGGTGTAAGCGTGGAGGCCAGGGTAAAATGATTGGCACCAACGCCGATTAGTGGAAACAATGCATATTAATAAAGAAGCCTCTCATATGGTGTTCATATGTTTAAGCAAAGTTTTCTCTCTTTCTGTCTATATCTCTCTCTACACCCTAGCATCTCATTTTTGGCAGAGTGGCTAGCAAAATGGAGATGCTTGATTTTATCAGTCAGAATACACAATGGAAGATGAGAGGAGCTAAGGAATGGACAGAGGGACAGAAATAAAGATATAAAGGGATGGAGAGAGAAAGACAAAGGAAAAGGGAGCAAATAATGATAGAGAAAATCAGAGGGGGACAGAAAGAAAGAGTATACACTCACCTAAAGGATTATTAGGAACCCCAGTTCAATTTCTCATTAGTGCAATTATCTAATCAACCAATCACATGGCAGTTGCTTCAATGCATTTAGGGGTGTGGTCCTGGTCAAGACAATCTCCTGAACTCCAAACTGAATGTCAGAATGGGAAAGAAAGGTGATTTAAGCAATTTTGAGCATGGCATGGTTGTTGGTGCCAGACGGGCCGGTCTGAGTATTTCACAATCTGCTCAGTTACTGGGATTTTCATGCACAACCATTTCTAGGGTTTACAAAGAATGGTGTGAAAAGGGAAAAACATCCAGTATGCGGCAGTCCTGTGGGCAAAAATGCCTTGTTGATGCTAGAGGTCAGAGGAGAATGGGCCGACTGATTCAAGCTGATAGAAGAGCAACTTTGACTGAAATAACCACTCGTTACAACCGAGGTATGCAGCAAAGCATTTGTGAAGCCACAACACGCACAACCTTGAGGCGGATGAGCTGCAACAGCAGAAGACCCCACCGGGTACCACTCATCTCCACTACAAATAGGAAAAAGAGGCTACAATTTGCACGAGCTCACCAAAATTGGACAGTTGAAGACTGGAAGAATGTTGCCTGGTCTGATGAGTCTGGATTTCTGTTGAGACATTCAGATGGTAGTCAGAATTTGGCATAAACAGAATGAGAACATGGATCCATCATGCCTTGTTACCACTGTGCAGGCTGGTGGTGGTGGTGTAATGGTGTGGGGGATGTTTTCTTGGCACACTTTAGGCCCCTTGGTGCCAATTGGGCATCGTTTAAATGCCACGGCCTACCTGAGCATTGTTTCTGACCATGTCCATCCCTTTATGACCACCAAGTACCCATCCTCTGATGGCTACTTCCAGCAGGATAATGCACCATGTCACAAAGCTCGAATCATTTCAAATTGGTTTCTTGAACATGACAATGAGTTCACTGTACTGAAATGGCCTCCACAGTCACCAGATCTCAACCCAATAGAGCATCTTTGGGATGTGGTGGAACGGGAGCTTCGTGCCCTGGATGTGCATCCCACAAATCTCCATCAACTGCAAGATGCTATCCTATCAATATGGGCCAACATTTCTAAAGAATGCTTTCAGCACCTTGTTGAATCAATGCCATGTTGAATTAAGGTGGTTCTGAAGGCGAAAGGGGGTCAAACACAGTATTAGTATGGTGTTCCTAATAATCCTTTAGGTGAGTGTATATATAGATAGTAGTAGAGAGAGAGATTGAAAATGGATGGGAAAGAGGGGGGCTTGTGAGGATATTTGGGCAGCTGGATAATTAACTCTTTACCTCTGGACATCAGAGACCATCCTCTCTCTCTCTTTTTCTCTCTCTTTCCAGTTGATTGATCAGTTCTTCTACAGATGTGGCAAGTCGGGCAACGGAAATAAATCCATCCTGCATTGAAATTCTAGCTTGACTGCTTCCTGCTTTGACTTCTTGTCCTGTCCCTCCCTCTCCTTCCCCATCTTCCTGTTTCTTTGCCCCCCCTTCTTATTCAGTCCCACCCTCTCCTTCCCTATCTTCCTGTTTCTTTGTCCCCCCTTCTTATTCAGTCTCTCTCTCTTCTTCCCCATTTTCCAGGTTTCTTTGCCCCCTTTCTAATTCTTTCTATACATCCCCATTTCCCTGTTTTTGTGCCCCCCCCCTTTCTCACGACAACCCTGACTTTGACTGCCTGTGATGTGAATGTAATCTATAATTCAAAACTCCCCTGAGTGATTTTAGCCACATGTCCACTGACACTCCCCATCAAACACTCCCTACCCACCCCCCCAACTCCACTCCACGTCTCCAGAGTGGAACACTCCTTACCCACCCCCCCCAACTCCCCTTCACGTCTCAAGAGTGGAACACTCCTTACCCACCCCCACCAACTCCCCTTCACGTCTCCAGAGTGGAACACTCCTTGCCCCCCCCCCCCAACTCCACTCCATCTGCCTACCCAATACAATAGCATCCTATTCCCCAGGTAGCGTGCTACAGTACTTGTCACCAGGGCTCTGGTCAAAACTAGTGCAGCTGTAGTCGGGTGCCAGATTGGGTGCCATGTGAAAGGGAGTTTCTGAGAAGGCATTAACCACCCTCTGTAGATCCCAGTGTAGTTTTAATTAGACACTGCTTGTCCAAAGTGACCATGCTGGGTCTACAAATTAAGTTGCCAGTCAGCAACTGACACACACATGGACACACATGCACACATATATTGAGAGGGTGATAGAGAAAGAAAGAGTGAGCGTTATTAGTAAAGAGCGAGCTGTATTAGTAAAGAGCGAGCTGTATTAGTAAAGAGCGAGCGGTATTAGTAAAGAGCGAGCTGTATTAGTAAAGAGCGAGCTGTATTAGTAAAGAGCGAGCTGTATTAGTAAAGAGCGAGCGGTATTAGTAAAAAACGAGCGGTATTAGTAAAGAGCGAGCGGTATTAGTAAAAGCGAGCGGTATTAGTAAAGTGTAAGCGGTATTAGTAAAAAGCGAAATGTATTAGTAAAGAGCGAGCTGTATTAGTAAAGAGCGAGCGGTATTAGTAAAGAGCGAGCGGTATTAGTAAAGAGCGAGCTGTATTAGTAAATAGCGAGCTGTATTAGTAAAGAGCGAGCGGTATTAGTAAAGAGCGAGCTGTATTAGTAAAGAGCGAGCTGTATTAGTAAAGAGCGAGCGGTATTAGTAAAGAGCGAGCGGTATTAGTAAAGAGCGAGCGGTATTAGTAAAGAGCGAGCGGTATTAGTAAAGTGTGAGCGGTATTAGTAAAGTGTGAGCGGTATTAGTAAAAAGCGAAATGTATTAGTAAAGAGCGAGCTGTATTGGTAAAGAGCGAGCTGTATTAGTAAAGAGCGAGTGGTATTAAAGAGCGAGCGGTATTATTAAAGAGCGAGCGGTATTAGTAAAAAGCGAAACTTGTTGAAACATCTTCATCTCCTGTCCCACTGTGTGTGATATAACATCCGCTCAGTAATTTCATAGACCTGTTCTTCAGGTGTCAAATGTATTGTTTTGCTGACCAAACATATTTTACTTTGCCAGGGACAGTACACAGAGGTTATTTAAAAATCGAGAGTGGAATCAATACTGTTCTATTTCTTCCTCTCTCACCCTCTGTCCCTGTGTCTCTCGCTCCCTCTTTGTTGCGGTTAGGTCACATGATATTTGTTGAGCTGAAGGAGAGGAGGTTTCCCTTCAAGGACGTGCCTTATCTGTAGAATGCTGATGCTGACTCCTGTATGCTCCACGCTGTGTTTGCACGTTCCTCTCTCCAGTGCCTCCAGCTAGGTCCGGCAGACATCAGAGAGGAGCAAGAGTAAACATGCTTAGCTATTTATTAAAACCTCCACCTTAAAGACCAGGATGTCTGGCTGTCAGTCTGAATTCTAAATTACCCCCTATTCCCTATATAGGGAACCACTTTAGACAAGGTCTTATATGATTCCTTTTGGAAACAGCTCAAGTATGGAAATCTATCAATTTCTTACAAATTTCAGGTTAATTACTAAGGTGGAAGGGGGCTGCCAAATTCCTGTAACATGATTTTTGAATACTAAGGAACTTAAGGAATGTTCCTGGAATTTTGCAAGTCTAAGTATTATGTGCTACTGGTTTGATTATATCATTGGGATGTTACAAGATAGAAGCCAAAATGTCAGAAGGTCGAAGCTGTTTCAAATCTTGATACAATCTGCAATTCACTCAGTACTGCTGTTTAGTTATTTCATTCACAATATTGATTCTTCATAAATATAGTCTATGCAGTATTATTGAAACATAATATTGAATACATTTTATGAATACAGTCTACTATATATTTGATAACGAGTATGTTTATACATATACATCTCCGGAAAAAATTAAGAGACCACTGCACCTTTTTCTTTCATTTTCCAAAATGTTGTGAAAGGGAAGGTTTTGTGTGAAGAACAGAAGGGTTAAAATTAAGAGACCACTGCAAATTGAACGCTTCTGTTCCTCACTCAAAACTTTCCTTTTCAACTTTTTTGGAAAATAAAAGAAAAAGGTGCAGTGGTCTCTACAAAGTTTGTAGGTGAAGATTAATATTATGATGTCCTTGGACACTGTGACCTACATGTTGAACAGAAACTGGCGCCTCCTTGTTTTGGGGTGAATGTTTCAGTCCTTTAGAGTACACAAAGTAAGCAACTTTGCTTTCCAAGCCATTGATTTGAGCTAGGTCTGTTTACACTTTAAGACACGAACAGGAGCCACTTCAAGGTCACATTCTGTTCAACTAACGAGTGCAACACTATGTCTCAAATAAAACCCTATCACTACTTTGTATGCTCCTTTTGACCGGAGTCTATAGGAATAGTGTGTGGTTTGGAACAGTCTCTTTCCTGTCTTCTATAACAGCATCTCCTCAAGGCATCATGCATCTCATCTTCATAAACACATATCACTATGCCAGTGACACATACAAAAGTCAGTGTGTCAGAAGCTTGGATTACGATGTAATAACAGGAATAATTATTTACATAAATTCATATTTTGTTTATTAAGATTCCCATTGCTACTGTACTGTAGATGCTGTGAAACAGTGGTTCTTAATCTTTTTTATTGATTTAATTAAACTGGTCAATCAATAAATGGGATACATCAAAAGGATACAATGTACACACACACACACACACACAATTTCCTCATTCAATGTTGTGATCATACAAGCCCATTCCTGGAGCGCAGTGAGGAGATTGAGGTGTTGACCCTTCTATGATATTTGGTTGACAGGTAGGATAGCATTGTGAAATAGCTCCAGCGGAAAGGTCATCAAAGTTAACACTGAAACACTGACTTACCTAAATATAGACAGGCTGTATGTGCTAGAAAGAACCTGAATGAGGGATGGGATGTAAGAATGTACAGAAGAGTTGGAAGACATATTCACCCTATTCCTTATCCAGTGCACTATGTTTGACCAAGACCCATAGGTAGAGGACCAAGAAACAACACCTTTATATGGTTCAGAGGGCACTTTCATGACAGATAACTGTTATTGGACTGGGCTCCGTTTTATTATACATTATCACATTGCTTATTACAGAATGTGCCTTTACACATTTTACAAAATCCTTTGTAAGAGAGGGCAGTGGTGATATCCTTCAGAAACAGAAGGCAGTGGTGAAAACCTTTAGTAACAGAGGGCAGTGGTGATATCCTTCAGAAACAGATGGCAGTGGTGATATCCGTCAGAAACAGAGGTCAGTGGTGAAAACCTTTAGTAACAGAGGGCAGTGGTGATATCCTTCAGGGACAGATGGCAGTGGTGATATCCTTCAGGGACAGAGGGCAGTGGTGAAAACCTTTAGTAACAGAGGGCAGTGGTGATATCCTTCAGGGACAGATGGCAGTGGTGATATCCTTCAGGGACAGAGGGCAGTGGTGAAAACCTTTAGTAACAGATGGCAGTGGTGATATCCTTCAGGGACAGAGGGCAGTGGTGAAAACCTTTAGTAACAGAGGGCAGTGGTGATATCCTTCAGAAACACAGGGTGGTGATATCCTTCAGGGACAGAGGGCAGTGGTGATATCCTTCAGTAACACAGGGTGATGATATCCTTCAGAAACACAGGGTGGTGATATTTTACGATATTTTACGAGTATTAGATATAGTGGATGTTACAACTGGGATTATAGTTGTTAGGGTATAAATGGCAATTTCAAAATAGCATTCAAGATGTGCAAACGAGGCAAATTAAAAAGTGATGTATTAAGGTAGCACCCAAGAGTCTTCTCACACTGAAACCGATATTTTGTCCTGTACAATCAAAGAATGAAGAATGGTGAAGCGATAGAGTATGATGAATGCACCCATGTATAAATACATTCATATGTAGATTGGTAGCAACGCTATATGATAAACGTGTATCAGGTGCAAAATTTGTTTAAAAAAAACCTCAAATGTAACAGACAAATATTGTATTTAAAAAAAAAAATTATGTTGGAGAATTATGGGCAGAATCACAAAGCCAACGATGCCTCACCAATTATAAAATGAAGAACATGTCTTTCCAGTTTGTAACATAACCTTTTCTTCAGATGCGAATGTGCTGACATTTTACCCTATTGCATAAATCTCCAATATAAAACTTCCTTGTCTGCAGCTTGATTACAGAGCCTGTAAATCTGACATGTTGGTTTAATATTCTAACCATAAGCTTCTGACATTTTGACTAATACGCAGTCGGTGTGTCCCAAATGGCACCCTATACATTATGTGGTGTACTAGGCTTTAATCAAACTAATGCACTACACAGGGAATTTGTGATGCAGAGCTTTACAAACACATCCGGTATCCACTCCGATCCATGTAAACCACTATAAACAGCATATTGAATAGTAATTCAGTCAATAGTATGGAATGTGGTCATGGAATAGTTGTTCAGTCAATAGTATGGAATGTGGTCATGGAATAGTTGTTCAGTCAATAGTCATATGTTATTTTAATTTAATGGAATATTAATTTAATGTTATAGTCATATGTAGTAATACAGACCTTTTATTTATGTTATTTAATTGAATTTGCTCTTTAAAGAGAAAAAAATTTAATGTATAGTAGTAGGAAATCTGATTCTGATTCATCTTGATCTGATTCATCATAGTACAATTTTGAATTTAATTACATCCACACACCGATGTTGGCTACTTCTGTTTTGCAGTACAACTCAGATGGTTCCTAGGCCCTTGCTTCCCTACAGACACGACACAGAGAGGTGGGAAAAGTCATTTGGTCCCCAGACAGAATGCAGGGAGATTGGCTGTGTACTAAAGTTGAGATTGACGCTCCTCTACACAATATCTACTAACCTTGTGGAGAACCAAGTTCCTCTACACAATATTTACTAGGCCTGTGGAGAACCAAGGACCAGTTTAGTGTAGGTATTAAGGAACATGAAGCTGTTTCACTTTCATTATCATCATGTTGTAATGCACAAGACCGCAGGTACTTGTTTAGCAGCCATTCTACCTTTAACTTCAGTCACAGCCTTCAAAAGATAGGCTCTTTCCTAACCTTCAGTAGAAAGGCTCTTTCCAAACCAAATGTTTGAGTCATGAGCATTTGCATGGCAACCCCCCCCCCCCCCCCCCGATAGTACAGAGTAAACATAAATATCCCCATCAAAAATACATCATCTTCTCCCCCCTTTCAGAAGCAATCAATGAATTGGAGACCCCATCGAGGGACACTTCAGTAAAAATAGACCAAGAAATGGGACAGAAAATGAAGGGTAGGCTTATGGAACATTTCTTGTAAAATAATAAAACTGGCAAGCAGCTAGAAGGTCAGGTAACATCAGGCTTGGGCATTAGATGTGCTCTTACATCATTTATTATTAAAGTCAACTGATGTCATATCTCTAATGTTCTAAGCAGTGTTTCAGTTAGATATTCCCTGTCCTCCCTACTGACAACTACTGTACATGATTCAACGACATAAAATGCCTCAAACACACACACATTTTACATTTCATTTTACTTGTATGGACATTATTCCCATGAAAAATCCAGTTTGGCCATTGACTCTGGAGCCTGGTCAAAATGTACTATATGGAAACATACAGTTTTTTAAAATTCATATAACAACAATTTCCCACAACATTGAAATAGTCAATTTGCTACTAACATACAATATAGTTTTTTGATTGAATATCAAATGTTTTATTTGTGATTAAACTACTTCTAATGGTGAGCTGTTCTATTTCTGTCTCCTAAAGCAGAGGATTCTTCCAGGAAGAGAGAACGGCAACAGGGCAAAGGGCTACCCCAAACCCCCAAACCCCTGCCGCACCCCCAGACAATCACGCTGCACCCATTTTAGTAACTGTACATAGCATAGTTCTCTGGTGTGTTTAGAGTCCCACATAGCATTATATTCTCTACATAATCCCTATTTATTCGCTACATAATCCCTAATCAGGAACAGTTCAAAACTAGTGCACTATATGGGGAATAGGGTGCCAGTTGGAGCTCAGGCTAGGTTTAAGGTCTAGACTCAAGTGTCTAGATGATGAATGTGAGGTTGATCATTTACACCTTGGCTTTCCCTTACTGTCTGACCAAGTCATTCATCATGGCCACACTATAATGAATGGAGTTGCCTCTCTCTCTCCTTCAGAGCTAACAAGGCAACTGGTTGCACTGTGTGTGTGTGGATGGTTGCGTGAGTGGGAGTGTGTGTATAGAGGGTTCAGTCAGTAAAATTAGATTACAACTGTGGTCAAGTCCAGAGAAAAGAAGAGCAGATTGACTCCCTGTGGAGTTGGGCCCAGAAGCAGTACTAACCAGAACAGATGCATAACAGGTACAGCCCAGAAGCAGTACTAACCAGAACAGATGCATAACAGGTACAGCCCAGAACCAGTGCTAACCAGAATTGAGAGAAATACAAAGTCCGATCCAACATACATCTTCTGATCTCACTGAATACCACTTAGAACCCTGAAAGTATTACGGGAATATCAACATATCCAAAAAATGCAGAATAAACTAATACACCAAGGTCAATAGAATAGTGCATTTGGGTACAAGATGTTTCATTGACAACAGGCATAACAGACAACCGAACCAGAAATTCCCAATCTTCCTCATGAAACTTTGTGTACACAGTTTTGCATCATGATTTATTTCAATTATTTGTTCATGAATAAAATTTCAAATTTTACAATAAAAAAGACTGAATATTGCATTTCATCCAACAAAATGTTCTGTAAGGTTAGATAGATATACATTGGGTTTGATAGTGTTGGATAGTGTCTGGATAGATATATATTGGATTTGATGAGGTTGGAGATGTTTGGGTTAGGTGGATATACACTGGGTTTGATTGGGCTGGAAAGGGTCAAGTTAGATAGATATACGCTGGGTTTGATAGGATGGGAGAGGGTTAGGTTAGATAGATATACACTGGGTTTGATAGGATGGGAGAGGGTTAGGTTAGATAGATATACACTGGGTTTGATAGGATGGGAGAGGTTCAGGTTAGATAGATATACGCTGGGTTTGATAGGGTGGGAGAGGTTCAGGTTAGATAGATATACGCTGGGTTTGATAGGGTGGGAGAAGTTCAGGTTAGATAGATATACGCTGGGTTTGATAGGGTGGGAGAGGGTCAGGTTAGATAGATATACGCTGGGTTTGATAGGGTGGGAGAAGTTCAGGTTAGATAGATATACGCTGGGTTTGATAGGGTGGGAGAGGGTCAGGTTAGATAGATAATTTCGGGTTTGATAGGGTTGGAGAGGGTTGGGTTAGGTGGATATACACTGGGTTTGATAGGGTGGGAGAGTGTCAGGTTAGATAGATTTTTGCTTAGTTTGATTGGGTGGGAGAAGGTCTGGTTAGGTAGATATACAGGTGCTGGTCATATAATTAGAATATCATCAAAAAGTTGATTAATGTCAGTAATTCCATTCAAAAAGTGAAACTTGTATATTATATTCATTCATTGCACACATACTGATATATTTCAAATGTTTATTTCTTTTAATTGTGATTATTATAACTGGCAACTAATGAAAATCCCAAATGCAGTATCTCAGAAAATTTGAATATTACTTAAGACCAATATTATTTTAGAAATGTTGGCCAACTGAAAAGTATGAACATGAAAAGTATGAGCATGTACAGCACTCAATACTTAGTTGGGGCTCTTTTTGCCTGAATTACTGCAGCAATGCGGCATGGCATGGAGTCGATCAGTCTGTGGCACTGCTCAGGTGTTATGAGAGCCCAGGTTGCTTTGATAGTGGCCTTCAGCTCTTTGGCATTGTTGGGTCTGGCGTATCGCATCATGAAATCGGCATCTCCATAAAGTTGGTCAGCAGCAGGAAGCATGAAGTGCTCTAAAACTTCCTGGGAGATGGCTGCGTTGACCTTAGACCTCAGAAAACACAGTGGACCAACACCAGCAGATGACATGGCACCCCAAACCATCACTGACTGTGGAAACTTTACACTGGACTTCAAGCAACGTGGATTCTGTGCCTTTCTAAAGGAAATGCAAAATTTACTTTCATCAGAGAACATAACTCAGCAGCAGTCCAGTCCTTTTTGTCTTTAGCCCAGGCGAGACGCTTCTGACGCTGTGTCTTGTTCAAGAGTGGCTTGACACAAGGAATGCGACAGCTGAAACCCATGTCTTGTATATGTCTCTGTGTGGTGGTTCTTGAAGCACTGACTCCAGCTGCAGTCCACTCTTTGTGAATCTCCCCCCACATTTTTGAATGGGTTTTGTTTCACAATCCTCTCCAGGGTGCGGTTATCCCTATTGCTTGTACACTTTTTTTCTACCGCATCTTTTCCTTCCTTTCGCCTTTCTATTAATGTGCTTGGACACAGAGCTCTGTGAACAGCCAGCCTCTTTAGCAATGACCTTTTGTGTCTTGCACTCCTTGTGCAAGGTGTCAATGGCCGTCTTTTGGACAGCTGTCAAGTCAGCAGTCTTCCCCATGATTGTGTTGCCTACAGAACTAGACTGAGAGACCATTTAAGGGCCTTTGCAGGTGTTTTGAGTTAATTAGCTGATTAGAGTGTGGCACCAGGTGTCTTCAATATTGAACCTATTCACAATATTCAAATTTTCTGAGATACTGAATTTGGGGTTTTCATTAGTTGTCAGTTATAATCATCAAAATTAAAAGAAATAAACACTTGAAATATATCAGTCTGTGTGGAATGAATGTGTACATTATACAAGTTTCACTTTTTGAATGGAATTACTGAAATAAATCAACTTTTTCATGATATTCTAATTATATGACCAGCACCTGTACATTGGGTTTGATATGGTAGGAGATTGTCAGGATAGATATTGGGTTTGATGAGGTTGGAGAGGGTTGGGTTAAGTGAATATACACTGGGTTTGATAGGGTGGGAGAGGGTCAGGATTGATATACATTGGGTTTGATAGGGTTGGAGAGGGTTGGGTTTGGTGGATATACACTGGGTTTGATAAGGTTGGAGAGGGTTGGGTTAGGTGGATATAAATTGGGTTTGATAGGGTTGGAGTGTGTCAGGATAGATATACATTGGGTTTGATAGGGTTGGAGAGGGTTGGGTTAGATGGATATACATAGCGTTTATATGCTTTGCTTTCATACAGCCCTACAGTCTGGAGAAACACACATAAAACACACAGAGACACTATTCATATTCTGCATTAGCTACTCTCCAAGAGACATGAAACATTTCTAAACCCAATCCATGGAGGAACATATACTAAACGGACAAGTGTTGCTAGTGATGTTGTGTGTGTGTATGCCACCACAGTGTGGTCTCCAAGGCCCTTTCAACACTGAGCAACATTACAGTCTTTGACTAAGAACTATAAAGAGAGCAATTGCCAGTTTTCAATTCCAAGCGATCCTCCTCTCTCCTTTCGTGAGAATACCAGGGTGTTCTTTTACTGGGTGCTGTATCAACATCAGTGGAAACTTTGAACTCAACTGAACCAGAACATTTTAGAAGCAAGACAAAATAGCAGTATTACAACTCTTGTACAACTAAATATGTGCAAGGAGTACAGTCATGTGAATTTGTAAGTATGCCCACTGGAAAGTTGACTTTCCTTGTACATATTTGGACATCGGGATTTGTAATTTCTATTTTAACTCTATTGACAGATAAAGGTAATACAAATTACACTGAATGATTTCATAACCTGCTTCAATTGCTGGTGTTGCCCCCTTTGGATGAAACAAAGAACGTAGCATTTTATGTAACTGTCTATCTGTCTCTTACATCAACTGGGAGGATTTTTTTTTACCCACTCTTATTTATAGTACTGCTTCAACTGTGTCATACTCAAGGGCTTTCTTACGTGTGCAGCTTGCTTCCCCACAGAGAATTTTGATAGGTTTGAGATCTCGGCTTTGACTCATTCTATTATGGGTTTGCTTTGTGTTTTGGATCGTTGTTCTGCTGCAAAAAACATGTTTGGTTTAGCTTTATATTTTTGCTGGACCGCGCAAGCAGAGCTGGCCAAGAGGAGCGAATGTCTCTTACTGGGTGAGTGAGTGACTGATTACACCTAACAACGTAGTGGTTAGAGACGTGCACTGCCATGTGGGTGAACAGTGTTTGATCCTCGCCACAGACAGCATAAAGTATGCATTCAATTGGTTCAGGAGAGACATGCTTCATTAGCTGCATTATAGTCAGCCTAAAATAAAACTTCCTGCGGTTATATTGCGACTATTCCTGGTGGACTTTTGTAGTACGCATGCATGCTTTTTGGGGTAATATAGACCACAACCCGTTGCACAGTAAAAGAGGAGGGGTTTCCATGATTCTCTCGTCTTTTCACTTGACGAAAAAGTCAGTTATTGTCACCTATATAGATAGTTAGATATATAGATAGATGTAGACTACAAAAATCCACCAGAAATAGTCGCATTATAACACAGACTGTTTTATTTTAGGCTGACTATCAGTGTCATTAATGAATGAAATAAACAAAAACATTGTTGTGCCATGAAATTAAATAGCTTTGGCAGTGTAAAGTTCATCTTCGGTCTCGCTAGCAATTGCTCAATTCTTTTGACTATTCCAAGTAGTAAATATATACTAGTAGGCCTTTTACTGGCTAATAAAGCCATACAGTTCTTAGTTATTGTTTGTGGTGGAAGTAAACTAAATGAGAAACGTTAGTCAGTTTAACATAACGATTAATGGTGTCTAACAAAATATTCAAACTTAGCGTGATGTTAATGCACGACAAAATGATCTAATGACGCAATTTTCTGACAAGGTACTCTGTCCCAATAAGTCCCAATACTGCCATACTAGCTTACTATATACAAAACAGTACGTTCTTCACATTCATCCGCAAAGTCCTTACTTGTATTACATAGTATGTTGTATGTGATTTGAGATTCAGCCCATACTTTCAATTTCCTCATAGTTCACATAGTGTAGTGGTTAGCTATTCAACTGTTATTGTATGGACGACCATCTACAGTAATCTTTGTACAAGAATACACTTTAGTTCTGTTCATAAATCTTCTGTTGCCCAAATTATTTCAGCAAAAATGTAATGGCTGGGATAAAAGTTGAATTTGGAGACTCACTCAAAACTTTCCTTTTCAACTTTTTGTAAAGGAAAGAAGAAGGTGCAGTGGTCTAAAAAAAAAATCTGTAGCTGTATATTCACTCTGTAATATCATGAATCTCATATATATTAGAGAATAATTGTATTATGTGACTGTTATTGTTTTCTAAAAAACGAACCAGCCATGCAGTGATTGGAGTAGTTGTTTTCATTATAGGTACTGTATAGCTATTAGCTAGCAATCTACAGTAATTTTTCTACAAGAGTTCCATTAATAAACATTCTGTTGTCCATGTAATTTCAGAAAAATATAATGGCTGAGGTAAAAGTTGCATTCCTGCTGTTTAAATAGTGTAATGGTTAAAGACATTGTTTGCCACATAGAAAACTGTGGATGAAAAACCAGCCAGGGACAACAACAGCAGGCCAGCTGAACCAGGCTTGCCTGATTCCTTTTCTGGTTGACAGCCTCTCAATCTTCTTCAGAATTCTCTTGTACAGTATGGAATTCATAGTTGGTGGAGGAGGGATAATGGTCTGGGGCTGTGATTCAGGGTTTGGGCTAGGCCCATTACTGTAATTTCCGGTTTAGAAACTGTGGCTTATACAAGGATGTTGAAAACATTTTCAACCACAGCGGTTACAGTTTTTCTCAATTGCCTACAAGCATCGGTCAATACTGAAACCACAATAACAAAACTCTTCACACAGTGTGCATTACCAACATGCATTGTTGCAAAACAATTAATCTCAACCCCAAAACTCACTAAAACCACCAAAACGCTTCATTCATGTCTCAAAAAAAGCTTGTTCCACCAAAACACTGGCAACAATTCTCACTCAGAAACACTCTCACTCATAGCTCACTGACCTAAAAAACACTAACAACAGGGATCATTACATAAATTACAAAGTTTTATCTTGTAGGTTTTTTTTATAATTTTTCACATAAATCAGTATTTGATCATAGAATAAAAAACTCCTCACTTTACTGACTTTATTAAAGTATATGGATCAAGAATGAATCACAAACACAGTAATTTGAAGGAATATCCTTTATCTATTCTACATCTTTGCATATAGTACATTTTACTTTAGAAAAATAATAAGTTAAAACAAAAAACTAATTTACCCACATTCCAGGGCTACAACAAAAACAAACAATCATCAACAAGTATAGTATAATCACTAGTCTCTGTGTATTGTAATAGCCAATGAGTGGTTTGTGTAACAGCAAACCATCACTGGACAGTGCTGCATGTGTTGTAATGTTAGCTCCTCTCTGGCCTGGGACATCCATGGTGACTCTCTATCCAATCACATTTCTTCCCCTGCGGTGTGTTTTTGAGTTGAATCCAGCTTCATCCACAAAGATTAATTTATGTGCAGTTTGACTGGTTTCCATTTCCATTACTCTCTAAAAAACTGTAAATCCATAGTTTTACAGTACTGTGTAAATGTGTAAATACCCTGTTTGGTTATTGAACAGACATCTTACCTGGATATATTGATACCGGAGTTATTTCGCACATTTGCCGTTTTTCTCAAAGGGCATAGTGTACTCTTGGGTCGGTTTTCAGTTGAAACTGCAATCAACTGTGTTTGGATTGACTAAATATTCTAACATAATGAACATTTTCTAAACAATATCTAACATTTTCTTTATATTTCAATCTGGTTACTGCTGAAATTAACACCATTTTCTATCATTCTGTTTTGAATGTGTTTTTAATCGTTTTGAGAACAGCGTGTAAGCATTTGAGAAAACGTGCTGTGTATATATTGTTTTGTAGATGGTTGAGTTTGAATGAGAAAAGAGATTTTGGGGAATGTGTTCATTGAAGGCATTTTGTGTGAAAGCAATGAGAAATGATTGACTGTTTGGTTCACATACACTTCCGTTTTGCTGACTGTGTGAAGAGTTTTGTTACTGTAACTTTTGTATTGTTCGATGCTTGTTAGCAATCGGGAAAAACTGTAATACATAGGTGCGGCTAATACACAAGTTGAAATTTTTACATATATATAGGTGACACGTTTTCCAGCATCAAACTATTTCACAGATGATTTCTTGGTCTCAGAAATTAATGTAGCAAATATGACAAATTGGCATTACAGGGTATTCAAAAACTTATTTTAATCTTCAACAAATTAATTTTGGTAGTGCCCTATTGCAGATCATCATCATCATCATCATCATCTTCTTCCGCTTATCCGGGGCCGGGTCGCGGGGGCAGCAGTCTAAGCAGGGATGCCCAGACTTCCCACTCCCCAGACACTTCCGCCAGCTCTTCCGGGGGGACACCGAGGCGTTCCCAGGCCAGCCGGGAGACATAGTCCCTCCAGCGTGTCCTAGGTCTTCCCCAGGGTCTCCTCCCGGTGGGACGGGACCGGAACACCTTCCCAGGAAGGCGTTCCGGAGGCATCCGAAACAGATGCCCAAGCCACCTCAGCTGACCCCTCTCGATGTGGAGGAGCAGCGGCTCTACTCTGAGCACCTCCCGGGTGACCGAGCTTCTCACCCTATCTCTAAGGGATCGCCCAGCCACCCTGCAGAGAAAGCTCATTTTGGCCGCCTGTATCCAGGATCTTGTCCTTTCGGTCATGACCCAAAGCTCATGACCATAGGTAAGAGTAGGAACGTAGATTGACCGGTAAATCGAGAGCTCTTTCTTCACCACGACAGACCGATACATCGACCGCATTACTGCAGAAGCTGCACCGATCCGTCTGTTAATCTCCCGTTCCATCCTTCCCTCACTCGTGAACAGGACCCCTAGATACTTAAACTCCTCCACTTGAGGCAGGCACTCTCCACCAACCTGAAGTGGGCAAGCCACCCTTTTCCGACTGAGGACCATGGCCTCGGATTTGGAGGTACTGATTTTCATCCCCACCGCTTCACACTCGGCTGCAAACCGTCCAAGTGCATGCTGAAGGTCCTGGCTTGAAGGGGCCAACACGACAACATCATCCGCAAAGAGCAGAGACGAAATCGTGTGGTCCCCAAACCTGACACCCTCCGGCCCCTGGCTGCGCCTAGAAATTCTGTCCATAAAAATTACGAACAGAACCGGTGACAAAGGGCAGCCCTGCCGGAGTCCAACATGCACAGGGAACAAGTCTGACTTACTGCCGGCAATGCGGACCAAGCTCCTGCTTCGGTCGTACATGGACCTGACAGCCCTTAGCAAAGGACCCAGGACCCCATATTCCCCAAGCACCCTCCACAGGATGCCGCGAGGGACACAGTCGAATGCCTTCTCCAAATCCACAAAACACATGTGGATTGGTTGGGCAAACTCCCATGAACCCTCCATCACCCTGTAGAGGGTATAGAGCTGGTCCAGTGTTCCACGGCCTGGACGAAAACCACACTGTTCCTCCTGAATCCGAGGTTCTACTATCGGCCATATTCTCCTCTCCAGAATCCTGGCATAGACTTTCCCGGGGAGGCTGAGAAGTGCGATCCCCCTATAGTTGGAACACACCCTCCGGTCCCCCTTCTTAAAAAGAGGGACCACCACCCCGGTCTGCCATCCCAGAGGCACTGTCCACGACTGCCACGCGATGTTGCACAGGCATGTCAGCCAAGACAGCCCCACAACTTCCAGAGACTTGAGGTACTCAGGGCGGATCTCATCCACCCCCGGTGCCTTGCCACCGAGGAGTTTCTTAACCACCTCTGTGACTTCAGCCCGGGTGATGGACGAGTCCACCTCTGAGCCCTCACCCTCTGCTTCCTCAATGGAAGACATGACGGCGGGATTGAGGAGATCCTCGAAGTACTCCTTCCACCGCCCGACGACATCCCCAGTTGAGGTCAACAGCTGCCCACCTCTACTGTAAACAGTGTTGGTAGGGCACTGTTTCCCTCTCCTGAGGCGCCGGATGGTTTGCCAGAATCTCTTCGAGGCCAGCCGATAGTCCTTCTCCATGGCCTCACCGAACTCCTCCCAGGCCCGAGTTTTTGCCTCCACAACCACCCAGGTTGCAGTCCGCTTGGCCTGTCGGTACCCGTCAGCTGCCTCAGGAGTCCCACAAGCCAACCAGGCCTGATAGGACTCCTTCTTCAGCTTGACAGCATCCCTTACTTCCGGTGTCCAACACCGGGTTCGGGGATCGCCGCCTCGACAGGCACCGGAGACCTTACGGCCACAGCTCAGAGTGGCCGCTTCGACAATGGCGGTGGAGAACATGGTCCACTCGGACTCAATATCTCCAGCCTCCCTCGGGATCCAGTTGAAGCTCTGCCGGAGGTGGGAGTTAAAGATCTCTCTGACAGGAGACTCGGCCAGACGTTCCCAGCAGACCCTTACAGTACGCTTGGGCCTGCCGAGTCTGTCCAGCTTCCTCCCCCGCCATCGGATCCAACTCACAACCAGGTGGTGATCAGTTGACAGCTCCGCCCCTCTCTTCACCCGAGTGTCCAAGACATACGGCCGCAGGTCAGATGAGACGACAACAAAGTCGATCATCGACCTGCGGCCTAGGGTGTCCTGGTGCCACGTGCACTGATGGACACCCTTATGCTTGAACATGGTGTTCGTTATGGACAAACTGTGACTAGCACAGAAGTCCAATAACTGAACACCGCTCGGGTTCAGATCAGGGGGGCCGTTCCTCCCAATCACGCCCCTCCAGGTGTCACTGTCGTTGCCCACGTGGGCGTTGAAGTCCCCCAGTAGAACGATAGAGTCCCCAGTCGGAGCACTTTCCAGCACCCCTCCCAGAGACTCCAAGAAGGTTGGGTACTCTGCACTGCCGTTCGGCCCGTAGGCACAAACAACAGTGAGAGACCTATCCCCGACCCGTAGGCGCAGGGAAACGACCCTCTTGTTCACCGGGGTAAACTCCAACACATGGCGGCAGAGCTGGGGAGCTATAAGCAAACCCACACCAGCCCGCCGCCTCTCACCATGGGCAACTCCAGAGTGGTGAAGAGTCCATCCTCTCACAAGTAGTGTGGTTCCAGAGCCCAAGCCGTGCGTAGAGGTGATCCCGACTACCTCTAGTCGGAACCTCTCAACCTCACGCACGATCTCAGGCTCCTTCCCCGCCAGCGAGGTGACGTTCCACGTCCCGAGCTAGTTTCCGTGTCCGGGGATCGGGTTGTCTAGGCCCCCGCCTTCGACTGCCGCCCGATCCTCTCTGCACCCCTATTGCAGATGTTTAATATTAATGTACCATGTATTTACAAGTCATTATTCTCCGAGCAAATTCAATTAATATATGGTGTGGTAATACTCTGGTTTGTATATGCACAAAACTATTACATTAATGGTGCAGTTTATACACAAGTTATAAATGGGAAATACTGTAGTTTCAGCTATAAAATTTATGGTGAGGTTTATACCTAGTGTTGGATATATACTGGGAATTGCGGTAGTTTCAGTGAGGGGTCTTAATGCTACTGGATACAAAGACATTTTAGACAATTGGGTGCTTCCAACTTTGTGGCAAACGTTTGGGGAAGTCCTGTTCCTGTTCCAGCATAACTGTGTCCCTGTGCACTAAGTGGGGTCCATAAAGACATGGTTTGATGAGGTTGGTGTGGTGGAACTCAAGTGGTCTGCACAGAGCCCTGGCCTCAACCCCATTGAACACCTTTGGGATGAATTGGTACACAGGTTGCGAGCCAGGCCTTCTCATCCAACATCAGTGCCTGGCCTCACAAATGCTCTTTTGGCTGAATGGCCACAAATCTCCACAGAGACACTCCAAACTCTTGTGGAAAGCCTTCCCAGAAGGGTGGGGTGCTGTTATAATGCCCATGGTTTTGAAATAGGACGTCCAACAAGCTCAAATTGATGTGATGGTCGGGTGTCCATATACCTCTGGCCATATACAGGTGCTGGTCATATAATTAGAAAATCATCAACATTTTATTTATTTCAGTAATTCCATTCAAAAAGTGAAACTTGTATTAATTCCACACAGACTGATATATTTCGAGTGTTTATTTCTTTTAATGTTGATGATTATAACTGACAACTAATTAAAACCCCAAATTCTGTATCTCAGAAAATTATGAATAGAATATTGTGAATAGTTTCAATATTGAAGACACCTGGTGCCACACTCTAATCAGCTAATTAACTCAAAACACCTGCAAAGGCCCTTAAATGGTCTCTCAGTCTAGTTCTGTAGGCAACACAATCATGGGGAAGACTGCTGACTTGACAGCTGTCCAAAAGACGACCATTGACACCTTGCACAAGGAGTGCAAGACACAAAAGGTCATTGCTAAAGAGGCTGGCTGTTCACAGAGCTCTGTGTCCAAGCACATTAATAGAGAAGCGAAGGGAAGGAAAAGATGTGGTCGAAAAAAGTGTACAAGCAATAGGGATTAACTGCACCCTGGAGAGGATTGTGAAACAAAACCCATTCAAAAATGAGGGGGAGATTCACAAAGAGTGGACTGCAGCTGGAGTCAGTGCTTCAAGAACCACCACGCACAGACGTATGCAAGACATGGGTTTCAGCTGTCGCATTCCTTGTGTCAAGCGGTTCTTGAACAAGACACAGAATCAGAAGCGTCTCGCCTGGGCTAAAGACAAAAAGGACTGGACTGCTGCTGAGTGGTCCAAAGTTATGTTCTCTGATGAAAGTAAATTTTGCATTTCCTTTGGAAATCAAGGTCCCAGAGTCAGTCAGTGATGATTTGGGGTGCCATGTCATCTGCTGGTGTTGGTCCACTGTGTTTTCTGGGGTCCAAGGTCAACGCAGCCGTAACCTGTTAGGAAAGGGACTCGAACCGATCAGGATTAGGATACCGGACGTGCCCCCAAAATGTGATGGCAATTTCTAAAGTCCAAATAGTTATATGCAAATGGTAAGTAAGACAGGAGAAATCAATTGCGCAATAAACTGTTTTAATTTACTTGCAAGGAGAAAGTATGCAGGTTACAAGGTAACAGTGAATAGTCTCTAAATAAAAACATCATTTCGACAGTATTTATTACATAGGAAAAAGGGGTGTGGTAAGATGCTGCCATCTGTCTTATGTCAATCAAACACATTCCCTTTGTTCTATCACACAAGTCAAATGCTATCTTCCCTCACCTTATCCTTCCTGCCATAATGTTTACTCAAAAGGGGCCAACTGACCTTACTCCCCCTGTTGTGTATCTTCTCCTATCCCATCCTAAAACCCATTGATCTGCATCTGGACAGACAATAGATGCCCCCTATGCAAATACCAGATCCCCCACATTCCTCTACCTATATAAACAGTGGGACTCAGTCTTTTACTCAGTGAGAATACATTGTATAAAGAAATTTCCACAACACTACCAGGAAGTTTTAGAGCACTTCATGCTTCCTGCTGCTGATCAACTATATGGAGATGCAGATTTCATTTTCCAACAGGACTTGGCATCTGCACACAGTGCCAAAGCTACCAGTACCTGGTTTAAGGACCATGGTATCCCTGTTCTTAATTGGCCAGCAAACTCGCCTGACCTTAACCTTATAGAAAATCTATGGGGTATTGTGAAGAGGAAGATGCGATACGCCAGACCCAACAATGCAGAAGAGCTGAAGGCCACTATCAGAGCAACCTGGGCTCTCATAACACCTGAGCAGTGCCACAGACTGATCGACTCCATGCCACGCCGCATTGCTGCAGTAATTCAGAAAAAAGGAGCCCTGACTAAGTATTGAGTGCCGTACATGCTCATACCTTTCATGTTCATACTTTTCAGTTGGCCAACACTTCTAAAAATATTTGTTTTGTATTGGTCTTAAGTAATATTCAAATTTTCTGAGATACTGAATTTGGGATTCTCATTAGTTGTCAGTTATAATCATAACAATTAAAATAAATAAACATTTGAAATATATCAGTTTGTGTGGAATGAATATAATATACAAGTTTCACTTTTTGAATGGAATTACTGAAATAAATCAACTTTTTGATGACATTCTAATTATATGACCAGCACCTGTTGTGTATATTACTGAGTTGGTGAAGAAGTTGAAGATTTAATGTGTTAGTTTAATATGACCAAATCATGTCTGTCATGTCAGCATAGAAAGAATACTGTGCAAGCACCATTATGTAACTGCCAGATTATGGTAATGTGCTATATATGCATGCCTCAGCTTCTACACTCAAATTTCTGGATGCAGTCTATCATGCAGCTATGCATTTTCTCCAGGTGTACATTTTTGGACACATCAAATTCTTGTCATGTATGCACTTCAATAAGCTGGGGGTCCTTTACCACTGAAAGGGCCAGATATTGGTAGAATTTTAATATAAGGATGTTATGCAAATCTATGCAAATCCTAAAGAGAACATTGGTTTAAACAACAGCAGTTACCTAACATTCTCTCAAGACTGGGTAGTACTGGATATACCACAGACCTATTCAAAACTGGGTAAAACTGGTTTTGAATATATTGACCTACACTCATGGAATGCCATTCAGAGTGTTCTTATGTTTAACATTTTAGTGGCTATTAGACAACTAAAATATCTTAGAAATAATCATTGTATTCGAAATTGTGCAGGGTTAATGCAGGGTTCACCAAACGTTTTTCTCTGGGGGCCACATTATCGTTCCTGACTGTGATGGGGGGGCCGGGGCCAGGTCAGCTATATAACAGAATTGTATGACCCAGACCAAAATGACCACCAGCAGGCCTCATTGTGGAGTAGAGATTACTAGCCTGGCACAGCCATCCCCATTACTATATCCCCACTACTATATCAACACTACTATATCAACACTTGATTCCTGGCACATATTTGTTTATCTTTACTAGTGGGTTGCAAAAGTAGTAATCGAGTCTTCACACTATGTTTAAATTTGAAATACCACAGATATTCCATTTATTTATTTTCTAATAAAAATAACATCAAAGCTGTCAAGGTAAGAAACATCTGCCTAGTTGAGGTGATTGACACTGGCAAAGGTGAGTGAAAAATAATAAATTATAGGTAGGCCTGTTGATATTAATAATAATATTAATAATAATTGTGTGCAGCACTTAATAAAGGTCAAATAAATAGGCCTATAAAATAAATTAAAAAAACATTGAAATTATACATGAGTAATAGAACATTTAACATGAGTAATAGAACAACTAACCAGCTCTTATCCTATCCAGGTGAGCATGTTCAAGGTGTCAAGGTGAAAATGAAATGAGCAGTAGGCTCAAAACTAAAGCACAACAATAATACAGAATAATGGTAATCAAAATCAGTAGTATTTGTAGGGGAGCTGGATTTGTACTAGTTGATGAATTGTGCTGTCTTTGGGATGGGGTCAATAACAGCAATCTCCTCACTTCACTTCAGGGTGCCTTCTGGAGCCCTGGCATGATGGAGGGATGACAGATTGAACACAAGAAGCACCATATTCAGTAAATGGCAAGACATGGTGCTGTCTGCTTTTCTCTGTGACATAATTTTACCAAATATGTAGCAAAAACACTTTACATTATGCTTCATTAGTTAACATTAGTAAACTAAATTAGTTAACATTAACTAATAATGAACTGCACTTATACAGCATTTATCCATCTTTATTAATGTTAATTCAAACATTTACTAATACTTTATTAAAATCTTGTTAACATGAGTTAATGCACTGTGAACTAACATGAACAAACAATGAACAGCTTTATTTCTATTAACTAACATTAACAAAAATGAATAAATACTGTAACAAATGTATTGCTCATTGTTAGTTCATGTTGGTTAATACATTAACTAATGTTGAATGAATGAACCTTATTGCATATTTCTTATTTATAATTAAAATCAGTAATTGTTAAAATCAGTGTGCTTACAGTATCAGTGTGAACTGTGTGCTTGCTTCTGGCTGGTGAGAAGTTCAATGTCTGGTTGCAGTCTAGTGGTAGCCAGTCTCAAGGTCTGATGCAAGTGTTTATCTGTGAGTCTGTTCCTTGTTGGAATCTTGGTTTGCTTCATTTGGGAAAAGGTTTGTTCACAGATGTAGGTGCTGCCAAAAACTGTGGACATCTTCATCACATGCTGTTTGATGTTTGGGTAGGTTTCCTCTGGGAGCGCAGCATAGAACTCAATGAGACTGTCAGGCTGGAACGCGTTTTTAAGGATATCACAATTCTGTAACTCAGCGCAGTAGCTTTGGGTGGCAGGGAGATGCGTGAAGTCCAGCTTTTGGACCTGTCGCACAAGCAGCACTAGTTTCATCTCGAACGCTTTGATGTGGGAATACATGTCACTGATTAGCTTCCCTTGGCCTTGGAGCTGCACGTTAAGGTGGTTCAACATTTCAGTCACATCAGTTAAAAACGTGAGGTCCCATTTCCATTCTGGCTCGGTCAGCTCTCGTACCGTTTCACCTTTAAACTGCAGGAAGGTGTTGATTTCAGGTAGCAGGTCATAGAAACGGCGCAACACTCTGCCTCGGCTTAACCATCGTACTTCTGTGTAGTACAGCACATCCTCGTAGGCGCACTCAAGCTCGGAGAGAAAGGCCTGGAACTGTCTGTGTTTCAGCCCATGTTTTCGGATGTAGTTGACACAGTGCACAACCACCTTCATGAAAGACGCCTACTTCAAAACTTTGCAGCATAGTGCTTGCTGGTGAATCAGACAGTGGACTTGTAGTGGGGGGGGGGGGGGGGGGGGGTGAGACCTCGTTCCTCGAATTCGCTGTTCAAGCGCCTTTCTAGCCCCTTTGTTGTGCCTCTCCTGTCGTAGCACCTTTGAGACTTTTTAGAGCTGCCAGCTCCTCAGACACTAAAAATGAGCAGTTGTGCTGTGTCCTGCATGTCATTGCTCTCATCCATGGCCAAAGCAAAAAACTTGAATTCTGACGCTTTCTTATTCAGCTGGTCATACACGTTGTCCCCCAAATCTTCGATTCGCCTGGTCATAGTAGGTGCGGAGAGACTCACCGTGTTGAGCGCATCCACTTTCTTTACATATAATACAAACTGCACGGTCCTTACACTGAACAAAAAAATTATCGTTGGTCCACTGTTCTTTAAAAACTGCACTCTCTATCAACTAGCCATTTTGCTGTCCTGAACATTGACAGTTGCGCGCGTGACAATGCGCGTGCGCTGTCTGACACTGCTTGATCTCGAGCATGTCGGGTGACGAAAAGTCGGCAAATATTATAGTTCATTTTATAACTAAATTAAAATGTTTAACTTAATAAATCAACAAAATACCAGATGCAGACGTTATAATTTTCCAAAAAGCTATTTAGAAAAAATAGGTGGTCAAAGGGGGGTGTCGGCCCGCGGGCCTTAGTTTGGTGACCCATGTGACTATATGTATCACAAATTTATATTTTGAGTGTTGTTAAAATAGGGGGCTCTGCTGTGAAAGAGACCTCGGTTTCAACTGATTTCTCTGCATGAATAAAGGTACAAAAAAGTAGAGGAGTAGATACTCAGGGTAAGTCTTAGAGGTTTAAAGTTTAGGTTTAGTGGATTAGTGTTAGATGAGTAGATACTGGGTGTGGGTGTTGGAGGGTTAATGTTTAGGGTTTAGCAGGTTAGTGTTGGAAGAGTAGATATTGGGTGCACCTGGGGAAGTTGGGGAGTTTTTGCAGACGTGTCTCCTCAGGAAGTATAGTCGTTTTTGGGAAGTTTGCATTAATGAGTTTGCTTGTCTAGACCAAGTGAAGTCATCCTTGATGAACACACCGAGAAACCTGAATTCAGAGATTCTGTCCACTTCAGCTCCATCAATGTGTATGGGGGCATGAGCCCCCTCTGCTGCTTCCTGAAGTCCAAAATCATCTCTTTAGACTTACAGACATTGAGAGTGGTTGTTGTCCTGGCACCATGTAGCCTGGTTCCTTACCTCCTCTCTGTACACAGTCTCATCGTTGTTGGAGATGAGACCCAGGATGGTAGTCTCGTCCACAAATTTTAGGAAGATGTTGGAGCTGTTTGTGGCCAGGGAGTACAGGAGGGGACTGAGTACACAGCCCTGTGGGGCTCCAATGCTCAGGATCAGTTCAGAGGAGGGGAGGTTGCCCATTCTCACCACCTGGGGTCTGCCCATTTGCAGAGGGAGGTCCTGAGTTTTGGAACAAGCTTGGCGGGCACAATAGTGTTGAATGCAGAGCTGTAGTCCTTGAACAGCATCCTCATTTATGTGTTTCCTTTTTCCAGGTGGGAGAGGGTGATGTGTGTCGTCAGGGCAATGGCATCATCCATAGATCTATTGGTGCGGTATGTGAATTGAAAGGGGTCCAAAGTGTCAGGAAGTGTGGAGCAGATATGAGTTCTGACCAGCCGCTCAAAGCACTTCAAGATGGTGGAGGTAAGTGCTACAGGGCGGAATATTAGTTATATTTCTTGTGGCAATATTTTGGAAGGGCGTCTACTTCTAGGCCAAGTTACTCTCATGTTAAATCATCTCCATTCGTAAATTATTTGCCTCACAGTGGACTGATGGAGTTCAAATCTTTTTTAAATGGTTTTTAAATCGGCTTCACCAGATTGATGTCTTCTGAGATCTTCTTTCCATTTAGCATGCTGCGTTTTTCATTTACCTTTATGGGAAAATCCAAACTGACCAGGTTTTTTGTCTCTATTTATCAGCCCAATTTTTTGGGTACCAACTGTTTCATTTGGTACCCAATTATTTGCCACCTCTACTTACATTCTACTTACATAATTGATTTAACAAATGAAACTCAGGGTTCACTTATTTTGCATCATTTCACCAGTTCTCTTATTATTTCCTCTAAACCAACTGTGATGCCAGCTAGGATATGATTAGAGACACCAAGTTAAGGTGGTAATTCCATCGATCGACACACTTAAAGGAGTAAGAAACAGAGACAAAATTCTATAGGCACAAGTTAACCATTTTAATTGTATTTGCAAATAAGAGAGACGCGTCAACCGCTTACAAACATAATCGTTCGAGGAGTCTCTGACTTGACACATGAACATTCAACAGTATTTATCACAGATAAAAGGGGTGTGGTAAGTAGTTGCCCATCTGTCTTTTCAGTCAAACACATGCCCTTTTGCATGTCCTGGGCTTGACACAAGGGACATATTGTCTTCCCCCATCTGGGTATCTTTCTCAACCCTTCAGGGGGACCTTAAGCATCTGGACAACCTACAGATAGTCAGATGATTAACCCTATAATCTACTGTTACCAGTCAAGAATGCCCCCTAGGACAAATACCAGATCGCTCTCTAACACATTCATTTTCACATCCAAACAATGGGACTCAGTCCTTTAATCAGTAAGAATGCATCAGGTTTCAGAATTTCCACAACACCAACCTATGGAATTGGTGACAATAAACTTGTGTCTAAACAGTAATGCATTTCCTTGTTAATTTACTTGTTTTTGCGATATAATAGTTTTATTTTAAATAACTTTCTGTCTTTCCCTTGCTCATTTATTCTCTCTCCTCATCTTTTTCCACATTTTCTTTCATCTCATTGTCTTTCTCTACTATAATACATGACAGACAGGAACAATGACTCCCCTGTTCCTTTCCTGCTCTTCCTCAAGCTCCCACATCTCACCCATCCCACCTCCCCCTCTCCTCTCTCTTCTCCCTTCCACTTTTTAATCTGTTGTAGTCTACCCTTTGTCTCTCTACTCAGAGTGAAATACTAGCGGGACTGTAATGCACCTCACCTTTCACTGCAAACCAGGAAGCTGTGTTTATTTATTGATATGTTTATCAGAGAACACTCCTTCTCCATAATGCATGTTACCTGACCACTGCGCCCCACAAACGTCTGATCATAGCTTGGACTGAATGTTGTTGTGTCAATTTTTTGTCTTTTAGCATGGTGACCTTTTTAGATGTGCCCATGGTTACAAACTGGACTAGGTAACTTGGTTGAGTCATCTTAAATGTTTTCTAAATGTGTTAGCTAGATTTTATTCTGAATGTGTGAGCTAGATATTGTGTGTGTGCTAGATATTATACTGGGATAAAATGTGTGTGTTAGATATTTTACCAGGGCATGATTGGACAACACACAATACTGTAGGACAAAACATGGTAGGACAGGACACGGTAGGACAAGACACAGTAGAGAGGACACAGTAGGACAAGAAATAGTAAGATTGGACACACTAAGACAGGACATGGTAGGAGAGGACACGGTAGGAGAGGGCACAGTAGGACAGGACATTGTAGGAGAGGACAGTAGGACAAGAAACGATAGAATAGGACACGGTTGGGCAGATCATGGTTGGACAAGACACAGTCGGACAGGACAAGGTAGGACAGAACAAGTGGGACTCCATTAAGTAGTCAAAGGTGGTGGAAATTATCTAAGTAGATAATCTATTACATAATTACCTGATTGCGATTATTTGAGCCAAATCACAATAATTTTATAGACAACGACCCTTTTTACAATATTTTGATTGCAAAATCATGTATTTCCAATCTGAAAAAAGGGTTTTATGCCAATGTTAGAAATGTCTCAACAAAACCCCATGCAAATATCATGCAAATAACGTGCAAATTATGTCAGTTTCCATCAGTAAGGATGTCCAGGGCAGAAGTTAGGGTTTGCAGAAGTGCGTTTGACAGATCTGAAGAAAGTTATAGGCGCAGATCATTTACTGAAAATAAATTTATTTAAACAGAATGTTTAAACCTAGTTTAGAAATGTTTTTCTATGCACATTAATGTAATTTCGCAACATTATTATTTAATAGACAAATGCATCTCTGTCGCTTATCTGTTGCATCAGCTCTGATCGACAAAATAAATAAATATTCAAGTGTGTATAAAATATTTTCATTAATATTGTAAGTCAAATTATGTCATTTACAACCATATTTCCTTATTAGATAACGCACAGTAAAATGTATGGTTAGAAATATAATTTTCCCATTGCATATTAAACATTCAAACATGTTTTGCTAGGTAACGAAGGGTGTTTTAAGTAACAAGGCAATAATATTTGCAGCAGAGTGAGAGGTGAAATGTATACTATAATAGTGGTTTATTACTTTATTACAAAAGATAAAAAATTACAGATAAATTACAAAAGACCAAAAATTAAATAGTTAATCAACATTTCTTGTGCAACAATTCATTGTCAACTAAAATGTTATAAATGTGATAGCCCTAGCAATGTTATGAGAGACCATGTGAAGAAATTAATATACACTGAACAAAATTATAAACGCAACACTTTTGTTTTTGCCCCCATTAATCATGAGCTGAACTCAAAGATCTAAGACTTTATGTACACAAAAGGTCTATTTCTCTCAAATATTGTTCACAAATCTGTATAAATCTGTGTTAGTGAGCACTTCTCCTTTGCCGAGATAATCCATCCACCTCACAGGTGTGGCATTTCAAGATGCTGATTAGACAGCATGATTATTGCATAGGTGTGCCTTAGACTGGCCACAATAAAAGGCCACTCTAAAATGTTTGGTTTACTAACCCTAAATCAAACCTTTTTACTAACCCTAAACATAACCCTTTTACTAACCCTAAACATAACCCTTTTATTATCCATAAACTTAACCCTTTTACAATCCCTAAACCTAACCCTTTACTAACCTTAAAACTTAACCCTTTTACTAACCTTAAAACTTAACCCTGAATTCCATCTCAAAGTAACCTTAACCTAAACCTCAATGATGAAGCATTTACGTCCATTTAACCTATCTTTATTGCCTAATACTTAACCTTGCCCTAAAGCCCAAAATTCTCATTGATCAATTGTTTCTGATTCAAACATATATTCAGGAACATTTTTGTTCCCATTAATATGACAAAAGCACATGCAGATACAGACACAGCGCTATCATGAACAACAAACAGGCAGAGAGTCTTCTAAGGTTGCATTCCAAAGGGCATGTTATTCTCTGTGGGCCTTAGAATATAGGGATTGGGAATAGGGTGCTATTTGGGAAGTACGCATGGAGTTTTCTGTGCCGGCTGACAGAGGCTGCTGCCATAACACATTGAATGCTAATGCAGACATAACGGGTTGATTATTGCATTATTCTTAGCTTCAACCAAAGCACTCCAATGCCACATGTCAACATTGTATTTATCCTAGGGTATGACTGGACTGGGGGAATGTTTTGATTTTCTGTCATCTACCAGGGAGCTAATGAAAATAAATGAAAATGAAAACTAATGCTTATTAGAAGGAAATTATTTGTTAAGAGTATCAGGAGCAGAAATATGAATGGTTGGTGGAAGAGAGAGAAATATTTCAGTTTAGGCACACACTTAATCTCTATCCTCTCATATCACTCAGGGGAGTGGAAGTAAGAGGGATGGAAAGGTGGAGCAATAGGGAGGTGGGGACAGAGGGATGGGGAGGTGGAGGAATAGGGAGGTGGGGACAGAGGGATGGGGAGGTGCCACAGATAGGGAGTGTGAAGGAATGTTGAGGGTGGAGAGGTGAGAAGAATGGAGGGATGGGCAGAGGAGGGGAGGATGGAGAGGCATGAATGGTGTCCTTGGCAGTGTAGGGGGTGACCTTGGCAGTGTACGGTGTAACCTTGGCAGTGTACGGTGTAACCTTGGCAGTGTAGGGTGTGACCATGGCAGTGTAGGGGGTGACCTTGACAGTGTACGGTGTGACCTTGGCAGTGTGAGGGGGTGACCTTGACAGTGTAGGGGGTGACCTTGGCAGTGTATGGTGTGACCTTGGCAGTGTAGGGGGTGACCTTCACAGTGTACGGTGTGACCTTGGCAGTGTACGGTGTGACCTTGGCAGTGTAGGGGGTGAACTTGGCAGTGTAGGTGGTGAACTCACCAGTGTGGGCTGACCTTAGCAGTGTAGGGCGTGACCTTAGCAGAATAGGGCGTGACCTTAGCAGAATAGGGAGTGACAATGGCAATATTAGGATGTCATGTCTGCTTTAATCTAGGCTGGTTCTCCATATTAGATGCATCCACAATTCTCTACATAGAACCCTTCATATACCAGTCCCTTATGTGGATCTGGTCCAAAGAAATGCAATATAAAAGGAAAAGGAAGCCATTTGGGAAGCAGTTTGTCAGACCAAACTGCGTCTCTGTTTTTCAAAATCTTTGAGGATGTCTTTCTGATTTTTATGTTTGTTGTTGTCTTTCTATGAGATGACAGAGATCAGAAATGAGAAAGTGAGTGTGATGGAGGAAGACATGAACGGAAAGCAAGATAGCAGAAGTGATGACACTGATGGAGTTGAAGAACACCACAACTTGGCAGCATGCCTAGATAATGCATTTAAGACTTATTTTTTCTGCCATTAAAACCCAAAGGCAAAGGAAACAGTGGAATTTGGAGGATTATTTGAGGGTAGGACAATGTACCAAATGATAACCTATTCCCCATGTAGTGCACTCCATTCAAACAGGGCTCATAGGATAAAATTTGTGATGCTGGCAGTATTAGTCAGACAATTACTTCCACTTAAATTCACGGTTAAGCTGCCCACTGAAATCAATCTTTAGGAATATGATGCCTCAGGCTTTGCCCTTCCTGCAATGAGTGCCATATTATTCATGTACAGGAAGATGAAATTGTTATTACTATTATTTTTATTAAAACTTTAAATTCTTAATTATTACATGAATACATTAGATGCTCTTTTAACTGTTTTGTGACCAACAATACAATTTTCATATTGGAAGGTTTAGGATTATATTATGAAATGGTTTGGTTTATATGGTCCTATATTAGAAGGGTTAGTGTTATATGGTCCTATATTGGAAGGGTTAGTGTTATATGGTCCTATATTGGAAGGGTTTGTGTTATATGGTCCTATATTGGAAGGGTTTGTGTATATGGTCCTATATTGGAAGGGTTAGTATTATATGGTCCTATATTGGAAGGGTTAGTGTTATATGGTCCTATATTGGAAGGGTTTGTGTTATATGGTCCTATATTGGAAGGGTTTGTGTTATATGGTCCTATATTGGAAGGGTTAGTATTATATGGTCCTATATTGGAAGGGTTAGTGTTATATGGTCCTATATTGGAAGGGTTAGTGTTATTCGGTCCTATATTGGAAGGGTTAGTGTTATATGGTCCTATATTGGAAGGGTTAGTGTTATATGGTCCTATATTGGAAGGGTTAGTGTTATTTGGTCCTATATTAGAAGGGTTAGTGTTATATGGTCCTATATTGGAAGGGTTAGTGTTATATGGTCCTATATTGGAAGGGTTAGTGTTATTTGGTCCTATATTGGAAGGGTTAGTGTTATATGGTCCTATATTGGAAGGGTTAGTGTTATATGGTCCTATATTGGAAGGGTTAGTGTTATATGGTCCTATATTGGAAGGGTTAGTGTTATATGGTCCTATATTGGAAGGGTTAGTGTTATATGTTCCTATATTAGAAGGGTTAGTGTTATATGGTCCTTTATTAGAAGGGTTAGTGTTATATGGTCCTATATTAGAAGGGTTAGTGTTATATGGTCCTATATTGGAAGGGTTTGTGTTATATGGTCCTTTATTAGAAGAGTTAGTGTTATATGGTCCTTTATTAGAAGGGTTAGTGTTATATGGTCCTATATTATTAGGGTTAGTGTTATATGGTCCTTTATTAGAAGGGTTAGTGTTATATGGTCCTTTATTAGAAGGGTTAGTGTTATATGGTCCTTTATTAGAAGGGTTAGTGTTATATGGTCCTTTATTAGAAGGGTTAGTGTTATATGGTCCTTTATTAGAAGGGTTAGTGTTATATGGTCCTTTATTAGAAGGGTTAGTGTTATATGGTCCTATATTAGAAGGGTTAGTGTTATATGGTCCTATATTAGAAGGGTTAGTGTTATATGGTCCTATATTAGAAGGGTTAGTGTTATATGGTCCTATATTAGAAGGGTTAGGGTTATATCTTCCTATATTGAATGTTTATGGTTATGTGGCCCTGAATTAAAAGAGCTGGAGTTATATGATCCTATTAGAAGGGTTAGCGTTGTTTGAGTGAATATTAGAAAGATTTGTAATATATGGCCATATACTGTATTAGAACATTTCAGTTTGTGTGTGTATTGTAATTTAGTGTGTCTGTGAAGTCTTGTGTGATACTTTGGTCAGTTGGTGAGGGGACGCAGAACACAAACTGAAAGGCACATAGCAGGAAAAACCAACTGCTCCTTGGAGACTTTCTACTCCTCTCTTTCGGTAAAGGATATGCCATAGATTTACTTCTTCCAGCTGTGTTGCATATACTTTCTTCTTAGTCGTCCTCACATCGCAGTTCTCTAGTGGAGATTTATACTATATCAATGGATAAGGCTGATGGGCTATCTATGCTTACAGTATATTTAATGATCCAAATGCTTACAGTATATTAAATAATCCAAATGCTTACAGTATATTAAATGAGTTCCTTCCCAGATTAGGCTCAGTAATGTGCCCATGGTCTGCCAATGCATGATACAAACATTACAATGCAGACATCATTGTGAGCATTTCCATAAATACAGATCTAATAATACAAAGTGGGGAGAAGTTAACATCTGCTGCAAGACAGTAAAAGTTGTTCATCAGTAAAACAGGAAAGGGCAAATAAGGAAGTATTTACATAATGTTCTCTTGTTTCTGATCTGATTTTGGATTTGCTAAATTTCTAAAAAGTTTGCCATAACTTTTTTTTTTAATCAGAAGTGAGAATGACTAACTAAAGTACTAAAAGTACAGATAAGGTTGAGAAAACCAGTCTTAATTTACCCCACAAACAAATCCTAAAATGCCCTGGACAATATTACTGGCAACTTTTAGAAGCAGATAGAAATCATTTTTATTTCAAGCAGCCAATTCTCCTTTACTCTGGAAATGAACTCACCTGTGGTGATTGGCACTATGAATACAGCAATGAAAAGGGAAAAAAAAGGAAAGTCAGATTATTTTGGAGTATCGCAGTGAAGGATTGTTTAAAAGGTAAGAAAAGTGCCACACAGATTCAAAATGACTTTCAGACACAAAGTACAATAGTTACAACTTGCACCATTTGTCTTCAATTAATTGAAATAGGGTTATATGCTAAGAGACCCACTGCAGATCTGTAATTGTTCTAGAACAATCTTCTGTGGACAGATGTGACTGAATATCAAGCTTTTTGGTAAAGCACACCATGTCTATGTTTCCCGAAAACAACATGAAACCATGAAAGAAAAGAAAACTTTCACCACAGTGAAGGAGGTTCTTCATGTTTCACAACATCTCTCAAAACATCTCTCACTGGGTTGCCTCAAATGTGTGCATGGCATCATGAAATCAGTAGAATACTAAGGCAATTTGGAGCACAGTGTTGAACCCAGTGCCAGAAAGCTGGATACCTGTCACAGGTCATGGGTCTTATAGAAAGAATATACCCCAAATGCACCAAGGAATGTTTCAAGAAATAAATGCCTGGACTCTTCTAAAGTGGCCAGTAATTAATCCAGATCTAAACCCTTTTGAAACCCTGTGGAGACATCTGAAAACAGAAATCAGGTGGCATCTTTCCAGTCCTGGAGCTGGAGCAGTTTGGACAAGAAGAATGCACCAAATTGTCATTACATAGTAGCAGGACTCTCTTGATTGCAGTTATTTTTGCCAAAAGCAGCACAAACATTGTTTTAAGGCTAGGATGACAATACATATTTCAGTGCCATTTCTATTTATTTTCAGATTTATTTTAAGGATTTATTTAACTTCTGAAAAAAACTATTTAAATAATACAGAATTGTATTAGAATTGTATTAAACCGTGGTACATTTTTACTTATTTGTAGAGACACTGAGAAATTTGAATGGAAGGGTGCTAATATTTTTTTCCTTGGCTGTAGGAAATTCTCAATACTAAATATAGCAAAGGGCTTAAATCTGTAATGCAAACATTGTTTAGGTAATAGGTTGTGAGCAATAATATCCAAATGGTTTAACAGTACAGTTCTCACTACGTTTGACAATCATAAACCATTTCTGTCAGAGCCCATCATGTTGAATGTTGTTCCCTACAAACATGCTGGTAGTTTACTGTTCATTTGTTTTCAGTGAAATAACATTGTATTTGATCAAATAACATTATTCTCAATATGTTTCCTGACAACTGGAAACTGGCTGATCAGATTGGTTTTGGAACCAGAAAGGGTGCTATTGGAACCAGAAAGGGTGCTATTGGAAGTAGAAAGGGTGCTACTGGAAGTAGAAAGGGTGCTACTGGAAATAGAAAGGGTGCTACTGGAAGCAGAAAGGGTGCTATTGGAACCAGAAAGTGTGCTGTTGGAACCAGAAAGGGTGCTGCTGGAACCAGAAAGGGTGCTGTTGGAACCAGAAAGGGTGCTGCTGGAACCAGAAAGGGTGTTGGAACCAGAAAAGGTGCTATTTTTGGGTAACAATTTCCCTCCATTATAACATACAGTCAACATTCATTAAAGAATTTGGCCCTCACTGCACATTTCCTTTTTTTTTGACTTATTTGACTTTGTCAATTTCTATTAGTAGCCCCTGGATTGATGGCAATAGCCATATTTAATGCTAAAAACAAAAGCAAAGTTGATAGCTAACCACACGTCAGCTAGCAGTACCAGCAACACTTGCACATGGTTCAGCAGAAGTTCAGCAAAGCTCTGCTAGAAACAACTTACTCAGAAACGGTAGTTATTTGCTTCACTGAGTCGTGTGTCAGACAGTTGCATAGACAAGGGCAGTGCTGTAGTTAATTAATATAACTGCATAATATACATTAATTCAAACTGAATTGTTGATTATTTTACTGCAAAATTGTCAATTGTCATTTAAGGTTAGGTGAGACAGAAGGAGTGAATTCCTGAGTAAATACAAAAGGATCTTTGAATACAGTGTTGATAAGAATGGAGTGGGTTTGAAAAGAGTCAGGGGTGTTTGAATACAGTGTTTATAAGTGTCAGATGGGTTTGATTACAGTCAGGGGGGTTGAATAAAGTATTGATAAGTTTCCAGGGGGTGTGAATGCAGTGTTGATAAGAGTCAAGGGGTTTGCATACAGTGTTGATTAGAATCGGTTGAAGAAGCGTAAATTTACTTCTAATAAAACTACTACAAATGAAGTTGATTCAGTTGTTCCATTCATTTGTGTCAACATGGTAAAAGACTAAATATTTCCTGGCTCATTCATTAACATAATCAATACTCCTTGTTGACATCTAAATATTGCTGATTAACATGAACTTTTTTTTTCATCTCTGCTTCTAGTGAAGCAAAGCAGTTTAAGAACAGCTGCAATAAAGGGACTTCTCAGTGCAACATTTTCATAGGAGGAAAACATTAAAATGTATAATGCCTGGTTTGCATAACCATGATGTTAGCATTGTATAATAATGACTTCCTAGGACATCTAATGTTTTGTTGGCTGTCTGTCTGAAGTGAGCTGCTCCAGCTATTTAGAGCTGCATGCTCTCTCTGCCCAAAAGTTTATAATTAAACATAAAGCTATCTATTTGCAGATAAATAAAAAACATGACAAATGAACAGCTTCAGGATGTATTTATTTATTTGTATTTGTTAAATAGTTTAGCCTCATAATGAGCAAGCTTAATATATTATTTCATATTGTACAGCCAATCTACATTGATGAACATGTAGCGGAGCAGCCCTAATTAATTGTTGTGGTTTGATGTTGTCGCGAAAAGCATATTGTCTAGAAATAAACCAATGTTGATATAGACTCCGGGGGATTTGAATACAGTGATGATAAGTGTCAGAGGTATATGAATACAGTAATGGTAAGAGTCAAGGGGTTTGAATTCAGTGCTAATAAGATTCGGGGGGGTTTGAATACAGTGTTGATAAGACTCAAGGTGTTTGAATACAGTGATGATAAATGTTAGGGGTGTTTGAATACAGTGATGGTAAGAGTAAAGGGGTTTGGATACAGTGCTGATAAGTTTCAGTGGGGTTTGGATACAGTGCTGATAAGTTTCAGGGGGGTTTGGATACAGTGCTGATAAGTGTCAGTGGGGTTTGGATACAGTGTTGATAAGTGTCAGTGGGGTTTGGATACAGTGTTGATAAGTTTCAGTGGGCCATCCACTTCTCTTCTCTCATCACTCCATCCCAGTCTCTACTCATCTTTCTCCTTCCTCCTCTCACCCCATTCCTTTCTTGATGGCATTTGTTGATGGTTGATGGACATTTTTGCATCAGTAGTTTACAGTGTTGCGCAGCCTCAAAACTAACGCTAACCTATACAAGGCTAGTGGATGATACTCTAGTTCCAGTAGCATGGATGTGGAGGGCGTCCCAGATTTCATCCTATTTAAACCCCGACAGTGCACTTCTTCCTGTCGGGGTTTATAGGGCCATTTGAGATTCTGACCTCTAAGATACAGCCAGTGTTTTTCATCATAAACAAATAATTATTTGCTAAAAATGAATTTTGTTAAATTTAACAAAGTATGTAACCGTCCATTTAGAGTGCAATTAACATAACACAGAATAAATAAACATTTGGCATTTACTGTGGAAATTATGCCACATTCAGCAAAATAACTTAATTGGCACTCCAACACCAGCTTGTTTCTCATCCTGAATTACAATGCAAGCCTCTTAGTGAGCGAGTGTCTATGCTGCATGGTGGATGTTTTTATAATAGGACTCAGTGAACAAGATATTGACGCTTCTTTTGTCTCCCCAATGGAGGGACCATTTATTTTCCGTACGGAAGTCAAAGCGCTGTCGATGCTGTGAATAAAGCCAGAGTTGAACATAACAATATGGCACAGCAGACAATTTAATTGTACTAATTAGTGTTATTCTGACATAATGACATACTGAAGGCCAATGTTGGGCCTATTACACTCAGACACATTGTTATCTGGGTCAAACAATGCAGCTGTCTCTCTGTCGAATACCCTGGACGAATACAGGGCCTGCTGTCTCTCTGTCGAATACCCTGGACGAATACAGGGCCTGCTGTCTCTCTGTCGAATACCCTGGATGAATACAGGGCCTGCTGTCTCTCTGTCGAATACCCTGGACGAATACAGGGCCTGCTGTCTCCCTGTCGATTACCCTGGACGAATACAGGGTCTGCTGTCTCTCTGTCGAATACCCTGGACGAATACAGGGTCTGCTGTCTCTCTGTCGAATACCCTGGACGAATACAGGGTCTGCTGTCTCTCTGTCGAATACCCTGGACGAATACAGGGCCTGCTGTCTCTCTGTCTCTCACCCTCTCCCTCTCTCCCTCCATCTCTCCCTCACCCTCTCTCTCTCCCTCCATCTCTCTCTCTCCCTCCATCTCCCTCACTACCCCTTCTATGCTAAAGGAACTCAGCATTTTAATCCTTTCCTAGTATAAGTTAAAAAAGACACCTATATGTTAAATAAGACATACAGTTAGGTCTGGAAATAATTGGACACTGACCCTGACAAGTTTTGTTATTTTGACTGTTTGCCAAAATATATTAAGGTTACCGTTCAATAATGAAAATGGGCTTAAAGTGCAGTCACAGCTTTAATTTGAGGGCATTCACATCCAAATTAGAGGAAGGGTTTAGGAATTACAGCTCTATAATATGTAGCCCCCTCTTTTTCAAGGGACCAAAAGTAATTGGTGTTTCACAGACAGGTGTGGGCTATTCCTTTGTTATTTATCAATTAAGCAGGTACTGCATTTGCCTTCATTGCACATCTACACTTCCAGTGGTAATATACATACATTGGGGAGAACAAGTATTGATATACTGCCAATTTAGCAGGTTTTCCCACTTAGAAAGCATGTAGAACTCTGTGAGTGACGGAATCTAAAACAAAAATCCAGAAAATCACATTGTATGATTTTTAAGTAATTAATTTGCATTTTATTGCATGACAAAAGTATTTCATACATCAGAAAAGCTGAACTTAATATTTGGTACAGAAACCTTTGTTTGCAATTACAGAGATCATACGTTTCCTGTAGTTCTTGACCAGGTTTGCACACACTGCAGCAGGGATTTTGGCCCACTCCTCCATACAGACCTTCTCCAGATCCTTCAGATTTCGGGACTGTCGCTGGGCAATACAGACTTTCTGCTCCCTCCCTCCAGATTTTCTATTGGGTTCAGGTCTGGAGACTGGCTAGGCCACTCCAGGACCTTGAGATGCTTCTTACGGTGCCACTCCTTAGTTGCCCTGGCTGTGTGTTTCGGGTCGTTGTCATGCTGGAAGACCCAGCCATGACCCATCTTCAATGCTCTTACTGAGGGAAGGAGGTTGTTGGCCAAGATCTCGCAATACATAGCCTCATCCATCCTTCCCTCGATATGGTGCAGTCGTCCTGTCCCCTTTGCAGAAAAGCATCCCCAAAGAATGATGTTTCCACCTCCAGGCTTCACGGTTGGGATGGTGTTCTTGGGGTTGTAATCATTCTTCTTCTTCCTCCAAACACGGCGAGTGGAGTTTAGACCAAAAAGCTCTATTTTTGTCTCATCAGACCACATTCCTCCTCTGGATCATCCAGATGGTCATTGGCAAACTTCAGACGGGCCTGGACATGCACTGGCTTGAGCAGGGGGACCTTGCATGTGCTGCAAGATTTTAATCCATGAAGGCATAGTTTGTTACTAATGGTTTTCTTTGAGACTGTGGTCCCAGCTCTTTTCAGGTCATTGACCGGGTCCTGCCGTGTAGTTCTGGGCTGATCCCTCACCTTCCTCATGATCATTGATGCCCCACAAGGTGAGATATTGCATGGAGCCCCAGACCGAGGGAGATTGACCGTCATCTTGAATTTCTTCAATTTTCAAATAATTGCGCCAACAGTTGTTGGCTTCTCACCAAGCTGCTTGCCTATTGTCCTGTAGCCCATCCCAGCCTTGTGCAGGTCTATAATTTTATCCCTGATGTCCTTACACAGCTCTCTGGTCTTGGCCATTATGGAGAGGTTGGAGTCTGATTGAGTGTGTGGACAGGTGTCTTTTATACAGGTAATGAGTTCAAACAGGTGCAGTTAATACAGGTAATGAGTGGAGAACAGGAGGGCTTCTTAAAGAAAAACTAACAGGTCTGTGAGAGCCGGAATTCTTACTGGTTGGTAGGTGATCAAATACTTATGTCATGCAATAAAATGCAAAGTAATTATAAAAATATCATACAATGTGATTTTCTGGATTTTTGTACCTATGATAAAAATTACAGACCTCTACATGCTTTTTAAATAGGAAAACCTGCAATCGGCAGTGTATCAAATACTGGTTCACCCCACTGTATATGTAATACTTGTACATTTTCTATCCTATTTGCCTTATTGCACATTTAGTATTGACATTTGTACTGCATTTGCCTCATTGCACATCTACACATTCCACTTGTAATATACAATACTTAATATTTGTAAATACATTTTCTGCCCTCCTCTCTTTGCACTTCTGGTTAGATGCTAACTGCATTTCATTGTACGTTACTTGTACTGTTCAATGACAATAAAATTGAATATTATCTAATCAAAAGTTCTGCTAAAATGTTATTCGTGTTAGTGTTGTCATAGCTGGTTGTCAATTTTTTATACCCTTGATAAACAAATATTAAGGTTTTTATTTGTGATTGGTATTGGCTGTATTAAATAAGTCTCAAAATTGTGCTGATGTAGGCCTACTTTAAAAATTAATAGCGGCTCCAGTCATTCTTCATGTCGATTTTTCAGGTTTCTGGTGACAATAAACTACAAAACTATGTTTTACTTGTGAAATAGCCTATACATAATATTTATACTGTAAAATATGTGTTGGTATATAAATACGTTTGTTGAATTTCCCTGCTGCGCAACTTGGCAACATGCAAGCTATTAGCCATGTTCTCATGACATTCCTAAACGAATGTCATGCGGTTTAAATGTGTTTATAGCTACCTCAAATTGATATTACTAAACGAATGTCACGCTGTTTAAATATATTTATGGCTACCTCAAATTGATATTACTAGAGTCCACCTCTGAGCCTCATTCTCTGCTTCCTCAATGGAAGACGTGACGGCGGGATTGAGGAGATCCTCGAAGTACTCCTTCCACCGCCCACCGACATCCCCAGTTGAGGTGAACAGCTGCCCACCTCTACTGTAAACAGCATTGGTAGGGCACTGTTTCCCTCTCCTGAGGCGCCGGACGGTTTGCCAGAATCTCTTCGAGGCCAGCCGATAGTCCTTCTCCATGGCCTCACCGAACTCCTCCCAGGCCCAAGTTTTTGCCTCCACAACCACTCAGGCTGCAGTCCGCTTGGCATGCCGGTACCCATCAGCTGCCTCAGGAGTCCCACAAGCCAACCAGGCCCGATAAGACTCCTTCTTCAGCTTGACAGCATCCCTTACTTCCGGTGTCCACCACCGGGTTCGGGGATTGCCGCCTCGACAGGCACCGGAGACCTTACGGCCACAGCTCCGAGTGCGTAGAGGTGATCCCGACTTCCTCTAGTCAGAACCTCTCAACCTCAAGCACGATCTCAGGCTCCTTCCCCACCAGCGAGGTGACGTTCCACGTCCCTAGAGCTAGTTTCTGTGTCCAGGGATCGGGTTGTCTAGGCCCCCGCCTTCGACTGCCGCCCGATCCTCTCCGCACCGGCCTCTTATGGTCCCTCCTGTGGGTGGTGAGCCCATGGGAAGGCGGCCCCATGTCGCTCCTTCGGGCTGAGTCCAGCCGGGCCCCGTGGGGAAAGGCCCGGCCACCAGGCACTCGCGTACGAGTTTGAATGTGATTGGTTAATTCTGAACACAGCCACATTCCCAGTTATAAGAGGATGTGTACTGATATTGTAAGGTTTTTATTTTTTTTTTGGCACTCAAATATTTCAGTTTGCTTTTCAATTGAATTGTTCACATCATAGGTCACATTAAGAACAGAAAAGGTTTTGACATTCTTTTACATCACAAAAACCTGGCATTTTAACAGGGGTGTGTAGACTTTTTATATCCACTGTATGTGCTCAGAAGACTACTTCTGTCAACTGAATTAGACAACTGAACACACGTGTATACATATAAGATTAAAAAGTGACTATACAAAAAGAGAAATTATCACAGGAATCCCAGCTAACACATCAGCATTTAACTACACTGACAGAAAAAACATCCCAGAGCACTTCTAAGGCATCCTATAAATCTATTTCTCCTCATCTGTTTCCCCCGCGCTACTCCTCTACCAACTCTGGATTTCCTCTATATCTCCTCATCAATTTCTCCCGCGCTACTCCTCTACCAACTCTGGATCTCCTCTATTTCTCCACCTCAACCCCCCCCCTATAATTTTCTCCCTCTATTCCTTCCCTTTTTCCCCTCCTCCCTATTTCTCCCCCTATCTATTTTTCCCTCTATTTCACTCCCCTCTATTCCCCCCTCTCCCCTTCCCGCTCATTTTATCACACCTCTCTTTCTCGACCTTTCTTTCCCACCCTCTTTTTCTACATCCACTCTTTCCCCTCTGTCTTACTTTTCCTGAAAATCATTTCAAATATAATTCAGTCACAGTTTGCTGATCTGATTTGTTGACTCTAACACATTGTATTAAACAATTTGAGTTTGCCCATTCCTCTAAGCCTGTACATTCCAGCCTGTTTAGGCATTCTAGTCCTATAGGTCAGAAGATCAGCCATTCATCCTAGCAAGTTAAAGTATTCTTGTCCTATAGGTCAGAAGATCAGCCATTCTTTGCAGCCTGTTTAAGCATTCTAGTCTTTTAGGTCAGAAGATCAGCTGTTCATTAGAGCCTATTAGTGGAAGTGGATGGTTAGTTTTAGTGGAAGTGGATGTGTAGCGTTTGTGTTAGTGGATGTGTAGACTTAGGGTTAGTGAAAGAATGTGTAAGGTTAGTGGAGGTGGATGTGTAAGGTTAGTGTTAGTGGATGTGTTCGGTTAGTGGAAGAAGATATGTAGGCTTAGGGTTACTGAAAGTGGATGTTTATGGGTTAGTGTTAGTGGAAGTGGATGTGTAGGGTTAGTGGAAGTGGATGTTTAGGGTTAGTGATAGTGGATGTGTAGTGCTAGTGGAAGAGGATGTGTAGGGTTAGCATTAGTGGAAGATGATGTTTAGGGTTAGTGGAAATGGATGTGTAAGGTTAGTGGAAGTGGATGTGTAGGGTTAGTAGAAGGTGATGTGTTGTTTTAATGGACGTGTTGGTTATTTGCATTTTTTTACCTGGCCTGAAACTGTCTGTGATTCTGTAACTTATTAACCCAAAAAGTGTTTGTTTAGGGAATGTAGATATACTATGACAAACTGAGCCAAAATGTAGCAGACAACTAATACATGGAATGGAGCTGGTTATCCTATGTGATTAAGACACGACAGGTAAGTTTACAGAAAACTGTCCCACTTTATGTCAATTAAAAGATGACTGTTTTCTCACATGTCATAGATCTACCATTGCCAAGGGACTTATTCTAAGATTACGTAGTCTTGTAAATTAGATGGTTCCTGTCCCTCCCAAGGCATTAGGGGTGTGGAGAGCATTTCATATTCCTAGTTGAAGGTGAGGCAGGAGGAGGGAGCCACTAGATGATTTGACGTGGTGTAATTACTCAGCAGCCACTAGGAATCAGGTGAACCCAGGTTAGGGGAAGGGTTAGGGGAAGTCTGGTAGAGTGGGTTAGAGTTAAGAAACATTTTGTAGGATGGGTAAAGGGTTAGGAGTTGGAGGTGTGGATAAATCTGATCATATGTGATCTATTAAACTAAGTGGGCCTATCTGCCTTCCAACAGACTTTGACTGTTTATTACACTACCTTCCTCATAGTCCGTAGCCTCCCTTATAGTACACAACCTCCCTTATTATACACAATCTTCCTTATCTTACACCACCTTCCTCATAGTCCCCAGCCTCCCTTATAGTACACAACCTCCCTTATTATACACAATCTTCCTTATCTTACACCACCTTCCTCATAGTCCCCAGCCTCCCTTATAGTACACCACCTTCCTTATAGTCCCCAGCCTCCCTTATAGTACACAACTTCCCTTATAGTACACAACCTTCCTTATAGTCCCCAGCCTCCCTTATAGTACACAACTTCCCTTATAGTACACAACCTTCCTTATAGTCCCCAGCCTCCCTTATAGTACACAACTTCCCTTATAGTACACAACCTTCCTTATAGTCCCCAGACTGCCTTATAGTACTCAACCTCCCTTATAGTACACAACCTTCCTTATAGTCCCCAGCCTCCCTTATAGTACACAACCGTCCTCATAGTCCCCAGCCTCCCTTATAGTCCCCAGCCTCCCTTATAGTCCCCAGCCTCCCTTATAGTACACAACCTCCCTTATGATACACAACCTCCCTTATAGTACACAACCTTCCTTATAGTCCCCAGCCTCCCTTATAGTACACAACCGTCCTCATAGTCCCCAGACTGCCTTATAGTACACAACCTCCCTTATAGTACACAACCTTCCTTATAGTCCCCAGCCTCCCTTATAGTACACAACTGTCCTCATAGTCCCCAGCCTCCCTTATAGTCCCCAGCCTCCCTTATAGTACACAACCTCCCTTATGATACACAACCTCCCTTACAGTACACAACCTTCCTCATAGTCCCCAGCCTCCCTTATATTACACCACCTTCCTTATAGTCCCCAGCTTGTCAGGGCTGAGGCAAAAATGAGGAGCAGGAGACGTGGAGTCGTTTAGAAACACTGTTTAGTTGAGTATAAATGCGGAAGCACAGACTTGTGCTCACAAACGGTGAGACAATAACACACAAAGACAGGGGAAGCAGAGGGAACATATATACTGGGGGGAATGATTAGAATGAGGACAAGGTGCGCTAAACAAGACAACAGGTGAAATGAATAAATGAGGTGGGCGATGGTGTTAGAAAACCGGTGACGTCGATCGCTGGAGACTGCCTGCTGCAGGGGGAGGAGAGGCAGCAGAGGGCGCAGTCGTCACACAGCCTTCCTTATAGTCCCCAGCCTTCCTTATAGTACACAACCTCTCTTATTTTACACAACCTCCCTTATAGTACACAACCTTCCTTATTGTACCCTGCCTCCCTTATAGTACACAACCTTCCTTATAGTACACAACCTTCCTTATTGTATTCAACATTCCTTATAGTACACAACCTTCCTTATAGTACACAACATTCCTTATAGTACCCAGCCTTCCTTTAGTACACAACCTTCCTTATAGAACCCAGGCTTCCTTTAGTACACAACCTTCCTTAAAAATACTTATTAGTATTTTTGTATTGGTTAGTAGCTAAGCGGTTCTTGAGTTCAGTTTAGGGGTGTTTGACCATATTATTTCATTTCTTGGGTTCAGCTCAGCCCCTTTTCCCTAATCCCTTTACCGTGTGTTTATAATAAAAGTTTTATGTTTGACGGTAGCTTTGGTTGTCTGTCATTTTTTCTCACTGTTCATGTGCACTACACCACTTTGCATGAGATTTATGTTACAGGTCTGTACCATCCAGCCTAGCCTGCTAGAGCCACAGGGTTCGTAACATCCAGCCTTCCTTTAGTACACAACCTTCCTTATAGTACCCAGCCTTCCTTTAAGTACACAAACTTTCTTATAGTACACAGCCTTCCTTATAGTACCCAGCCTCCCTTATAGAACACAACTTTCCCCATTGCATCAGTGGGCAATAGAGAAACACCTGTTCAATTTGACAGCCCTTCGTTTGGATTCCAAATACATTCATGCTCCTTTTACTGCCACTACTTTTCTGTTTAATTGCCCCATCTACAACTGTTTAATATGTCTCATTGGATAAGCAGCATATTTGCCCTTTCAATGCCCTCCTGCCCCTCCACCTCTCACAGTCGACATTCACCCCTCCTCCCCATGCCCCTCCATTCATCTCTACCTGTCCAAAGAGACTTGATTAGGCAGACAGGTGTATATTACCTTGCGTAAAGGGAAAGCAAAGAGCCAGTTCAGCCATACATGCCATAGCGCTGAGTTCCACGTTTCATTTTAATATATACAGTACAGACCCTGCATGTGTCATTAATGGCCCTTTATGGTGGACTAGTTCTGGTCAGAAATAATGTACTAAAAAGGGAAGAGAGAGCCATTTGGGATGCCCTAGTGTTTCTCTTCTCCTTTCCTTCTTTCAAATCCCCTGTGCCCTTTATCTGCCAATCCTAGGTCTTTCATTGGCTGCCTTGAAGGATGATATCCCTAATGTTCATGACAAATTAATCCTCCAGGGGAAAGCCAATGACAGTGAGCCACCAGTAGGTCACTCCTTCTTGCTAAATATGTATTCCAAATGGCACCCTATTTCCCCTGGGCTATGGTCAAAAGTAGTGCACTAAATAGGGGATATGGTGTCATCTAGCACGCAGATTCAGCCTGTCATTTCACATTTGTGGCAGCAGAGTGTGCAAGGCTGCATATCTAAGCAGGGTATTTGTATAACCTGAAAGGGGAGGGAAGGGGAAAGTGGGCTTTGCTCACATAGAAATGTCTTTGAATTCAAATGGCCTGAATTGAATTCAAATTGATTAATTGCTTCAGAGATGTTTTACTTTGTATGCAATAAAACGGTTTGGAGGAAAATGAACGTTACACATTATGATAATTCCTGCAGTTTTCTGTAGGATTATACAGTGCCCTCCACTAGTATTGGCACCCTTGGTAAATATGATCAAAATTGTCTGTGAAAAAAAACATTTGTTCATCCTCTTGATCTTTCATTCAAAATACTGACAAAAGTCTAATCTTTAATTGAATTTAAATAATATTATTTTCATAAATCAAATATGTATATTAAATATATGTGCCATAATTATTGGCACCCCTTCATTAAATACTTTGTGCAACCAAGCTCTGAGACTTTTCCTATAATGCGTAATGAGGTTGGAGAACACATGGCGTCTGAAATCGTTCTTCCATACAATATCTCTCCAGATCTTTCTGATTTTGAGGTCCACCCTTCTGAACTCTTATCTTCAGCTCATCCCACAGGAATTATATTGGGTTTAGGTCAGGGGACAGGAATGAACCATTTTTGTGTGGATTTTGAATTTTTGGATCATTGTCCTGCTGGAAGATCCAACTACAGCCCAGTTAAAGCATCCTGGAAGAAGCAGTCAGGTTTTGATTAATTATTTGCTGATACTTGACGGAGTTCATGATAACATGATACATTGCTCCTTATCCGCCAGATCTGTCACAAATACGCTAAAATAAGTTGTAAAAAAAACGTATTAAAAGCCAAAATTTCATCCGGATAAAATACTTGTCATCCAAGCAACACAACACACTGCCTTTCTGAAGAAAATTTTTATTTGTAATATGCTCCAGTCTGGTTTATACCCGGTTATAATACAGAGACTGCACTTGTGAATGTGGTAAATTACTTTTAAATGGTAACAGACCACAGCTCTGCATCTGTCATTTTTACCTTAGCGATGTCTTTGACAACATTCATCCCTCCCTACTTTTGGAGAGATTGGAATCCCACATTGGTCAACACAGAGACATTTCTGCCTGGTTTAGACCCTCTACGTGTCAGAAAGATACACTTTGGTTGTCCTCAAGGCTCTGTTCTGGGACACCCTTTATTGTCACTAAATAAGCTGCTCGTTGGTTAAACACAATGTTAATTCTCACCGCTTTGTAGATTGATACACAGGTGAATATTTCGACTTTCGTAACTCCAGTTCAATGAGTGGAGCTTCACCCATAGGGGCTTCGCTCCTATTGGTTTACCCCTCTGCCAATAGGCAGTCACTGAAAATATAAATATGCAAATCACACCTCTCATGGCCATAAAAGAGGTTGTCAAACTCGGCTCAGTCTCCTGACATACATTTCTTCACGGGAAAAGCAGTCAGAGGCCGGTCAGGCATGAACCCTATGGGCGGCGCTCCACTCATAGAACTGCAGTTACGAAAGTAATTATCGTTCTATATCGTGAAGATTTGCCCATATTGTCAAAGCGAGCAAGCCCAAGATGTACTCCCTGCTGGTTGCCCACCTCACCAACGAGATAAGTGCCCAACAGGACGGCTCAGGTATGGAATACCAACCACGCCACCAAGCCGCTACCATCCCGCTCAACCATTGGTACATACGTTTGCGTTCTGATAAACAGCCCCAAACGAATGCATTCACGACACCAACCCAACCGGCACCTCCTCCTCCTAAAATATGAATCAGTGCGTACGAGGCCAGCCCAAAAACATGCTGAGACCCGGACTCAGTGCACAAGCAGATGCTCAAGCACAAACAAGAGCATCGAACAGAACCATGTCAAATGTACTGTCCCAGCCGCACATCGGACCTAACTCACACCCCAGTCTCAGCCACACTGAGCATAGAGTGAGCCAGCATACCTGCAAAACATGTCACGCAAGTAAAACCAGACAAAAGGCGACAGACTTTGTAGGCCAGATCAATCGCGTCACACAACCAGTGAGACAGACACAGTTTCGACACCGGCTGGCCCATCTTGTGGCCACCGTGACACACAAAGAGCTGGAAATGTTGAGCTCTCCGGGAATGTGAAGGGCCAGAGTTCTGGGGTCTACCTGTGAGTGCACACACTCCAAGAGACGTTTCATCGTGAGCATTCGAAATTGACTCTTCGAAATGGACTCATGCCTCACATTTTCTTGGGCACCAGGAAGTAAGGGGAGTACAGCCCCTTCTCCCTCTGCTCCAATGGGACTAAAGACACTGCCTCCTTCTCTGGAAGGTCTGCAATCTCCCCCTGCAGGGCAGCGACCTTCACTGGAGACACGACCCCTGAGAACAGGGGCGCAGCCAGTGAAACTGCAATGCATAACCCTTCCTCAGTGTCTTGTCCAACCAGCCAGCCAGTGTGCATATCTGACGCCATTTTGAGTAAAACAGAGGGAGTGGGCAAGCACCCAGCTGGGGAGCTGTGGCCAGCCATCAACTGTACGCGTCCCCGTTCGCAAACAGCCACCCTGCACAAGGTGGGGCCAACCTGAAAGGGAGAGGAAGATGCATGCTGGGCCGAGCTGTCCATCACCCTATGGGTTAAAGCCGTAACCATGGAGATAGAGGCTCCAGCAGGTGGCTCAGCCGAGTACAGCTGGCCTGAGACCTCAGTGGGGCGAGCGGAACTGGCAATTTTTGGGCTTTGCCATGTTTAATTGTTTTATATCGTGAAGGTTTGCCCATAATGGCTTCACTCCTATTGGAAGATGCAAGGGAGAAAAGTTCCGGAGGTGGACGGAGCCGTAGCTGGGCCAGTCACCTCATCCTCTGACCCCGACTCCTGAAAGTAGTCCTCCTTGGAGAGGAGAGAGAAGACAACAGCGAGAGGGACCTCCTCAGGGAAGTACGCCAGCCTGTCCTTCCTCACCTGTAAAGGGACGACGGCGCAGGCGGTGCACACAGGCTCGTCTTTGGCGCCGTCGCAAGCATTTAGCAGTCAACATGGGCCTCCTGCTGCCGGCCCTGGATCAGTGGCCCTACATAACTGGATCACAGTGTTTCCTACAGAACTGGATCAGTGTTTCCTACAGAACTGGATCACAGTGTTTCCTACAGAACTGGATCACAGTGTTTCCTACATAACTGGATCACAGTGTTTCCTACAAAACTGAATCACAGTGTTTCCTACATAACTGGATCACAGTGTTTCCTACATAACTGGATCACAGTGTTTCCTACATAACTGGATCACAGTGTTTCCTACAAAACTGGATCACAGTGTTTCCTACAGAACTGGATCACAGTGTTTCCTACATAACTGGATCACAGTGTTTCCTACATAACTGGATCAGTGGCCCTACATAACTGGATCACAGTGTTTCCTACATAACTGGATCACAGTGTTTCCTACATAACTGGATCACAGTTTTTCCTACATAACTGGATCACAGTGTTTCCTACAGAACTGGATCACAGTGTTTCCTACAGAACTGGATCACAGTGTTTCCTACATAACTGGATCACAGTGTTTCCTACAGAACTGGATCACAGTTTTTCCTACATAACTGGATCACAGTGTTTCCTACAGAACTGGATCACAGTGTTTCCTACATAACTGGATTACAGAACATTTTGTATACTCAGTAATACAAAAAATTATCTTTGACTAAGTTTAGCTTGGGGTTTATGCATTCCTCTGGGAGGACTGCCCTTCAGCCAAAACCCAGGGGAGGATGCCTCCTAACTACTATGACCCCCTCCCGACCTTTTCAGATGTGGCAACAGTGTCTCCAGACCTGCTGTCACAGTCCCTAGTTTTCATTTTGCAATAGTCTATGTGCCGGGAAACTGGGGTCAGTCTGAAATCTATGCCGAAGTATCTTTTTGGAACTAAAGAAGTCTCTTCTCTATGTTTCTCCCAACACTACCAGGATTACTTTCCAGCCACTTTGCATCCATTTATTTTCTTTGTTTGCTTTGAGGGTTTTAGTCTGAGTATCTGCATAAGCACTTTGTGACAACTGCTGATATAAAAAGAGCTTTATAAAAGAAATGATCATCATGAATTGTAAAATGCTGACTTGAAATAATCAATGATTTTCTAAGCTTAATTTTTTTTTCTTTACTTTCTTTTTTTCACTCATTCTTTCACTCTGTCTGTCTTTTGGGAAAAGACTCAGCCTTGATTTCACATTTCAGACACTGACTACAATGCAGATGAATACAGCTGAGTCACTGAAGCTCATTCACAGTCCCACTGCACAGTTATAGCCAAGATGTGTTTCTGCATCTGTTGATGTTGCAAATTGAAAAGGCAGAGCCAGCACAGGCTGCCAGTTCATAATGCTCATCTACTTCTGGAATTCTGAAGAATTTCCCTCATCAAGAAGGCCAGTGGTTTATTATGAGGGAAACAATGGATTCAGAGAATGCAAATTCAGCTCTGTTTAGAGGTGTAGGTCTTACATCAAAACTATTGTGCATTGATGATGAACGTAACAAAGAAGTATTTTCCTTTTCTAGGAAGTTGAGATTCCAATCTGTATATCTAATTCAGGTATGTGCAATTTCATCTTTACTCGAGTTTACTCTGAATATTCAGAAGGCTTGTGATTTCATCTTTGTTATACGTTCCCCAATTGTTTTTGAGATATGAAAATGGGGAATGGATGGTGTGGTATCTGGTATATCATTGTGAATGTAACTGATGTTTCAGTATACTGTCGCTACTTGTTAAACTATACAAAATTTAAACTGTGGGCTTCCTTTGAAGTAACAGTGAAACAAAACTATGATTATTTGCATGTGGGATATAGTGAATCTTCATATTAGTTTATGAAAATGTTATTTGTCCAAATAGCTAGATTTTTTTGTGTGATGATTTATCTAGTTGCTAGATAACATTCAAGACATGTTGCTTCCTGATTCTATTGAAATGCTACATTTGAAGATGTTTTTTATTATTATTAAAAGCACTTCAACAAATGTAAAGTTCTCCCAGAGGTGTTTGTTATTCTGTTCTGTTCCAGTTTGCAAATGGAAACAATGACACATTTTATTTGGCTTCATAGCACCCTGTTTAAACAAGCATTCAAATCACAATAGAATCCTCAATAAATACATCCGTCTGGAAGGACCATGAAATGATACTCTATTGTCATCATTTCCCAACCGTTTCAGTGAAAGTGTAATCCTCCAGGAGTGAAGGAGAAGGTCATCCTCTCTCCTCATAGCTAATGATAAATCCTGAAACTCAATCAGTGCTGTTCCAACATTAAGTGTGATGTTACGCAAAAATGGTCCATGAATTGTGACCATTACAAACGGTGTTAGAGCTAGTCAAAGGCTTACTTTGTGTCCCAAATGGCACACTAATCTTTATGTAGTGTGCTACTTTTGACCAGAGCTTCATAGTGCATTGAGTAACATTCATGAGGAGAAAACATGGAAATTATAATCTCTTTATTCTTACTGAGGGTGGTACAAGTAACTCCTCCACAATGTTAAGTATATTAGATTATTATATTAAAATATATTACTAACTACTCATTTTGTCTATCCAAATGTAACGTACTTTGATTTGTCATTCCATTCTAGATTATTAAAATATATTACTAGCTCCTGCAAAATGTGAACTGTTTAGTCTATCCAAAGTTAGCATGCATAGATCTACATCAGTTTTGCCTATATTAAGATCTACAAACAGAATTGCCTAACATCACAAGGAGACTCAGGAGGATCAACTACTAAAACTGTTGTAACATCACAAGGAGACTCAGGAGGATCAACTACGGAAACTGTTGTAACATCACAAGGAGACTCAGGAGGATCAACTACTGAAACTGTTGTAACATCACAAGGAGACTAAGGAGGATCAACTACTGAAACTGTTGTAACATCACAAGGAGATTCAGGAGCATCAACTACTGAAACTGTTGTAACATCACAAGGAGACTCAGGAGGATCAACTACTGAAACTGTTGTAACATCACAAGGAGACTCAGGAGGATCAACTACTGAAACTGTTGTAACATCACAAGGAGACTCAGGAGGATCAACTACTGAAACTGTTGTAACATCACAAGGAGACTCAGGAGGATCAACTACTGAAACTGTTGTAACATCACAAGGAGACTCAGGAGGATCAACTACTGAAACTGTTGTAACATCACAAGGAGACTCAGGAGGATCAACTACTGAAACTGTTGTAACATCACAAGGAGACTCAGGAGGATCAACTACTGAAACTGTTGTAACATCACAAGGAGACTCAGGAGGATCAACTACTGAAACTGTTGTAACATCACAAGGAGACTCAGGAGGATCAACTACTGAAACTGTTGTAACATCACAAGGAGACTCAGGAGGATCAACTACTGAAACTGTTGTAACATCACAAGGAGACTCAGGAGGATCAACTACTGAAACTGTTGTAACATCACAAGGAGACTCAGGAGGATCAACTACTGAAACTGTTGTAACATCACAAGGAGATTCAGGAGGATCAACTAGAAGGATGGAGACTCTCTTTGAATGTGTGGTATGTTGTCATATGCAGAAACGACCTCCACACTATGACAGTAGTTCCATAACTCTATTTGGGTATGTATGCAAACTGGAACAGATTTTACAGTAACTCTTTCCAATAAGGGTACATAAACTACCTTATAACGAATACAGTAGTTGGTGTGAATGAATGATGAACAAAGATATGAACAAACCATTTACAAACATAACCCTTAATGGTATACAAATGCATTAACTAACAGTGTATAGTGACATTTGTTCATGTTGACACAGGACATAAACCCATGTCCACGTTTTTTGCAAGAACACATGTTAATGTTAATGTTGATACATTACATCTATTCATGTAGCTAGTTGTTTGCATGAACAATAGCCTACATAATATAAACTATTCATAAGATAATCACATTTTTGAATACAGTACTAATAAGGTAGGCTAGACAATGATTGGTTAACATCATTCATTTAGATTATCTAGTGGTGAAGTATCAGTTCTAAATGGTTTAGAGCTACCAATGGGTCATTAGTTAGTCATTATTAATGTAGGATAATTTATCTCTTTACCTAAGGGGACACAACATAATTGTGAGGTTCTCACACCATTCCAGTTCCAACTCCTCCCCGTCACGCTCCTCACCTACCACCGTTACGCTCCCACTCCCCAATACGCATGAACGCATCCAGCAATCCAGATCCCAATCACCAGAATACTAAACACCTGTGTCCAGTTTCCTTCCCTATTTAACCTGTGCTCTGCCTCCATTCCAGTGTGAGGTATTGTTCGAAGTGGACCTGCCAAGCCTTTGTAGAGCTTGCAGTATTTCCCTTTTTGACTCCCAGCCTGTTGTTCTCTTCCTTCCCGTTCCCGTCCTATCTCCTTATCCAGAAACCTGCGTCCTGACCTGTCTACCTCCCACCTAACCCTGCCTGTATTGTTGCCCTCACGGACTGATCACCTGGAATCCTGACCTGCCTGCCTGATTTTGGTTTTCTCCTCTCTGTCAATTCCTGCCTGCTTTTGGTTTTCTCCTCTCTGTCAATTCCTGCCTGTGCCTTCGCCTTCGAGGGACTGATCTCCTGGTTACTGAAACTACCTGCCCGTCTTTACCGTTCTTGCTCCTGCCTGATCCATTGTATAACAATAAATCGACAGTTGCACTTCTGCAATTGGATCCACACCACTCCGGTCTCGGTGTTCATTACAGAATACCTCACCCTTCATCGATGGATCCAACAGAACTGCATGCGCGACTGTCACAACAAGAGAAGAGGATTGAGGAGATGATGCAGCTACTTTCGACAATCCATGCCCACGCCTCCTCCGTCCAGTATGGTTACTGTCTCCGCCTCTGCTCCTAATGTGTCCCTGCCAAGCAAGTACGAAAGTGCAAGGGGTTTCTTATGTAGTGTCCTTACTGACGGACAAAGCCCTGGACTGGGCCACAGCCTTATGGTCCGCCAACAGCCCCGAACTGGGCTCGGCTCAGTTCCTTGCACTGTTCCGGGAAGTATTCGACCACCCCGTCTCGGGACGCAATGTTGGGGATCAGCTGGTCGAGATTAGGCAGGGGACACGCACCGCTGCCGCGTACGCCCTGGAGTTTCGCACCTTGGCTGCAGGAACTGGGTGGAGCGAGGCTGCGCTTCTCACGGTATACCGGAGGAAGCTGAATCAGGAGCTGCAGGCCGAGCTGGCATGTAGGGGTGATCCAACCTCCCTCAGTGAATACATCAACGTGTCCATAGCTATAGACAACCTGCTGTTGAACCGAAGGAGGACAACAACCCCACGACCTAGAACGGTTCCTTCCGCGTCCTTTGTGTCGACACCCCCAGCTGCACCAGCAGAACCTATGCACTTAGGCCGTTCCCGTTTGTCTGCCGCTGAGCACCATCGTCGACGTATGGAAGGCCTTTGTCTGTAATGTGGCGAAAGAGGACACATAGCCTCCCAGTGCCCTATCAGGCCGCCTCGCCCAGGAGAGACCGGGACCCCGCGTACCACCAGGTAGGACGTTCTCAATTCCTAAATGTAACACACAAACAGTTGCACCTTCCAGTGAGTTTCTCTATTAGGGGAAATCCGGTCTGCCTGGAAGGTCTGGTCGACTCGGGAGCCGCAGGTAGTTTCATGGACCTGGATGTGGCAGAACAATTGGGGATGAAGCTGCACCCCATAGACCCACCGCTACGAGTTAAGTCATTGGACGGGGGACCTCTCGGGTCCGGCTACGTCCGCTATCAGACCGAACAGCTGGATATGCAGGTGGGGGCTTTGCACTCTGAACGCATTCAGTTATTAGTGGTATCCTCGACCCAGAAACCTGCGTCCTGACCTGTCTACCTACCCCTTGGATTCTCCTCCCACCTAACCCTGCCTGTATTGTTGCCCTCGCGGACTGATCACCCGGAATTCCGACCTACCTGCCTGCCCCTGGATTCTCTTACCGTCTATCCCTGCCTGTACTGTTGCCTTCGTGGACTGATCACCCGGAATCCTGACCTGCCTGCCTGCTTTTGGTTTTCTCCTCTCTGTCAATTCCTGCCTGTGCCTTCGCCTTCAAGGACTGATCTCCTGGTTACTGAAACTACCTGCCTGTCTTTACCGTTCATGCTCCTGCCTGATCCATTGTACAACAATACATCGACAGTTGCACTTCTGCAATTGGATCCATACAACTCCGGTCTCGGTGTTCATTACAATAATTAACTAACGATGAAGAATCAGTTATTAATGATTTATACTAATAGCTACCAATAGATCAGTTAGTCATTGTTAATTTAGGATAATTCTCTTTACCTAAGGGGACACAACATTATTAACTAACAACGAAGAATCAGTTATTAATGATTTAAAGCTATCAAGAGATCAGTTAGTCATTGTTAAGGTAGGATTATTCATCACTTAAGGGTACACAGAATAATTACCTAATATCAGTAATTAATGCTTTATTCCAGCTCATTGTTAGTTAGAATACTAGTGATAGCACATAATCCTTCCTTCAAGAATGACATGATTAACTGAAAGTGTAAACAGTAAAGAAAATTTGAAAAAACTATCTGGAAACATTATGAAAGAAGAGGAGAGTAATGTATTTTCAGTGGAAGTGGAAACAGGCAAGTTTAATGTAAGAAATAAACAGTCACATCAATCAGTCTATCACATTTAATTTTGTCGAGCCCTTTTTACCTCAGACGTTTTTACCTTGTGCTTATACAGCAGTTATTTTATACCTATATTTAGAATACACTTTCAGCAAGAGTAGTAAAATCTAGTAAAAGGATGAGACAACTGCAAAATACCTTCATAAAAACACAAATAAGACATGAATGAGCAAGCTAGCAAAGTGCTAACTGAAACAAACAAACACTTGACTGGAGCTAGCATACAGCTAACTGGAGCCCGCTAATAATCTCTAACCATTACAGTGCAACAATTGCAAGGTCAGTACAGTAACACATTTGTTTTTCAAAGCAATGCACCACCATCATGGCATTTTACATTCAAAACAGGTTTTCTGTTCATAGTTATAAAATGACGATGCTGTTCCAACTCTCTACATAGACTCTGAAAGGAGTGTGTCTCTATTCTATATCTGACATTATCGTCGGGAATAATTCCTAAAATATGTAAATCTGCATGTGTGTTGCCTCTACATAAGGGTGGCGCTTACAGTGATCTTGACAACTACAAACCAATTTCTAGGGTTCCTGTTTAGCTAAGATTCTAGAGTAGTTTGTAAATATGCCGCTCCAATCCTACTTAACTGAGAAATATATCTTGATAGGTATATCAGTCTGGGTTCAGACCGGGGCAGAGCACTATTACAGCAGCCACCCTCGTTGTGAATGATGTTGTCATTGTGTTGAATCTAAGAGGAGTGTTGCTGCCCTGTTTGTTGACCTTCTAAGGCCTTTGACACTGTTGATCATGATATATAATTAAGTAAGTTGTCCCAAATAGGCCTTAGCTCTGACGCATGGGCTTGGTTTTTTGTCCAATGGAGTTATGTCTGATTTTCTTGAGGTGCATAAAAGGGTTCCACAGGGATCAATTATAGGACCTGTTCTTTTTACTCTTTACATTAGTGATACTGGGCTTTCTGTTAAAGCCTGTGCACTTCATCTTTATGCAGATGATACTATTATCAATGCTACTGCTCTGACTATTGATCAAGCAGTGTCAAGGTTGCAGTCAGATTTTATAGCCGTTCTAGCCCCTCTTATAAATTTAAAGCTTATTCTAAATATTGGGAAAATGAAATAAATGCTTTTTCAAAATCCCTTGTAATGTGCAGTCACAGTTCTCATCCCATTCCTGGACAATCGTGCCATCCAGCAGCTCACACAACTCTGCACAATTTGTACACACACTCTCCCTACTGGGCCCTCCTGAAAATCACTCTCCCTCTAGATCCCAATCACCTGAATTCTGATCACCTGTTTCCCATCTTCCAATCCTCAGTCCCTATATAGCTCTCCCCAGCCCGTCACCCTTTGTGAGGTATTTTATTGTGCGTATACTTACCAAGCCCATTGACTTCGACTACCATTTCTCAGTTTTCTCCATGTATCACTTCTCTGTCTGTTTGTTTTGGTTTTCCTGTTCTTGCCTAATCCTTGGCTATACTTTCATCCTGATTGCCTTTTTGACCACCCTGCCTGCCTTCTTGGATTCCCTGTTTAGCCTGCGTTTCAGGACCTTTGCCCGCCTACCTGATACCTGGTGTTTTGCCAGAAGAGACAGAAGTCATGAATATGTCTGAAAATATCTAAACCTTTCTGCTACAAATGTGTGGTGAAAATCAATGGAAAGGGGGGATTTCAATGTCTAAACATGTTTGTGGTCACCATTATTTACTCTGACACAGAGCGCTATAATTACTAATGAAAATGAATGACCATTGTTACAAATTATTGTTTTTGGTCATCATTACTAGTTATTTTTTAATCCTATCATTACTAGTTATTGTTGATAGCCATCATTACTAGTTATTGTTGATCTTTGGGATGTTTTTATTAAAGCATAGGTCTTAAAAACTGCCACCAGGAGACAGGGCAGGATCAGCAACACTGTTTGGTAACAGGTCTGTGTGTGTATGTGCATGTGTATATGTTTGTGTGTGTAAACAAAGATGTGTGTGTGTGTGGTTTGTGCTGGATTTGATTGACAAATAATGGCCCCATGGATGGTATTTTTCCCCTGGCCTCTCGGTGGCTAATGGACAGGTGTGTCTGTGTGTGTCTACTATATGTGTGTGTACAGTGTGTGAGTGTAATGGACAGACATCTCCCAGGTTCGTGGCATGAGGGAATAATAATGGAGGATGCCTGAGGTAACAACAGGGAAAGGGAGTTCATTAGTGATGACGGAGGAAAAAAGGGAAACGGGGAGAGGGAGAGAAAGGGAGGTGCCGCCATAGCCCACAGGCAAAGCATTCTGGGACATCTGACCACCTGCGTCCATTTGGCATTCATGGGGTGTATGTCGTAGACTCGAGGGTGTGTGCATATACAGCCCCCTGCTGCTGTTTTAATCAGACAGCATCACCAGGAAATGGTCAGACCGAACGTCTGCAGCCCTCTTCAAGCACAACTGCTGATGCAAAAATACTCAAAAGCCCCAAACATTTACAATAGTGAATTAACCAATCAGGTACTACTCTTTTCATAAAACATTCTATCCCTGACATATGCTTATTTTGGCTGGCAACATTGGTGAAAAAGTTCAGACGAAGGGCAGTGACTATTCAACCAGGTTTCCATTTCTGCTCTGCTTGTGGTCATGAAGCCAAATGCTGTGAGACATGTGTCCTTAGCGAAGATTCAACATCTTTTCGCCAATTTAGATATCCCAAATGTTCTGTGTGGAATAAACCTCAAAATTGTTTAAATGATGAGAAAGTGGCCACACACACAACAAGATTACCTTCCTAAGCTGAAAAGGGTGGGGGATGTGTGTCCTGAATGTTGGATACGTTTGCAATGGTACCTGACTGACCCAATTGTTGAACATGCTAAACTGTGGCAATGCAACGATTTGAGAGTTCGTCAAAGCATCTCTCCCATTAGATCTTCCTGGGCTTCAAAGGGCGGCAATCGAAAACTAGAACCTTGTGCTGCAAACTGGCAAGACCTCAATGGCCTACAGTATGTCACTGGATGAAGCTCAAAATAAATACTTCTTCAAACATAAGACCAAACCAGACCTAAAACTGGTGGGGACATGTACATCTCTGGACTATTTTGACCACACTGTCTTCTGTTCTATATATAGTGGGGAGAACAAGTATTTTATACACTGCCGATTTTTGCAGGTTTTCCTACTTACAAAGCATGTAGAGGTCTGTAAAACAAAAATCCAGAAAATCACATTGTATGATTTTTAAATAGTTTATTTGCATTTTATTGCATGGCATAAGTATTTGATCACCTACCAACCAGTAAGAATTCTGTCTCTCACAGACCTGTTAGTTTTTCTTTAAGAAGCCCTCCTGTTCTCCACTCATTACCATGTATTAAATGCACCTGTGTGAACTTGTTACCTGTATAAAAGACACCTGTCCACACACTCAATCAAACAGACTCCAACCTCTCCACAATGGCCAAGACCAGAGAGCTGTGTAAGGACATCAGGGATAAAATTATAGACCTGCACAAGGCTGGGATGGGCTACAGGACAATAGGCAAGCAGCTTGGTGAGAAGGCAACAACTGTTGGCGCAATTATTCGAAAATGGAAGAAGTTCAAGATGACGATCAATCTCCCTCGGTCTGGGGCTTCATGCAATATCTCACCTTGTGGGGCATCAATGATCATGAGGAAGGTGAGGGATCAGCCCAGAACTACACGGCAGGACCCGGTCAATGACCTGAAGAGAGCTGGGACCACAGTCTCAAAGAAAACCATTAGTAACACACTACGTCGTCATGGATTAAAATCCTGCAACGCACGCAAGGTCCCCCTGCTCAAGCCAGCGCATGTCCAGGCCTGTCTGAAGTTTGCCAATGACCATCTGGATGATGCAGAGGAGGAATGGGAGAAGGTCAAGTGGTCTGATGAGACAAAAATAGAGCTTTTTGGTCTAAACTCCACTCGCCATGTTTGGAGGAAGAAGAAGGATGATTACAACCTCAAGAACACCATCCCAACCGTGAAGCATGGAGGTGGAAACATCATTCTTTGGGGATGTTTTTCTGCAAAGGGGACAGGATGACTGCACCGTATTGAGGGGAGGATGGATGGGGCCATGTATAACAAGATCTTGGCCAACAACCTCCTTCCTTCAGTAAGAGCATTGAAGATGGGTCGTGACTGGGTCTTCCAGCATGACAACGACCCGAAACACACAGCCAGGGCATCTAAGGAGTGGCTCCGTAAGAAGCATCTCAAGGTCCTGGAGTGGCCTAGCCAGTCTCCAGACGTGAACCCAATAGAAAATCTATGGAGGGAGCTGAAAGTCCGTATTGCCCAGCGACAGCCCCGAAACCTGAAGAATCTGAAGAAGGGCTGTATGGAGGAGTGGGCCAAAATCCCTGCTGCAGTGTGTGCAAACCTGGTCAAGAACTACAGGAAATGTATGATCTCTGTAATTGAAAACAAAGGCTTCTGTACCAAATTTTAAGTTCTGCTTTTCTGATGTATCAAATACTTATGCAATAAAATGCAAATTAATTACTTAAAAATCATACAATAGGATTTTCTGGATTTTTGAAGTTGAAGAGTACCTATGATAAAAATTACAGACTTCTAAATGCTTTGTAAGTGGGAAAACCTGCAAAATTGGCAGTGTATAAAATACTTGTTCTCCCCACTGTATCAAAATGCTGCAATTGGTGAGGCCATTCTCCCCATTACAGCCAGGGGTGGTGAAAAAGATTCTACCACAGATTCTACAGTTTGACATTCTGGCGCACAGAAAAAAATTACATATTATTTTGGTTCTAAATTATGCATTGTTATGATGTCTGTTGTCCATGTTGTGAATGGGAATGTAAGTTCTGCTAGCAACCGGTATATCTCAATATTCACTGTACTGAGTACACTGGAAGTTGTTGAGATGAAGCAGGTCCTAAGTAACAAATTGGATGACACTAAGTTGGGGAGAAAACAATGAAGTTACAAGGAAGGTTAAGCTGTGTTCAGTGTTACAACACTTTAATTGTACTAAGGTTTGACTTCCTGCATTCAGCTGTAGGACAGAAGCCAGAGCTTTATGATCTGTGGAAGTCTGTTTCAGGTGTTAGATCTGTGGAAGTCTGTTTCAGGTATTAGAGCTTCACCACGGACTCCCGTTAGGATCAAAGGGAAGCGTAACACGACTGAACGAGAGGATCTGGGGAGCTTAGAGGCTCATTAGGAATATTATGTAGGTAAGGCTTGGAATTAGTTAGTGGGGAATTAGCTACGATGACAGCTATAATACAAAGCCCACGAAGAGCTGGTTAGAGCATGCTCTGATCCGATACACAGGGAAGGGGCAAGAGAAGGAGAACATTGCATCATAGGGAGGGAGGGATGGAGGGTGCAAGATGGAGGATGTGCTGCTGTATAGTGGAGGATGTGCTGCTGTATAGTGGAGGATGTGGTGCTGTATAGTGGAGGATGTGGTGCTGTAGAGTGGAGGATGTGCTGCTGTATAGTGGAGGATGTGCTGCTGTATAGTGGAGGATCTGCTGCTGTATAGTGGAGGATGTGGTGCTGTAGAGTGGAGGATGTGGTGCTGTAGAGTGGAGGATGTGGTGCTGTAGAGTGGAGGATGTGGTGCTGTATAGTGGAGGATGTGGTGCTGTATAGTGGAGGATGTGCTGCTGTATAGTGGAGGATGTGCTGCTGTATAGTGGAGGATGTGGTGCTGTAGAGTGGAGGATGTGGTGCTGTAGAGTGGAGGATGTGGTGCTGTATAGTGGAGGATGTGCTGCTGTATAGTGGAGGATGTGGTGCTGTATAGTGGAGGATGTGGTGCTGTATAGTGGAGGATGTGGTGCTGTATAGTGGAGGATGTGCTGCCATATAGTGGATGATGTTGTGCCGTATAGTGGAGGATGTGGTGCCGTATAGTGGAGGATGTGGTGCCGTATAGTGGAGGATGTGGTGCTGTATAGTGGAGGATGTGCTGCCATATAGTGGATGATGTTGTGCCGTATAGTGGAGGATGTCCTGCTGTATAGTGGATGATGTGCTGCCATATAGTGGATGATGTTGTGCCGTATAGTGGAGGATGTCCTGCTGTGATGTAGGCTGGATTCAAACCAATCCATTAATTAACCCAATGCACACTCAGATCTGTATGAAGTATTTGTGGCAGGCCAGCTGCTCATAACACACCCTCTACCCAGTCACGTGACAGTATATCTGGGTTTGTGCATTTGTGTTTTTGCACGTGTGTGTGTGTGCATTGTGTGTTTTCTGGGGTTTCTGTGTTTGTGTGTGTGTGTGTGTGTCTAAGTACTTGCATGAGAAATTAAGTTATTGATGTCAGATTGAGATAGTGATAATGGATTGAGGCAGTAATGGCAGCTTGAGGTAGTAATCATTGCGGTAGTGATGGCAGATTGAGGTAGTGATGATTGAGGCAGTGAGGTAAGAGATGATTGGTGTAGTGATAGCAGATTGATGCAAGGATCATTGAGGTAGTGATGACTGAAGGCAATGGGAACAGATGGATTCGAGGATAATGATATAGAAGTTAATGAATGTATGGAGGAGGTTAATGAGTTTTCAGTCAGTGAGTGGGTTAACTCTTGGTTCTGAGTTTTTAGTTGGTAAAACAATTGTTAGTGAGGAGGCAAAATTGTTGTTAGTGAGGGTTAGATTTAGGGTTAATTAAGGGTGTGTTTAGTTAGGGTTAGGGTTAGTTATGGTGTTTTTAGTTAGGATTAGGGTTAGTTAGGGTGTGTTTAGATAGGGTTAGGCTTAGTTAGGGTGTGTTTAGTTAGTATAGGGATAAAGTATATCAGTGAAAATCTGTTTCAGAGAAAATGAGCTGCTGGTGTTGGCAGCAGGCATGAGGAACAGCAGTAGTTCTGGTGTTTGGTTTTTGTCCCTGGTTAATTGGACATACCAGGATTGGATAAACATTGTTTAGTGCATTTAGTGGAAATAATTAACAAGAAACCAAGCAAGCCTATTTCAGCTGGCCCACAATAGAAAGTGTTGATCGTGGCTGCCCCTGGCTACTTTTGCCACTGGCTGTTTTAACAGCTTATTAGCCATTCGTCATTGACATTGACTACCGTATCAACATAGGTGACGATAATGGACTTTTTGACCAAGTGAATAGATGAGAGAATCAGCTAAGTGCTTGTCTATCTTGAAGAAATCCTAAGACATTATTCGAAAATCCACCAGAAATAGTTGCAATATAACAGTAAACAGTTTCATATTAGGCTTCCCACAATGTACCTACTGAAGGTTGTAGCCAGCTACGTTTTTGTCTATCCTGAACAAATCCTAACAGCTAATTAGCCATTTGTGAATGACATTGATACAATATCTGTCAATATAGGTGACGATAACTGACTTTTTTGTCAAGTGAAAAGACAAGAGAATCGTGTAGCCAGCGAAGTGTTTGTCTATCCTGCACAAATCCTAATATCCACCGGAACTGTTTTATTTTAGGCTTCCTATTACACAGCTACATAGGGTTGTAGCCAGCAAAGTTTTTGTCTGTCCTGAACCACAGGCACAATGTGTTTTGACTGTTACAGGAGTCGAATGCGGGAACTGTTGTTCCAGAGCCCACATCTCTAACCACTACACTATTTAACAAGGGGCTGTCAGTCGGTCGGTCGAAAACATTCAATCTTCTAGACCGGCTCCGTTTATGCGGTCCAGCAAAAAGAAGCATGGTGCTTTGACATGATGATGGAGTTTTGCATACCAGAATTGCACATTTCTCATTTCTAGTTACCCAATGTGCTATTTTTGAAATACAGGCATAGTTTGTTCAAAAATCATACATCCTACTCAGTTGAAAGTCCCCTTACCTTTTTAGGGTACGTTTAGTTTCAGAGGGGAGAGTTTAGCTGTCACTCACAGGATGTGAGGCACAGCTCCACAGTCCCACAACACATAACCCTAACCCGCCCGTTACAAGGCCTCGCTGCGAGTCGTTGGACCGTTGGACCTGCTAGCTGTCAGTCGTGGGACCTGCTAGCTGTCAGTTGTTGGACCTGAAATCTTTCGTTGGACCTGCTAGCTGTCGTTGGACCTGCTAACTGTCGGTCGTGGGACCTGCTAGCTGTCGTTGGACCTGCTAGCTGTCGTTCGTGGGACCTGCTAGCTGTCGTTAGACCTGCTAGCTGTTGGTCGTGGGACCCTGCAAGCTGTCGTTGGACCTGCTAGGTGTCGGTTGTTGGACCTGATAGCTGTCGTTGGACCTGCTAACTGTCGGTTGTGGGACCTGCTAGTTGTTGTTGGACCTGCTAGCTGTCGGTCGTGGAACCTGGTAGCTGTCGTGGCACCCTGCAAGCTGTCGTTGGACCTGCTAGCTGTCGATTGTGGCACCCTGCTAGCTGTCGTTGGACCTGCTAGGTGTCGGTCGTGGCACCCTGCTAGCTGTTGTTGAACCTGCTAGGTGTCGGTTGTTGGACCTGATAGCTGTCGGTCGTGGGACCTGCTAGCTGTCGGTCGTGGGACACTGCAAGCTGTCGTTGGACCTGCTAGGTGTCGGTTGTTGGACCTGATAGCTGTCGGTCGTGGGACCTGCTAGCTGTCGGTCGTGGGACACTGCAAGCTGTTGTTGGACCTGCTAGGTGTCGGTTGTTGGACCTGATAGCTGTCGTTGGACCTGCTAACTGTGGGTCGTGGGACCTGGCAGCTGTCCTTGGACCTGCTAGCTGTCAGGTCGTGGCACCCTGCAAGCTGTCGTTGGACCTGCTAGGTGTCGGTCATGGCATCCTGATTGCTGTCGTGGACCTGCTAGGTGTCGGTCGTGGGACCTGATTGCTGTCGTTGGATCCTCACTGTCTTCCCCCCATTTCTCACTACATACTGTGATGCTGCAAGCGCTGACCTTTCAATGTCAGGTCTATCAATCTTCTCATGATGCTGCTGTTCAACAAATCTACTAAGGACGTTTCTCAAGGGCACATATGTTTTATACATAATTTATTGTGTTTTTTTCCTCTTCTGAGTAGCAGACATCTACGTTCCATTTTTTATATTTTGTTACTTTAGCTAGCTATCTTCCACAGCTCAAATCTTTCGCTAACGAGCTGACAAGATCTGAACGTTTTCTGGAATCATAAAACAAATGCAGATGTTTATCACTTCAGTGTCAACATAAGTATTCTCTTAACTAAACAGTATATAGCAAGTGAACAACAACAACATTCATAGCAGTATTTTATGCACTTGCAATAATAATTTTAAAGGAAGTGACAAACATTCTTATGGGCCCCTCTGATTAGCTGCCAAGGGTGCTGTGCAACCAGTGCACTCATTAGTGCCTCTGCTTAGCTTGTGACTACATTTTAGACGTTTCATTTAAATAGTTTTTTATGTCAACATCAAACATCTATACAGCTGGGATCCCATTTGGCTGAGCTTCTTCTAACATGAAACTACAAATCGTAATTAAAAGGTAAGGAAGACTAAGACAAAGGATGCAATGACATCAACCGACAAGAAGAAGAACGGACACAGCAGATCAGGGAACATCAAACTCCCCATCCCTCAAATTTTTTAAAAGGTCAAAATACATTTTCATTTATAAGCATGTATTTAAAACAGCTAATTTCACTAACACTTGACACAGGCATGCAAAACCCTGATGGCCATCTTTAGTGCCATTTGCATATGATTATACCCCACTAATTACTCTAATTTGGTATTCAAACAATTATCACTAATGGCTCTAGTTAAAAAGAAAATCCTATATTATTTATTAAGTCCAATCCTCCCAAATGGCATGGTGTTCCCTATACAGTGTATTACTCTTTATATATCTGTTTTGAACAAAACATTGTTACTTTAATATTACTATATTTTATACCTTTTTCATTATAGCAAGTGCAATAATATTCCAACGGCTTGTTGAAGATCAACTTATGGCTGAACCACCCCTCAAAATCAATTTCACCTTTTCCAACGCATGGTAATTAGCGTGTATCTAATATGCTATGAAAATGCATAGAGCTATATCTGCCTTATCTGTACATAGCACAAATCTGCGCTGTAGACGTATGTAGATCCCGGGTCAAAAGTAGCCATTTGGGCTACTGCACTTAGAATGGACTTTGTTTTCCCTGATGGTTTCAGGCCTCTGTATATGTGTAGGAAGCAGGCAGTGGAGAAGCAGTCCCTTTGGCATGTGTTGTTTAATTGTTAATGCTAAGCATGAGGTTAGCTTATTGTTCATGTTTTTCTCGCTTGCCTTGTTCGCCTTGTTAACATGTGTCCCAGGGTGCATTTTGATATGTACACTGACACTGTGCTGCTATAGCGTGAAATAACTAATCCTGTTCTCTTTGTTTGTATGTGTAAATGTGTGTGGCATCTGGCTGCAGAGGAAACTCATTGCTGATGGCTGTGCTGACCTTTACTTTTAAGGTGAGGTTACAGGTTTTACCAAAAAGTACCAATATAGCACCCTAGTACCCCTCATACATTGATTCATTCTATATTTTACACCCTGAGCTAAATGTATTGGAGTTTGTTGTGCATGTTGCTATTGGTTTCTGTTGCTTATATGACTACTTTGTCAACCTGGTAGCTAATGACAGTTGCTCTCACTAACACCATTTACAATGCTGTTTTCAAAGGTGCCTGGTAAAGGTACTGTGTTTATAGAACACTGAATCATTTTGGTGTAACCACAAACCACAAAATTAAGAACAATAACATTTAACTATTAACAAAGTCAAATAAATAAACTCAGTTATTAAGGACGATAATAGTTATGTAAAGAAAATATAATAAGAACAACAACACCATCCAGAAACCATGTCTCCATTACACCAACAACCCCATCCAGAAGCCACATCTCCATTACCACAACAACCCCATCCAGAAGCCATGTCTCCATTTCACCAACAACCCCATCCAGAAGCCATGTCTCCATTACCCCAAAAACCCCATCCAGAAACCATGTCTCCATTTCCACAACAACCCCATCCAGAAACGATGTCTCCATTTCCACAACAACCCCATCCAGAAACGATGTCTCCATTTCCACAACAACCCCATCCAGAAACCATGTCTCCATTTCGACAACTACCCCATCCAGAACCCATGTTTTCATTGCTAGGTTAACTTGCTTTTCCTCCATTCATTTTTGCTGTCAGTAATTCTAAGGGTAAAACTTCTAATAATAACTGTAAACCACTGATGATTTGGAAGATGATGATTGTTGTCTACAGGGTTAAAAGCTAAAAGTGTTGTTTTTGTCGGACCACGTAACAGAGCTGGCCAAGAAGAGCGGAGGTCTCTTACTGACTGACTGACTGACTGCCCCTTGTTAAATAGCCAAGTGGTTAGAGACATGGACTTGCAACCAATAGGTCCCGCATTCAAATCTCATTACAGTCAAAGCAAATTATGCATTAGGATTTGTTCAGGATAGACAAAAATGTTGCTGGCTACAACCATCAGTAGCTGCATTATAGTAAGCCTAAAATAAAACAGTTTACAGTTGTATTGCGACTATTTCTGGTGGATTTTTCGAAGTACGCATCCGTGCATTTAATATAGACTTGATCAAAACCAATTGGGCAGTAAAAGAGTAGGGGTTTCCATGATTCTTCCGTATTTTCACTTGACGAAAAAGTCAGCTATTGTCACCTATATTGCTAGTTATTGTATCAATGTCATTCACGAATGAAAGGACAACAAAGTTTTTTTGCCATGAACTGAAATAGCTTTGGCAGTGTAAAGTTCATATTCAGTCTCACTAGAAATTGCTCAATTCTTATGACTATTCCAAGTGGTAAGTTAGATACTAGTTAGCCTATTACTAAATAATAATCTGTTTAATCGGCCAGTGGCAAAATGCATACATTTCATATATGCTATTTGAAGTAAACTTCATAAGAAACGTTAGTCAACGCAATGCTTAATGGTGTCTAGTGAAATATTCAAACTTGGCGTGATGTTACTGCATGACAAAATCTAATGTCGAGATGCTATACTGACACGTACACTGTGCTGTAGTGGTTAAAGACATTAACTCTCGTGGGAGACCTGGGTTTAAATCCAGTAACGGCAAAAGAACATTTATGCTTTTAATTGCGGGCCAGCTGAACTAGGCTTGCCTGGTTCCTTGTCTGGTTTAAATTGAAGGTATTTGAAATTAATAGCTGTTATTTCCCAGAAACTTTTTTTTATGCATGTGACTCAAATACTCAAATATATTTACACCTTGTATGTATGTGTGCAAAGAACACATTACTAATGACAGCAACAACCTGGGGTTTACTGTCTAGCTCAGGGATGTCCCAGAGTCCTCAAACCTTAACTGTAAATTACATTGGAAAGAGTTCAAATTCCATATTTGGCCCACTGGGGCATGACAAAGGCCATTCTCCAGATAACACTGTCTGCCAATTTGATCAATGGATTTCAAACTTTCACCAGAAATAAATTGTGAGCAATGATATAGGACCAAAGCGTAGTTAACATTTTGTAATGGATAAATCAGTGGAAACCACTTCTTCCAGATTAGTAGAAGGCACCAAATAGTTATTTATACTGGGAATCTCTTCTGAAGTAACAATTTAATATAAGGTTAGGACTTGGCAATATAATTTCAAATTTGGTCTGGATAGCGCTGATCTTCATCATCTTTATTTAGGTACAAATATTCCTCCTACATCTTTCTTTATTTGTAATTTTGTTACTTAATGTAGCGCGGTGAAAGGAGGGAGCCAGGTGCAGGATGCGGTGTACAGGTTTTTTAATCAAGCAGCCGCACGAACACTCACAAACAGCCAGTTTCAGAGGAGGTTTTTATACAAATAGAATCACACAAAAGAAACAATGGGTCAATGCCTGGAATAAAGGTGCTGTCACAACAGTGTATAACGTACACACGTAACAGAGAAAACAACAACACTCAAGGACTAACGGAGCAGAGGAAACAGCCCTGAAAGAACACTTGACAATCCGGGATCATTTAAATTTCAATGCACATATTGAAAAAGCATGGCTATTGATTATGCATCATTATTTATCCCCAATAGCCAGGAGGTGAAGACATTGGATCCATTGAGCTACATGTAATATATCCCTGAAGACATGGGATCCATTGAGCTACATGTAATATATCCCTGAAGACATGTGATCCATTGAGCTACATGTAATATATCCCTGAAGACATGGGATCCATTGAGCTACATGTAATATATCCCTGAAGACATGGGATCCATTGAGCTACATGTAATATATCCCTGAAGACATGGGATCCATTGAGCTACATGTAATATATCCCTGAAGACATGGGATCCATTGAGCTACATGTAATATATCCCTGAAGACATGGGATCCATTGAGCTACATGTAATGTATACCTGAAGACATGGGATCCATTGAGCTACATGTAATATATACCTGAAGACATGGGATCCATTGAGCTACATGTAATATATCCCTGAAGACATGGGATCCATTGAGCTACATGTAATATATCCCTGAAGACATGGGATCCATTGAGCTACATGTAATATATCCCTGAAGACATGGGATCCATTGAGCTACATGTAATATATACCTGAAGACATGGGATCCATTGAGCTACATGTAATATATCCCTGAAGACATGGGATCCATTGAGCTACATGTAATATATCCCTAAAGTCTGGAGCTCCATGCCAGTTTCACTGTCATTGGTTTTTCTCTTCTAATCAGGGACTGATTTAAACCTGAAAGACATCGCGAGTACTATAATTCTCAGGTGTAACAGAAAATCTGCAGTATCCACAGCATGTAGGATGCATAGGGTAATTTAATTTATTAGTATTTTTTGCTAAGTATTTTTTCTATGCCCTAAAACATATCTAGTCACAAATATTCTTAGGTATTTGGCAGATATCAGCCCCTCATCTGGCACCTATAAAACCTCACTTATCAGTTCAGGCTCGTGAGACTGATTTTCAGGTATCTTGGACATATTCACAGGCTGGCAGTACATGACCTTCAGATCACAGACCTACATCAGGGAAGGGTGAGGCAGCTGGAGAGGCTCTGCTCCAGGTCAAGGGCAGCCTGACTATGTGAGAGAGATGCTTTCTCTACCCTGAAGTGTCCTGGAATACACAGACCTGTAGATATCTGGAAATACATTTTGTTAGCTGAAAGAAATAACAGTGTAAATACATGTTTTCACAAAGGAGAGGAAAGCCTTCAGCTGGCAATATGTTCCCTGTACCATACAGATATTATAGACATTCTACTAACATCATAACATTATGTAACCATTATGTGACCATATGTAACTAATAGACATAATCACATCATAACATTATGTAACCATTATGTAACCATATGTAACTAATAGACATAATCACATCATAATAGGATTCTTTGAATCTATTTATCATATTTTTACGTTAAGAAAGGTTATTTCTTAAATTTACCTTTCTTTCACAGAGGGATGAACCCTTCCCCATCTTTACATCTGAAAGTGTGGTAACTTGACAAGAAATGACCACCACGTTTCGCTATTAATTTTCCTTTAGCTTCAAACCAAGAATTAAGTAGGTAGGTATAAAGCCAACAATATCAGTGACAACAAGAGCGACTGTAGATCAGCCCACAGACAAGTCTGAACTGTGGGGGAGCCTTGTTCCGGGAGTGAAGGTCATGCCGCCCTTTCCATGATACTATTTCCCTAAAACTATAATGCAATACCATATCAGTATTAAATATTACCAGTGTCCCCACTATAACAGAAAGACTAATCTTCTCTGGGACGCTTTTTACATACCAAATCATATTGCTGATTTGTTTCCAATTATCCTAGGTTATCATAGGTTGTGAGATGTTCCTCCAGGTTTATTTTGTAGTGCCGTTTGGCGTCATTAGCATACGAATCGTCCCTATTATCATGGACATTGTCCTCTGCAACATCTCATTCCAGCCTGAGCATCAGTTCATCTACTGAGTAGTCATCAAACTATATAGAAGTATAAAAATAAAGAATTACAGAATTTGTTTGTTTTAAATTATAAATTAATACATTTTACAAGAATGTGTTTGTATTTAAGGTTTCATCATACGATAAAAAAACAAAAAAAAGAATATACAGAACGATTATTTTTAAGAACACAAGCTAAAGTATTATAAGTAATTTGTTTATTAGACCCTACAAATGTAAAACATTTAAGTTACTCAACACTTAGATTATTCAAAGGGAAATCCTTTAGTATTTAGTTTTCATTTTGATGATGTACAAGGTAAAATAAGAGACATTATCGACAATCAAAGGATATGCGCATGAATAGTCTGCATAGGCCTGTAAATAGTGTCTGAGTTGTGTCTGACTTGCTCAGAGTTCAGATTATATACACTTTCTACCCTCATCATCACACTTCAGTCACATGCATAGGTGTGTCTGGGTTGATGAGGGGTTGTCGCCCATTCATCCATTGAGGTCATTGCTATTCCCTTGCTATTCATTAGATCCAATTAGACTAAGTTCCCGAGGTAGACATGTATGTGTAACAACTGAAAAATAAATGTAAACAACATGTATGCAATTTCTTAATCTTCAGTAAAATAAGCAGAGAAAAATCAGAGAGAGATGATATGATGTGTGTGCGATTTAGTTAAACTTTTTCTCCTAAAATAAAAACAGTAACTTGTAATAACTTTGTTGAATTGGTGAGTGGTGTCTGCTAAACAATATCCTTGGTATTTCGTTTAGTAAATACTTTCTTAGGATAATACATTTATAGATTAACATTTGATGAATTAGCCTACACAATTAGCTGAACCCTATTGAAAAGCGGTAACTTGGGATAAGTAGCCTATATGGTTTGTATTGTTTCAATAATAGCCTAATTTAGCAATTTGTAAGTTATTCAAATTCAACCAAGGTCTGATCATCCTTCTGAGAGTATAGTGCATTCATCTATTGATGTAAGGCATTCAGTGAGGGGTGATTAGTGCCAGGCTACCATTTGGGTACCAACGCTAAGTTGCGTGGGCTGTTGGCGGATTAAGTAGGAAAACAGGTTAAAAAAATCAGGTAAATTGTCTCTTAATAGTTTTCTGTTCGTCAGTTTAGATTTCCGACAACGGAACAATGTAATATACGCCTATTTAGGAAAAGTCATGGAAGGAGGAGGGTGTAGCTTTCAAAATGGCAGTTTTATCTTAATTACAAACTCAAATGCCAATTGGTGTAAGCATTTGGCAGTTCTAGTGTTAAGGGAATCAAAGAGAAAAAAAATATGTATATGAAGGTGTTCAGTCACAAGAAAGTGTAAAAATGACTTCAGTCCTTCATGTGGTCTCACCAAGGACAATTGCAACTATTCATTGGTTGTCATTTATGAGATTGTAGAATATACTGGAAAGGAACTTAAGGCATTCCTAATGTTTTTCCTGAGATGCTTCAATCTGAATTTACGTTTTACCTTGTTCAACTCAAACACAAATTTTTTTAATGGGATGCATGTCCCAAGACTGTGATGGCAAAATGTTGATTTTGCTGTATATTAACAACCATTAGTGATTTTTTTCTGTAGGCTTGAGTCCATTGTCTTGCTGAAAGATCCACTTATGGCCTTATGAAAGAGGTAACCAGGTTTCTGGCTGAAATGTCATTGTACTTTATTACAAACTATCTATGAATAAAGATATCTCATATTAAATCCTATTTTTTTATTTTACGAGCATCCAGAGTTAATTTGACAGAGCATCAGGAGTTAAGTTTGAAAGAGAGCATCAGGAGTTAATTTTGAAAGAGCATCAGCAGTTAAGTTTGAAAGAGAACACCACACATTATAGTTTACAGAGAGCACAAGGAGTTATTGCTCAAGGATAGAGAAACAGGATTTATGGTTTATATACAGAGAGCATCAGGGGTTATGGGTATAAGACAGCAATATGAGTCGTGATTAAAGCAGATCACTAGAAATAGTGATTAAAAGAGAGCACCAGAGGTTATGGCTAAAGGACTGCAAAAGGAGTTGTGATTAAAGGAGAGCACCAGGAGTTATGGATACAGGAGAGCACCAGGACTTATGGCTAAAGGACAGCACCAGGACTTATGGCTAAAGGAGAGCACCAGGAGTTTTGATTAATAGAGAGCACCAGGAATTGTGATTAAAAGACAGAATAAAGGAGTTAGTGATCCTCACACTTATTCCATATTTCTAAAAGCAGCCACAACCCTACTCACTTCTGCATTTCAAACTAACTCTGACTATAACTTCAAAATAAATCATAGTACATTTGCGGCTTTGCAGATAAATATTGTATAAGTAAAGCCAGTTTCAGAGGTCCATCAAAAAATGTAGTAAATAATAGATTATAAAAGGCAAGTTCAAAATCATTCCACATTGGCTTATGTACGTTCAACAGTCAATCAGCTGATGACAACCCCAGACCATGGATGTGGGCATGTGTGTGTGTGTTGTGTGTGTGGACATGCTGATGCGTGTGGGTGCTTTAGCCTTCCACAGGCTACCATTTGGGGTCCTTTTCCCTTATCATTATCATTCACTAGCCACAATATGTAACCCCACAAAAGATACTTACCTTGTTATTCCGATGGTGAGTGTTATAAACAGGACTCATTTCAGTATGATATTTTTACATGAGGTATTCAGTTATGTAGTATTACCAACTGAGAAAATAACCACAGAGATGGAAATTCTGTTTTGCAGATACCCAACAGTGTCACTTTAGTATTCAATGTTTGTTCCAGGGGGTAGATAAATGTCATATCGTAGTGAATTAAAATGTTTTGTTGACTGAAACATCTATGCTGTTTTTTCAGATTTTGATTAGTGATTAACATATATCTCTTTCTTTGCCCTCAGTTTGCTTTTCTACTGAGCTGACGGTGGATGTTTAAAAATGGTTATGATGTACCAGGATGATGAGCTGGAAATCAACCTATCCAAGACGTCTGTCCAGAGGTCTGTCCAGAAGTCTGTCCAGAGAGCATTGCAGTGTGTTTTGTGGTCAACAATTGTAGTCTATTGAAATAACATCCATGTGAAATTATGAAATGCACATACATATAATATACAGTACTGTATATTGTTAGCAAATATTTACTTTATTGAACAACGTAAAAATAGGAATGTGTGGTTTTGGCTGGTCTGTCCCTTTTAAGGTTGGTGGTGAGGATACAGCTTGTTGGTTTAAGTTCAGCTAAGAGTGGTTGAAGGTTGGACAGGCAGTCTTAACATCCCGGTATACCTTATTCATCACTGAGAATGTTCATTTAAAGGTGCAATGTGTAAAATCATGCCTCTAACATTTACAAGACTGATTTCTGTACAATGACACTACATGTCTGCTCCTCCTCTTCCTTTACCAAACAAGACCGTAATTGTACCTGCTAGTCTACATCAAAAATTAATGTAAAATTAAACTGGTAAACAGACTTCAGACCTCCCTCCTGGACGTTCCGTAAGTCTCCCACATTTTAATAGCTGCCTGCTGATGCCACCAATTATATGCAATATCCTGGAAATCGATTTTGTTTAGAGCGAGCGAGAGAGAGTTTAGGGCTGAATCTCACATAGTGCATACTGCGTACTAGAAGTACGTATTTCACGGGTAATACTGTTCTGTATATAGTAAGCTAGTATGTCATTATTAAGGACCGATTGGGACATACTACCTCATCATAAAATTGCGCTTTGCATGGTGGGGGGGGTTAAAGGAGGGCAGTAGCTGGTGAAGCCACCTTCCTGAAATGAGCATTTGCAGGTTGGGATGTCTGGGATGTCTGAGTATTTTTGTGGGTTGGGATGTCTGGGATGTCTGAGTATTTTTGTGGGTTGGGATGTCTGGGATGTCTGAGTATTTTTGCAGGTTGGGATGTCTGGGATGTCTGAGTATTTGCAGGTTGGGATGTCTGGGATGTCTGAGTATTTTTGCGGGTTGGGATGTCTGGGATGTCTGAGTATTTGAAGGTTGGGATGTCTGGGATGTCTAAGTATTTTTGTGGGTTGGGATGTCTGGGATGTCTAAGTATTTTTGCGGGTTGGGATGTCTGGGATGTCTGAGTATTTGCAGGTTGGGATGTCTGGGATGTCTGAGTATTTTTGCGGGTTGGGATGTCTGGGATGTCTGAGTATTTGAAGGTTGGGATGTCTGGGATGTCTAAGTATTTTTGTGGGTTGGGATGTCTGGGATGTCTAAGTATTTTTGCGGGTTGGGATGTCTGGGATGTCTAAGTATTTTTGAAGGTTGGGATGTCTGGGATGTCTGAGTATTTGAAGGTTGGGATGTCTGGGATGTCTGAATATTTGCAGGTTGAAATGTCTGGGATGTATTGAGAAGAGAATAATGGGGAATATCGCAGGAATATTGCAGAATATATAGTAAAAAAAATATTTGAAACTAAAGTAGAAAAAATATTTGAAACTTAAAATATCTAATGTAGATGTCTTCTGGTCATTTACACTTGTATTTATTTAAATAGCACTGTACAAATCTTACATATGGCCCCATTGATGAAAACATAAAGATAACTCCAAAATGTACAGCAAGTTTCGGTTGTAAAAATCCCTTAAGATATCCAGCTTAAAAGCATTAGTCAAATATATTTAAGCACAAATTTCTTATTGGAGAACCTTTCTGCCATCTTATGACATATACAGTACATGTCTATTGTTAAAGCCTTTGTAGGTAAGGGAAGAGACAGAATTGTTTTCTGGGGTGTCTATATCTGAACACATAACGTACTTTAAAAATTAAACAAAACACATAAAACACAATAAAATGCATTACACTTTAGAAAAGGTTTCCTTTCATTTTACAGGCAAGGCAAGTCAACTTCATGGAACTTATCCAGCATTTAATTTAAAAAAACATCCATGTTATACAGTCATAGATGTTGCGGAAATAATTGGACACTGACACAAGTTTTGTTATTTTGGCTGTTTACCAAAATATAATCAAGTTACAGTTAAATAATGAATATAGGCTGAAAGTGCTATCAGGTTGGATGGTCACTGCACAGGCATTTCCAGGTCACTCCTAAGATGTTATATGGAGTTCTGGTCCGGGCTTTAGTTGGGCCACTCAGGGACATTCACTGACTTGTCCTGAAGCCACTTCAATGTAGTCTTAGCTGTGTGCTTCGTGTCATTGTCATGCTGAAAAATGAGTCTTGCCTAAGGTCGTGTTTGTTCTGGATTTTTCTTCAAGGACTTGTCTGTATTTTGCTCTGTTCATCCTACAGTCAAGCCTGACCTGTCTCCGAATCCCTGCTGTTGAGAAGCATTTGTATAGTATTATGTAGGGCATGCTCAGTGCTGTTTCTGGAGGGCTTCCACCCTGTAGGTTTTCTCTCCAACCCTAATTTTGTACACCTGATGAAAAGCTAAGTCAGATTAGTCACAACTGGGGTTGAAGACCAACCAACCTCCCGAATGGTAGGTCTACCAACCTGCTGGATGGTCGATCTCCAGGACCAGAATTGAGCAGCCCTCATATAGGGCATTCAGACCTAATGGTTTGACTTTGGTATCATCAGACCACGCAATCGGAATCATGTTTCTAATGTTCTGAGTACTACAGACAATATATCAAATGCCTTCTCCTGTACAGATGGCTTCTTTCTAGCCACTCTAACATGAAGGTCTACTCGATGGAGTGCTGCAAATATGGTCATTCTTCTGGCAGGTTCTCCCATCTCTACAGAGAGACAGTGGAGCTCTGTTCGAGGGGCCATTGGAGTCTTGGTCACATCCCAGGTCTTGGAAGGGTCTTGGTGCTTCCAAATGTCTTCCATTTCACAACGAAGCCCCCAATACTCCTGTGAATGTTCAGTATTTTCGATGTTTTTTATTACCGACTTAAAGAATAGCATATATTTGGTTAAATTTGCATTTAGCACCTGCTTAAGCTCTCTAAAGGAATTTTGTTTGTTTGATTTAGAAAATCTAAATGTGTGCAAATGTTTGAACAAGAGACAAGGCAGTAACATACGGTACTGTATCATCAGCATAAAAGTAAAAAAAATATATAAATATAATTTATATATCAAGTCTACAACAAATGACCCAATATTGAACCTTGGTGAAATCCTTCGTGAACTTCTACAAAATTATATTCAACCCCATCCATTATAATGGCTTGGGTTCTATCTGTAAGGTAATTCTGAAACGATAAACAGTTGTCCACAGCCACACCCAACAAGGTCAATCCCTTAATTTCGTAATGGGATGATCAGTTGTTTCAAAGGCCTTAAAAAGGTCAATAAACAGAGCCAAACAATTAGATTTTTAATCCATTGCTTTGACATGATAATTCATACTCAATGTAGTGGCAGTTATAGCACTGTGCACAGGTCTAAAACTGGACTGTCTTTCATTCAGAATACAGAGATAAGCTAAAAACAATGCTACTGTATATTTCTATATACATAAGATGCCAGAATTCTAGATAGGCATGACAATTTTGAAATAGGACAATAGTTAGAAAGGTCACCAGTATCTCACACTTATTTAATGAAAGCCCATGTGTGGTTTTTCATACTTTTGGAATAAATCCATAAATAAATGTTTGCTAAAAAGAGCTCCAGGAACACGTTAGAGCTCCAGAAATAAGTTGAGCTACAATAAAAAGCAGACCCGGGTCAAGTTTTTTCAGCCCTTGCTGCTTTCTTAATATCGATGGCTAACAAAGCTTTTAGGGTGTCTGTGAATGGTCTGAAAACATAATTGTTTTTTTGTCCCTGCACAAATGCTTGATTATCATCACTTCCTCTTTTGGTTACAAAATTTGGGGAAGTAATGGTAGTTTTTTCAAATATTGAGCCTGCTGCATTGAAGAGGTGATTAAAGTCATCAACAACTGCTTTGTAGTTAACATTAGGTAAGTATTATACATAGATTAAATGTTATGAATTACTTGTTTATTATGTTAGTGATGACTAGGTTGTAAATATTCATTTACTGCATGTTCTTTTATCAAGGTTAGTGGCAAACACATACAATTGTTATTTTAAAGCTTACTGATAAAAAGCCTTTACTAGAATATATCTGTCTTTGTTTAAGGTGGCTGTGTCTTCCGGGAAAAAGAGGCAGTGTTCAGCCCTTTGTAGATGTGACAACAGAGGCAGTGCTCAGCCCCTTGTAGATGTGACAATAGAGGCAGTGTTCAGCCCTTTGTATATGTGACAACAGAGTCAGTGTTCAGCCCTTTGTAGATGTAACAACCGATGCAGTGCTCAGCCCTTTGTATATGTGACAACAGAGTCAGTGTTCAGCCCTTTGTAGATGTGACAACAGAGGCAGTGTTCCACCTTTTGTAGATGTGACAACAGAGACAGGCCTTTTTCATTTCTATTGATGTGCTCTCAAAGAACTGGGGCAGGACTTTGGCTGCCTCCCAAATGGCACCTTGTTCCCTATATAGCGGGACACTTTTGAACAAGGCCCCTGAAGTAGTGCACTTTGTAGCAGGGAATAACGTATAATTTGGGATGCATATTTTCCATCAATCCCACAAGGAAATATATACTGCTGGTGGAAATTATGTTGAGATGGACTTGAACTATTGTTGTCAAATGATCCAGGATTGTTTACAAGGACACGCATTTATATCACTCTTCAAGGTTTGCTGCCTTCAGACAGTCCTCCGGGAACTACATTCAGAGGCCTTATGGGGATGGAACCTTGGAGGAAACGGAACAAGAAACAATTGTTATGGTTTTGGAGCTGAAAACGAAGGTAATGCCTGAATATGGATTTCATCATTTAGATGCCAATTGGAGTCTTCAATCATGAGCTACTCATATACTTTGTTTTGCCGAATGCCATGTGGATCAATACTGCAGTATTGATTGAGAATCAATTCAAGTTAGTACAGTTCAACTTGCATACAACATAAATGTAACCCCTCTAAACTCAATGCAAATGTTGTAGTTTAAAAATATTGCCATGAAAAATGCTGCAGAAATGTAAATTGTTAAGAATATTATATTTAATTAAGATATTTTAATGGATGATACATTTTTGCTTATGGCCAATCAAGTCAAATTTCAAGTGGAAATTACAAACTTTAGAAGCCTATTAAAAACTTTCAAATGTACTGCTGTTCAGGAAAACATTGCTGTGCTAAAAGGATGATTACGTTAGGATGTGGTAATCCAGAAAATCACATTGTATGATTTTTAAATAATGAATTAGCATTTTATTGCATGGCATAAGTATTTGATCATCTACCAACCAGTAAGAATTCCGGCTCTCACAGATCTGTTAGTTTTTCTTTAAGAAGCCCTCCTGTTCTCCACTCATTACCTTGTATTAACTGCACCTGTTTGAACTTGTTACCTGTATAAAAGACACCTGTCCACACACTCAATCAAACAGACTCCAACCTCTCCACAATGGCCAAGACCAGAGAGCTGAGGACATCAGGGATAAAATTATAGACCTGCACAAGGCTGGGATGGGCTACAGGACAATAGGCAAGCAGCTTGGTGAGAAGGCAACAACTGTTGGCGCAATTATTCGAAAATGGAAGAAGTTCAAGATGACGCTCAATCTCCCTCGGTCTGGGGCTCCATGCAATATCTCACCTTGTGGGGCATCAATGATCATGAGGAAGGTGAGGGATCAGCCCAGAACTACACGGTAGGACCCGTTCAATGACCTGAAGAGAGCTGGGACCACAGTCTCAAAGAAAACCATTAGTAACACACTACGCCGTCATGGATTATAATCTGACAGCACACGCAAAAAGTGGCTACCTAAGAAGCATCTCAAGGTCCTGGAGTGGCCTAGCCAGTCTCCAGACCTGAACCCAATAGAAAATCTTTGGAGGGAGCTGATAGTCCGTATTGCCCAGCGACAGCCCCGAAACCTGAAGGATCTGGAGGTCTGTTTGGAGGAGTGGGCCAAAATCCCTGCTGCAGTGTGTGCAAACCTGGTCAAGAACTACAGGAAGCTTATGATCTCTGTAATTGCAAACAAAGGTTTCTGTACCAAATATTAAGTTCTGCTTTTCTGATGTATCAAATACTTATGTCATTCAATAAAATGCAAATTATTACTTAAAAATCATACAATGTGATTTTCTGGATTTTTGTTTTAGATTCCGTCACTCGCAGTTGAATAGTACCTATGATAAAAATGATAGACTTCTACATGCTATGTAAGTGGGAAAACCTGCAAAATCGGCAGTGTATCAAATACTTGTTCTCCCCAATGTATAGCCTTTACAACAAAATAGCCTTTTGAGTGAGATATTGTATAGATGCACAGTATCTCTAGACTTTGCCTTAGAAATGTTGTGCATTGTTAGTTTGATTTGGATTAGGGTTAGGTTAGTCCTTATGTCGACTCATGCAATCTGATAGTGTAAATATAGTATCACTCTAGGAGAGACATGTTTTTAAACACCTGGGAACCTCTTGAGTAAACATTCACTTTGCTGAAGGACTCCGAACTGCTTGAGCCATTCACTGAGACGAAGGCAGCGTCCCAAAATGATCCTTACTCACTTTGTAGTGCACTATATTGTAGAGCCCAATGGTCACGCACTATTTTGGACTCAAACAAAGACCTTCTCTTAGACTCTGTGTCTACTGAGAATAAAAGACAAAAAAGCACATTAAATATTTAATCAGGATAAAAGCTTGCGTTTAGGAGGACAAAGTCTCGGATCACCAGATGAAAGGTGGTCTGGGAGGGTATTGTATTGTTTAGCGTCTGTCTGTCTCTCTGTTGAAACCAATTCACAATGAAGAAGATACTCTACTTACTCTCCCATGCATTCAGGCTCTTTCTCTCTGTTATCCCTTTCTGTTCTACCATACAGAAACATTGGTTTGGCAGAAAAAAACTAAGAGAAAAAAAAAGCAAGTATAAAACAGCTTTCAGCGATGTGAGATGTTGAGTTGATGTTAGTGGCTCCAGGGATCATTCTTGTGGGATATTCCTCAACAGATGTTGTTCATGTGGACTATTGGTAGTATCATGCCTTTTGGTATAGAGAACTGGCCCAGGTCTAAGACAAATTGTAAGTGAAGCTAAAAGCTATTCATATAAAACTCAGGTTGTGATCATGATGGGAAACCCTTCCTGTTGACACTGTATGCTTGCATCCCCCCTTTGCACTGAATGCTACGGTCCACCTTTATAGTTCACTACTGTATTCTATCTACAGTACAATACTGTGTTCCATTAAAGTACACTACAATGTTCCCTATTACACTAATGGGGGTCCAGCAGAGGGGCAGCTGGTATCATCAGGTATTCTCAGCTACTTGATTTTCAACACAATAAGATGGACTTTCAGGCCTGGTAGTCCTGAGGTGTGATCCAAGACCTCACGTCCTACTAAGTTTAAATGGCGCAAAACACCAGTCCCAACATAAACAGTGAAGGGATGACTCGGAGATGCTGGCATTCTAGGCCGAGTTGCAAAGAGCAAGCCATATCTCAGACTGGCCAATAAAAGGAAAGGATAAAGATGGGCAAAATAACACAGACACTGGACCGAGGAGGAACTCTGCCTAGAAGACCAGCACCCAGAGTCTCCTCTTCACTGTTGAAATTGGGACTGGTGTTTTGTGGGTACTATTTAATGAAGCTGCCAGTTGAAGACCTGTGAGGCATCTGTTTCTTGAAATAGACACTCCACTGTACTTGTCCTCTTGCTCAGTGGTTCACCGGGGCCTCCCACTCCTCTTTCTATTCTAGTAGAGAGAGTAGAGCAGTCTTTTTTAAATATTTTCTTTATTAAAACACTGCCCAAATAAATGGTCCTAGTTCAACTTTCAGGTGACTGAGACTTTTGCCCAGTACTGTATACAGTATTTGCTTCAGAGCTGACTCCGCTGAATTCTGCCTAATTGAGTAAAATGGACTTACTCTGTATATGTTGTGTGGTTGTCCCACCTTGCTATCCTAAAGTGAATGCACTAACTGTACGTAACTCAGAATGACACAGTCTGATAAAGGAATAATAAGTGAAAATCTAATGTGCTGATGATGATGATGATGGTATTGGTTTGATTCCCATGTTACTATATTGTAGACTTTTACATGTGCAGGTCTTTTGTGGATGGTATTCTGCAAAAGTATTGAAATGAAAGTGCCCATGTAGCTATATTGAGAGAAAATGAGAAGGAGACTGTGAAAGAGACAGAAATGGAAAGCGAGATGTAAGGAGAGCGAGATGGATAGTAAGGAGAGCAGAGCAAAGGGAAACTGAGCAAGAGAGAAAGAGAGAAAACGCAGGTCAACAGAGGAACATCTTCCCAGAGGAAAAGAGTGAAATAGCTAACAGATGTTTAATAGCAAACACAGCAGCATATTTCAAACAATCAAAGAGGTCTCGAGACTCAAGTGCTTCTTACACCAGAAACATCAAAGACACTCACGCGCTGACATGGCAATATCAAGAAGGAAGGTGTAGAATATATTACATCAACACTTTGAAACATTACTGTGAGGAGTGTGTGTGTAGGTGTGTGTTTCTGTGGAGTGTGTGTAGGTGTGTGTTTCTGTGGAGTTTGTGTAGATGTGTATTTCTGTGGAGTGTGTGTGTAGGTGTGTGTAGGTGTGGAGTGTGTGTGTGTAGGTGTGTGTTTCTGTGGAATGTGTGTGTAGCTGTGTGTTTCTGTGAAATGTGTATAGGTGTGTGTTTCTGTGGAGTGTGTGTGTAGGTGTGTGTGTTTCTATGGAGTGTGTGTGTAGGTGTGTGTTTCTGTGGAGTGTGTGTGTCGGTGTGTGTTTCTGTGGAGTGTGTGTGTAGGTGTGTGTTTCTGTGGAGTGTGTGGAGGTGTGTGTTTCTGTGGAGTGTGTGTAGGTGTGTGTTTCTGTGGAGTGTGTGTGTAGGTGTGTGTTTCTGTGGAGTGTGTGTGTAGCTGTGTGTTTCTATGGAATGTGTGTGTAGGTGTGTGTTTCTGTGGAGTGTGTGTGTTTCTGTGGAGTGTGTGTGTAGGTGTGTGTTTCTGTGGAGTGTGTGTGTAGGTGTGTGTTAGCTGAATGTTCCTGAATATGGAAATGGCTTACACTTTGCTGTTGCATCTGTGGTATATTGAAAAGATGTAACATAAGTGTTAAAACACAAATAAACCATGTTAAGATTCCCTGTCTTATTGGTTGCCATATTTCTAGGAATCTTTTTATTTATCAGTCCAGATCCGGATGGGGATACAAAAGCATGTTGACAGCATTGCACATATCATGGAACGCTGTATAGACCATCATAAAGAGGTAAAGCCATGACAGCACCATCAGGACTTGGGAAAGATCTGTTCAAAATGTATTACAAGGCAAAAGCGCATCAAGTAGGCTACCAAGATGCCAACAGAAATGGAGGAGAAAAGAGAGGCAAACGTGCGGGCATCCTATGTGGATCTCGGACGAGATACTGCAACCTGCTGTTACTGAGCATTTTATTTGCAAATGTTCAATCCCTGGACAATAAAATGGATGAACTACACGCATGGATTAAATCCAGCAGGACATTGCAAACTGCTGCGTTCTGGTGTTTTCTTAGACTTGGTTAAACTCTATGGTGCCTGAGTCGATTACCCCACCTGTTTTTTCCATCTACCGGCAGGATAGAACGTTGTACTTGGGTAAACTAGTGGAGGGGTCTGCATTATGATAAACTCTCGCTTTGGTTTGGATGTTGCAGTACTTTGAACACCCAGTTCACCAGACCTGGTGAAAAAGTTTGGCCCTTCTAACTTCCGCAAGAATTCAGCTCCAGTATAACCACAGCAGTCTACAAACCCAAACGGGTGGATAAAACACGTGTGTTGGAGGACCTATAAAGAGTAATTAATGGACTGGAGGACGCTCACCCTGAGGCAGATTTATTAATGCTGTAACTTCAATAGGACTAATATGAGGAAAGTTTTGCCAAAATACCACCAGCACATTAACTTACCTACCCGTGGTGATCAGACTCTTGAAATTGTTACTCACAAATATGGATCAGCTAAAAACCTCTCCCCTGCCCGGCATTTGGGAAGGTGGACCACACCTCCATTCATCTCCTTCCAATCTACAGACACTGACTAAAACAGAAAGAACCAGTTTTTTGGGCAGTTCAGCACTGAGTGAGGAATCCATTACTACTCTCCAGGATTCCACATCTGCAAAATGTTGCCCCTTCCATCATATTGACAACACCTATAACAGAAGAAACTGGTTTCAAAGGCAGTTCAATACTGGAATGAGGGATCCATTACTGTTCTACAGGACTGCTTTGAAATCACAGATTGGCAGATGTTCTGTGATGCCACCGATGGGGACATTGATGCATATAACTCCAAGTGCATCGATGATGTCGTCCCCAGGATTAATGTCAGGACTTTCCCCAACCAAAAGCCCTTGGTAAATGGTAATGCTAAGCTCAGAGCATGGTCCTCTCCCTACAGCTCGGGGGACCTGGAGGCTTTGAGGAGGTCCAGATAAGACCTACATAAGGCTATTAGAGAAGCAAATAGAGAATAAGGGATAAGTTGGAGTCTAATTAACACAGCTCTGACCCCAGATGCATGTGGGGAGGACTGCGACACATCACGGAATACAAAGGGAAGAATAACAATGATGCTTCCCCCGCCACCTTGCTCCCTGATGAGTTCAACACCTTTTATGCATGGTTTGAGGTGACCAACACAATTTCTTCAGTGAGGCTTGCTGAGGACCAGGACGACTACACCCTGTCCCTAACAGACGTGAAGAGAGATTTTAAAAGAGTAAACCCTCAGAAGTCACCAGGGCCATATGGCATTCCAGGCCTTGTCCTCAGGGTCCTCAGACCAACTAACAGAGATTTTCACCTCTGTATTCAACCTCTCCCTGTCATTGTCTGTAGTCCCCACCTGCTTCAGACCCCCATTGTTCCTGTACCAAAGAAACCTTCCACCATCTGCCTGAACCCTGTAGCGCTGACCTCCATCATCATGAAGTGCTTCAAGTGGCTGGTCAGAACTCACATCTGCTCCACCCTTCCTGACATCTTGGACCCCTTTCAATTTGCATACTGCCCCAATAAATCTACAGACGATACCATCACCCTGACGACACACCTCCCTGACGACACACAACTCCCTCTCCCACCTGGAAAAAGGCAACACAAACATGAGGATGCTGTTAGTGGACTACAGCTCTGCATTCAACACTGCTGTGCCCACTAAGCTCGTTTACAAGCTCAGAACCCTGGGACTTAACACCTCCCTCACTTCCTGACGAGTAGACCCCAGGTAGTGAGAATGGGCAACCTCCTCTGCACTGATCCTGAGCATCGGAGCCCTTCAGGGCTGTGTACTCAGTCCCCTCCTGTACTCCCTGTTCATGTATGACTGTGGCCACACACAGCTCCAACATCATACTTAAGTTTGCAGACAAAACCATCATCCTGGGTCTCATCTCCAACAATGATGAGACCACTTACAGAGAGGAAGTAGGGGAACTGGCTACATTGTGCCAGGACAATAACCTCTCTCTTAACATCTACAAGACTACGGAGATGATCGTAAACTTCAGGAAGCAGCAGAGGGGTATCACGTCCACATACACATCAATGGAGCTGAAGTAGAGAGAATTCTCGGTGTGTTCATCAAAGATGTCCTCACCTGGTCTAGGCAAGTAAACTTGGTGGTCAAAACTTCCCAAAGGTGCCTACACTTCCTGAGGAGACTCGAGAAGTTTGGCATGTCTGTAAATACTCTCACTAACTTTTACAGCTGCACCATTGAGAGAATTCTCCCAGGCTGCATTGCTGCCTGGTATGGTAGCTGCTCCACTGCTGATCGCATGTCTCTCCAGAGAGTGGTGAAGTCTGCGGAGCGTGTCATCAGCTGCCACCTTCCTTACGTGCAAGGCATCTACCATGCATGATGCCTTAGGAAAGCATGGAACCTCATAAAAGACTACAGCCACCCAGGCTATGGTCTGTTCACACTTCTGCCATCTGGTAGACATTACTGGAGTGTCAGGACACGCACTTCCAGGCTTACAAACTGTTTTACAAAGGCTCCTAAACCAGCAACATTTTATCTATTGATCACATGAGCACTTCAAATGCTATTGTCACTAATCTCGTCAATAGCCTTTTTTCCCATCTGATGATAGAACCATCTTACAATAAAAGCTGCAATTTTCCAACAGTGATTCTTGTTTTTTTTTTTCTTGTCAAACCACCATCCTCACTGTATATGAGGACAAAATTACAGCTAGACACTTTCCAGACAGGTTCATCACAACTTCAATTGATTTAAACTTCTTTATCATTTGGCTATATTAGGGTAGATGGGAATTTTTTAACTGTGTAACTTTTTGTAATTCATAGTCGTTTTGTAACGGTCCCAGCCGGACGGGACTGTTCCATTTCGTGTTTTCTGTGTGCCCTTGATTTGTCATGTCCTTGTTTGGTCTTTCCTGTTCTCGTTTCAGTTAATCAGTTTATTCCTTTCACCTGTGTTTAGCCCCCACTTGTTTCTGTTCTCCTTGTTAGTCTGTGTATTTAATTCAGGCATTTTCTCCCTGTCCTGGTCGGTCATTGTGTTGGATGTCACATTCCATATTCAGTTTATGTTTTGTATCGCCTTGTTATATTTTGTAGTGCATGGCACAAGTTTGGCTTGTTTGTGACCTGATACATGAAGTTATAGATAACCATTAAGTTTCAAAATAAAAAATAAATTGTCCATAACCTTTTTTAATTCACATTTCTAGAGTGCTAATAATTTTGACACACATTTTAATTTAGGAAATTTTGTTTTAGACTTTAGATTAATCCCATACTTTGAATGTAAGATCAAACTATTAACAGTGGTATTTTGTGATAGACATTTTTGTGAATGTGGTGAAGCAGGGTAGCCAAGTGGTCGAGATCTTTGGGACAGTGAACCAAAGGTTGGTGGTTCTAATCCTCGAGCCGACAAGGTGAAAAGCCATGTCATCCTGTGCACAACAGTTAAAACAGATTACTCCCACATTGTCGCTGTAAATAATAATGTGTTCTTATCATACTTACCTGGTAAACATAGAAAAAGATTATATATGTTTACCAAGGAGTCCAATAATCCTGGAGGGCACTGTATAGACACCCATCCAATAGTAGGTATATCTAGGGAGCTAATCTACTGTATACACTATCATTTTCAAAATGGATAAGGAGAGATTAACTTTTTCAGTTTTTCTTCATCACTCATAGACAGACAAACCGACAGAGGCAGCCCAGGCCTTATTAACCTCTAACGAGAATGCCAGCCGTCACCCACTCAGCCAGTCAGCCATCACCCGCTCAGTCAGCCAGTTAGTCAGTCAGCCATCACCCACTCAGCCAGCCAGTTAGTCAGCCTTCAGCCAGTCAGCAACAGTCACTCAGCCAGCCAGTTAGTCACTCAGTGAGCCAGCCAGTCAGTCAGTCAGACATCAGCCAGTGAGCCAGCCAGTCAGCCATCACCCACTCAGAAAGCCAGACAGTCAGTCAGAAAGCCTTTAGTTGGTCAGCCAGCTAGAAAGTCAGTCAGCCAGTCAGTCAGCCAATAGCCAGTCAGCCAGTCAAACAGACAGCCTTTAGCCAGACAGCCAGCCTGACAGTCAGCCTGTCAATCAGTCAGTTAGAAAGCATTTAGTCAGTCAGCCAACTAGACAGTCAGCCAGCCAGTCAGTCAGCCATCAGTCAGTCAGTCAGCTGGTGAGTCAGACGGTGAGTCAGCCAGTCAGTCATCTGTCAGTCAGCCAGTCAGTCAATCAACCAGTCATCAGCCGGTCAGTCATCAGTCAACCAGTCAGTCAGGCAACCAGACAGTCAGTCAGCCAGTCAGTCATCAGCCAGTTAGTCAGTAAGTCAGTTATCAGCCAGTTAGTCAGTCAGCCAGTCAGTTAGCCAGTCAGCCAGTCATCAGCCAGTCAATCAGCCAGTTATGGTGTAACTGCTGCAGTTAGTGGTCTGGGCTGTAAACAACACAATCACGAAGACAGCAATGTGGAACAAGTCAGTCCCATGTGAATCTTTGTCTGTCTGCCTGCCTGCATGCCTGTCTGTCTGATTGTCTGTCTGTGGGAGTATTGGGTGGAGAACAAGAACGATTAGGGGAAAAGTGCATAGTATAATAAGGACAAGAGTGGGGCAACATTCAAAATACATTAAAGAAACAGAATCAGCTGTGAGATGGAGCTAGACATGGATGTACTACGGTGGCCCCAAGGGATGATATAGTAGTAGAAGAACAAAGTGAATGGCAGAAATGAACAAAAACGCATAAAATAATGTGTTTTGAAATTCACTAAACAATCACTGTCTGGGGCCACAGTAGAGTAGTGTGCTTCTATCCATCAAGGCCTATGCTAATTAAGTCACTTCTGGATTCCACCACTTGTTATTCATCTAGCGATGTGGTGTGTTTCCTTCAACTGTCTTTCCCACTCAGGTGATTGAGCTGCAGAAATGTCTCAGATTTCCGCAGCTACAGCCTGTCATAGGCTGCCCCGGGTCAGCTGTGTGGTGCAATGAGGAGCCACTATTGTTATTCATTTACAGCCAATAGAAAGAGACTCTGTCATAAAGGAAAGTCAACCACCTAGTTGGTTTAGGAGTAGTGGAGTAGTTAGATCGAGTACATCTCTTTGTGTGGAGAAGAGAGTAAGAATGTAGTGATTAGATGTGTTCTGGACGATTTTGACTGTAAGCAATATCTGTGTCTCCAATAGCACTCTATTCCTCACATTGTGTGTAAACTGTGTTTTTCTCAAAATGTTTGTGGCCACCAATTTTTGATTAAGGCCCTGGTCCATCACAACAACTCAGAGAAGATTTAGGACATATGTCAAATTGTTTGTTTTCTGTAGCAGATTTGAGGCTGTTTTAGTTGTTATCATGCTCCTGGCTAAACCAGGAAGCCTAGACTGAATTTACAGACAGACTTGGCATGCAGTTAGATTCATAGATAGACCCGAAATACAGTTACGGACAGACATACGGATATATACATTTTCTCTTCAGAATGAATTCTTACCAGTTGTTTAGATATCTGTTACATGTACAATCCAGACAAGCCCATGTTTTTGTAGATGTGCAAGGCTGTGTAGATGTGTTAGACTGTGGATAGGTGTAATGCTGTGTGGATGTGTAAGGCTGAGTAGATGGGTAAAGCATTACACGTCTAGGACTGTGTAGATGTTTAAGGCCGTGTAGATGTGTGAGGGGGTGCAAATGTCTAAGACTGTGTAGATGTGTAAGGCTCTATAGATATGTATGGCTTTGCAGATGTCTAAGGCTGTGCAGATGTGCCTCTGCAACCCATGTTCTAGCTGTAGACAGGAGTCCTGTGGTGGTGGTAAAGAATATCCAAGCACTGCCCGTAGAGGTGGGTGGACTTCCATAGCCGGATCTGCCATGAAGCTTACAAGTGTAATTTTGGGTTAGCTCTACAAGGTTATATTAGGGATACTTCTACTATAAATGTTAGGGTTAGGGATACTTCTACTACAGATGTTAGGGATACTTCTACTACAGATGTTAGGGTTAGGGATACTTCTACTACAGATGTTAGGGATACTTCTACTACAGATGTTAGGGTTAGGGGTACTTCTATTACAGATGTTAGGGTTAGGAGTACTTCTACTACAGATATTAGGGATCCTTCTACTAGGGTTAGGGTTAATAACAGTTACAGTTATTTAAAAAATGTAGTGAAATGGTTGGACCTGTTTTTATTTACAATAAGCTACATCCTGTGAAACCATTTATTTATTTCTATGGTTTGACCTGGCTCTAAGGCTATACCAAATCAAGTGCAAGATAATACTATTTTGGTAAGTAGGATATATTGGTACCTTCACATTATGTATAATTAATATATGCCTTTCGAATGTGTAATTAAACATAGTCTGTCACATGGTTGAAACAAGATAATGTGTAATTAGACAACACAAATTGCATAATTGGAAAAAAGGTATGAGACAACACGTGGAACACCATTTGGCAAGTGAATGTGTAATAGAGAGATGTTGTTGTTCTGCAACAACCTCATGACCATGCATTTATGTAGTAATACCTTTTAACTACATGTGGCCTGTGTGTCCATATTAGGAAAATGTCAGCCCTTTTGACATTCACACTTTGTCATTGAATGCAGCGCATTGAGAAATATGTTTTAATTTGTGAAACCCTTATACTGAACAGAGACCTGCATACATGAAACCGCCAGTCGGAAAGAATAATTTTTTTACAGCCCAAGGGTAAAACGGCCACTTTGACTGAAATAAAAAGAAGAGGGCATTATTTAAGGGGCACTGAGAAACACGGTGCTACATTTTGCAGTACTACATTTTCTGCAGGATTATATTAGCATTATTATAAGTAATTATAAGAAATAATAATAATGAAACATACAAAAACATGGAATCTTTAGGACTTGCAATGGACTGAAAACAAATAGATTTCAACAAGAGGCTGGGGTAAATCTAGCATTTTTATTTGACCTGTGAAGAAATCTGTTAAGACAGAAGTTACTAATGTGCCCAGAGAGATACTCATTCCAGATATGGACACTTTCTACCTTCTTTTAACATGAGCAGTTTCCTATACAGAAAGGTCATGGGCTGTTAATTACGGAGTACGGTGCCATGGGCTGTTCACTACAGAGTAGGGTGCCATGGGCTGTTCACTACAGAGTAGGGTGCCATGGGCTGTTCACTACAGAGTAGGGTGCCATGGGCTGTTCACTACCGAGTAGGGTGCCATGGGCTGTTCACTACAGAGTAGGGTGCCATGGGCTGTTCACTACAGAGTAGGGTGCCATGGGCTGTTCATTACAGAGTTGGGTGCCATGGGCTGTTCACTACAGAGTAGGGTGCCATGGGCTGTTCACTACAGAGTTGGGTGCCATGGGCTGTTCATTACAGAGTTGGGTGCCATGGGCTGTTCACTACAGAGTAGGGTGCCATGGGCTGTTCACTACGGAGTTGGGTGCCATGGGCTGTTCACTACGGAGTTGGGTGCCATGGGCTGTTCATTACAGAGTTGGGTGCCATGGGCTGTTCATTACAGAGTTGGGTGCCATGGGCTGTTCACTACAGAGTTGGGTGCCATGGGCTGTTCACTACAGAGTTGGGTGCCATGGGCTGTTCATTACAGAGTTGGGTGTCATGAGCTGTTCCCTATAGAGTAGGGCACCTCTGATTTAGGGACTTTGCTCACTATGGAGAGGACACTGTTATTTAAATTGGTTACATTTGTTTGATTGTGCGTGCCTGCATGTGTAATATGCTTAATTAACTCTGTCTCTAATGGGAATCTGTTGTTTGGGTCTGGATTTGTACATTTAGTATGACGTCAAATCAACTGGTAAAATAGATTACTCCATATTAACAGTTAACCTAATATAAAACAAACCTGTTTATAAAAGATGAAATAATTATTAGATATAAATACACTTTCTAAAACGTTTTTGTTGGATTTTATTATTCTGAATTGGTTCATGTAAATAATGGTTTTACGTCTCTGTGTAAATAAGTAAAGCTAGTGATTCAGCGACCACAAACGACTGGCAGGAGGAGACAATCCAGAGTGGCTCATGATTGGTGCCCACATCTACAGAAGGGACCAACCATGTTTTGAAGTAGTGTACTATAAATATAGCATACTATTTAGGATATACAGTAATCTACAATAGTATGTGGTCCCATGAGGGTCAGTTGGTAGAGCATGGTGCTTGCAATGGCAGGTTTATGGGTATAACTCCCATGGGTGACCAAAAAAATAATAATCCATCTGCCTTCCTTTTGTCCTTCCCTTTACTGTCTTCCTTCCTGCCCACTGCTAAAACAGCCATTTTCCAATATACTGTATAATGTTACAAATCCCCAGAAGAGACATTGTCCCTGGTGGAACTCGGTGACCAATAACATGCTGGAATTGTTAATTGTGGTACTAACAAAATAGAGGGCTACATAAAACATGCTTGTACCCATAAACGCTTCAGAAGACCAACACTTCTATATGCCTATGCCTAACCTTAACCCCCTAACTTTAACCCCTTAACCTTGACAGGGCCCAAGTCTAAACCTGACTGGTATTTTGTAAAGACCAGTGACCAGGTGGAAAGTAGTTTGGTAAGGACTAGGGACCAGGTGGAAGGACGTTTTGTAAAAACCAGTGGCGAGGTGGAACATTCAGATCATACCACCAATTAAAAATGTAACTTAACCAGCACAATACTACTTAATCTTTAGTGTCTCACTCTCTCTCCCTCTCTCTTTCTCTCCCTCTCTCTTTCTCTATCACAACATGTCCTCTGTTATTAAACCTCAGTATAAAGGTTGGGAAGAGATCTCAGTGCTGTGACTGGCCAATGCTCTAAGCCTCTCGGATCCTCTCCTACTCCGCCTTCTCCTCTCCTGTCCTCTTCTACTCACAGTCGGAAATCTCAACTCCATTACTGTTCCCAGTTGTTAAGACTTCAGGTCATGGCCTCATCCACCAAGATAGACCCCAGGTGCCAACTCAGTTCACTCCCTCTCATCTCTCCTCTATGTCCTTCTTTACTGCTCTATCTCTTCTCTAGCTCTTCTCTGATCTTGGTCTTCTCCCTCATCCCCCCTGTTCTGTTCCCTCTCCTCCTGTGCTCCTTTCTCTTCCTCTCATCTCTCCTCTCCATGAGTTGTGAGCTTTATTAGGCTGAAGGACTGTCCTACTGCTTCCCCATCTCATCCTTTCTCCTGCTTTCCACTTCCTCCCTCCCTCCCTCTCTCCCTCCCTCCATCCCAGTTACTCCAGGGGACTGTGAGGGAGCCTGGCAGAGTACTGATGAGTCCTGGCTTTCGTCTGCTGACAGTGCGGCTCTGCTCAGCCTTGTGACCTGGTCAGGACATGGAGAGAGAGAACCTCGGTCGGTGAGGACTGAGGCCACAGTTGTAATACCCTGAGTCCTACGCTCCATTCCTTCATCCCTGTCCAACAGAGTACCCTGCTGACTTCCTAGTGCACTGGGTCTGACCAGGGACCTTGGGGCCAAGGGAGCATTATCTAGGGAATACGGTGCCATGTGGAATGCAGACAAAGACTACAGACAAAGTCAGGCACCAGTTGTTCACACTTGAACCCTAGAATTAAGGGGTCATGAGGGTTGTCTGTCTCTGGAGAATGGACTCTCTTTCCAGCTCTCTCTCTCTCTTCCCCCCTTGTCACTCTCCTTTCTATTTCAATCTGTATTTCTCTCCCTCCCTGTATCTCTCCTTCCATCTCTGTCTTTCTCCCTGTTTCTCTCTCTCTATCTCTCTTTTTCTCTCTATCTGTCTCTCTCGCTGGCTCTCTTTGTCTCTTTCGACACAGTTTCATTCTAGAAAAAATCTTCACACTTCTATATTCTTCACACCCAGAAAAGGCACCCTTGGCCTAGGTGGAAGTAGTGCAGCAGATACTAAATAGGATGCCATTTGGGAAACATTGTACTGTAAGGAAACTATTTTTGGAAGTGTAGCCACTTCAGACCAAATGGTTTGTTAATGTAAACTTTACTTTGCCCAGCTGAAACAAAAGAGGCCTTAAGTCCTTAAGTTTCCTGCTGTAGTAACTGTCCTTGTCCACCTATGCAACAACAGTCAGGGATGGAGTGTTGGAACAACCAGCTGGATATCAGATACAATTTATATTGTATGTCCAGAAAAGAGTTCAGGTGCGTTCATCAATGACACAATCGTCAGGCTGTAGCCATCATTCACTGCTGACCCGTAGCACAACAGAGTTAAATCACCTCAGTTTCATTGTCGGCTCTATCACTCAATAATTCCTTCACATATCACAATATGTACATTCTGATTATATCACACAATGAATACAAACCCATCACATCACAGAATGTGTGCCAAGGGAGTACCAGACTAAAGTGGTACACCTTGTCCTAGATCCTTACGATTATGTTCTGGTGCAATGAATTCCGATTACAATATGGTCACTGATCCAGTTCACCCACAACATGCCAGGCTATACAATCATAAAGGAATCCCCTAAATGAGAGACAACACGTTTTATATCCATTGCCAGATTGAAATAACACTTTATTTAACACGTCAACAGTTTCACCCAGTTAGTAGTTAGTTAGTAGTAGTAGTAGTATGTATATATCTATATATGTATTATTATTATTATTATTATTGTTATTATTATTAGTAGTAGTAGTAGTAGTAGTAGTAGTAGTAGTAGTAGTAGTATGTATACAGAATAAGTATTTTATACACTGCCGATTTTGCAGGTTTGCCTACTTACAAAGCATGTAAGTAGCTATGTCATTTTAATCATAGGTAAACATCAACTGTGAGAGACGCAATCAAAAAATAAATCCAGAAAATCACATTGTATGATTTTATATTATTAATTTGCATTTTATTGCATGACATAAGTATTTGATCACCTACCAACTAGTAAGAATTCCGGCTCTCACAAACCTGTTAGTTTTTCTTTAAGAAGCCCTCCTGTTCTCCACTCATTACCTGTATTAACTACTCCTGTTTGAACTCGTCACCTGTATAAAAGAACCTGTCCACACACTCAATCAAACAGACACCAACATCTCCACAATAGCCAAGACCAGCTGTGTAACAACATCATGGATAAAATTGTAGACCTGCACAAGGCTGGGATGGGCTACAGGACAATAGACTAGCAGCTTGGTGAGAAGGCAACAACTGTTGGCGCAATAATTCGAAAATGGAAGAAGTTCAAGATGACGCACAATCTCCCTCGGTCTGGGGCTCCATGTAAGATCTCACTTTGTGGGGCATCAATGATCATGAGGAAGGTGAGGGATCAGCCCAGAACTACACCACAGGACCTAGTCAATGATCTGAAGAGAGCTGGGACCTTAGTCTCAAAGAAAACCATTAGTAACACACTACGCCGTCATGGATTAAAATCCTGCTGCGCATACAAGGTCCCCCTGCTCAAGCCAGCGCATGTCCAGGCCCGTCTGAAGTTTGCCATTGACCATCTGGATGATCCAGAGGAGGAATGGGAGAAGGTCATGTGGTCTGATGAGACAAAAATTTAGCTTTTTGGTCTAAACTCCACTCGCCATATTTGGAGGAAGAAAAAGGATGAGGACAACCCCGAGAACACCATCCCAACCGTGAAGCATGGATGGATGGATGGGGCCATGTATCGCGATATCTTGGCCAACAACCTCCTTCCCTCAGTAAGAGCATTGAAGATGGGTCGTGGCTGGGTCTTCCAGCATGAAAATGACCCGAAACACACAGCCAGGGCAACTAAGGAGTGGCTCTGTAAGAAGCATCTCAAGTGGCCTAGCCAGTCTCCAGACCTGAACCCAATAGAAAATCTATGGAGGGAGCTGAAAGTCTGTATTGCCCAGCAACAGCACCAAAACCTGAAGGAACTGGAGAAGGTCTGTATGGAGGAGTGGGCCAAAATCCCTGCTGCAGTGTGTGTAAACCTGATCAAGAACTACAGTCATGCAATGACAAATACTTATGTCATGCAATAAAATGCAAATTAATTACTTTTCTGGATTTTTGTTTTAGATTCCGTCACTCACAGTTGAAGAGTACCTATGATAAAAATTATAGACTTCTACATGCTTTGTAAGTGGGAAAACCTGCAAAATTGGTAGTGTATCACATACTTGTTCTCCCCACTGTATCTATATATATTTATTATTATTATTATTATTAGTAGTAGTAGTAGTTGTAGTAGTAGTAGTATTGGTAGTAGTAGTAATATGTATATATCTATATATATCTATATACACTCACCTAAAGGATTATTAGGAACACCATACTAATACTGTTTGACCCCCTTTCGCCTTCAGAACTGCCTTAATTCTATGTGGCATTGATTCAACAAGGTGCTGAAAGCATTGTTTAGAAATGTTGTCCCATATTGATAGGATAGCATCTTGCAGTTGATTAAGATTTGTGGGATGCACATCCAGGGCACGAAGCTCCCGTTCCACCACATCCCAAAGATGCTCTATTGGGTTGAGATCTGGTGACTGTGGGGGCCATTTCAGTACAGTGAACTCATTGTCATGTTCAAGAAACCAATTTAAAATGATTCAAGCTTTGTGACATGGTGCATTATCCTGCTGGAAGTAACCATCAGAGGATGGGTACATGATGGTCATAAAGGGATGGACATGGTCAGAAACAATGCTCAGGTAGGCCGTGGCATTTAAACGATCCCCAATTGGCACTAAGGGGCCTAAAGTGTGCCAAGAAAACATCCCCCACACCATTACACCACCACCACCAGCCTGCACAGTGGTAACAAGGCATGATGGATCCATGTTCTCATTCTGATCTTCTGCTGTTGTAGCCCATCTGCCTCAAGGTTGTGCGTGTTGTGGCTTCACAAATGCTTTGCTGCATACCTCGGTTGTAACGAGTGGTTATTTCAGTCAAAGTTGCTCTTCTATCAGCTTGAATCAGTCGGCCCATTCTCCTCTGACCTCTAGCATCAACAAGGCATTTTCACCCACAGGACTGCCGCATACTGGATGTTTTTCCCTTTTCACACCATTCTTTGTAAACCCTAGAAATGGTTGTGCGTGAAAATCCCAGTAACGGAGCAGATTGTGAAATACTCAGACCGGCCCGTCTGGCACCAACAACCATGCCACGCTCAAAATTGCTTAAATCACCTTTCCCATTCTGACATTCAGTTTGGAGTTTAGAAGATTGTCTTGACCAGGACCACACCCCTAAATGCATTGAAGCAACTGCCATGTGATTGGTTGATTAGATAGTTGCATTAATGAGAAATTGAACAGGTGTTCCTAATAATCCTTTAGGTGAGTTTATATCTATATATTATTATTATTATTATTATAAGTAGTAGTAGTAGTAGTATGTATATATCTATATCTATATTATTATTATTATTACTAGTAGTAGTAGTAGTATATATATACAGCTCCGGACAAAATTAAGAGACCACTGCACCTTTTTCTTTCCTTTCCAAAAAAGGTTTTGAGTGAGGAACAGAAGAGTTAAAATTAAGAGACTACTGTTAATTGAACTCTTCTGTTCATCACTCAACATTCCTTTTCAACTTTTTGCTGAAGACAAGCAGACTAAGGACATGGATTACTGTGTCGACAACCAGGTGAGGAATACAAAGAAAGTGTGTCTTTCCTACAGTTAAGCATGGTGGTGGGAGTGTAATGGTGTGGGGCATCATGAGTGCTTGTCAGCACTGGGGAGCTACAGTTCATTGTGTGAACCATGAATGCCAAAATGTACTGTGACATGTTGAAGCAGAGCATGATCCCCTCCATTCGGAAAACTGGGCCGCAGGTCAGTATTTTGACATGATAACCAACACAAACACCCCTCCAAGACGACCACTGCCTCGCTAAATAGCCTGAGGGTAAAGGTCATGGACTGGCCAAGCATGTCTCCAGACCTAAACCCTATTGAGCATCTGTGGGGCATCCTCAAATGGAAGGTGGAGGAGCGCAAGGTCTCTAACATCCACCAGCTCCGTGATGTCGTCATGGTGGAGTGGAAGAGGACTCCAGTGGCAACCTCATTCAGGGGGGTTGCGGTTGGTGGGTGTCCCTTTGGTTGATGCCTGGCAATGTGGGTGGATTGATTTCCAGCCTGTTGGGCCCTGCCCGGGGCCTCCCCCGGGTAGGGCCACAGTGTCACCGGACCCCCCCGTCTCAGTTCCAAGGTGTTTCGCTGCTATATTATTGTGCTGGGGGATATGAGGAATGCACTACTAACTTTTCTCAGTCTCCTCCAGTTTTACATTTTAGGAGGAGATGAGGTCCTGGTCCACATCTGCGGATTACCTGGTTTCGGGGGCCCGTTGCTGTCCCTGTCCTTTTCCACCTGGTCATACTTCTGACCTAGTCTAAAATCAAACAGACTCTGGATTTAGGCCAGAGAAATGTATTTATTATTCCAATTGGACTCTTAATATCTCACCCGGCACAGCCAGAAGAGGACTGGTCACCCCTCTGAGCCTGGGTCCTCTCTAGGTTTCTTCCTAAAATTCGACCTTCTTAGGGAGTTTTTTCTAGCCACTGAAATTCAACACTATTGTTGTTTGCTCCTTGGGGTTTAAGGCCGGGTGTCTCTGTAAAGCACTTTGTGACAACTGCTGTTGTAAAAAGGGCTTTATAAATACATTTGATTGATTAAATTTGATTGATTGAACCTGTGAAGCTCTGTTGAACTCCATGCCCAAGAGGGTCAAGGCAGTGCTGGAAAATAATGGTGGCCACACAAAATATTGACACTCATGGTCAGAGCAATTGTAAAACGTCAAGGCTTCTAGGGTGCTCCTGTGTTGGGTACCTACCGACAGTGGTCCAAGGAGGGACAAACCAGCGCCATGCAGTTTGTTGCATTCCATCAAGATTCTCTCAGTATTGTATTCTGTCCAGATTCTCTCAGTGTTGTATTCTGTCCAGATTCTCTCAGTGTTGTATTCTGTCCAGATTCTCTCAGTGATGTATTCTGTCCAGATTCTCTCAGTATTGTATTCTGTCCAGATTCTCTCAGTGTTGTATTCTGTCCAGATTCTCTCAGTGATGTATTCTGTCCAGATTCTCTCAGTATTGTATTCTGTCCAGATTCTCTCAGTGTTGTATTCTGTCCAGATTCTCTCAGTGATGTATTCTGTCCAGATTCTCTCAGTGTTGTATTCTGTCCAGATTCTCTCAGTGTTGTATTCTGTCCAGATTCTCTCAGTGTTGTATTCTGTCCAGATTCTCTCAGTATTGTATTCTGTCCAGATTCTCTCAGTGATGTATTCTGTCCAGATTCTCTCAGTGTTGTATTCTGTCCAGATTCTCTCAGTGTTGTATTCTGTCCAGATTCTCTCAGTATTGTATTCTGTCCAGATTCTCTCAGTGTTGTATTCTGTCCAGATTCTCTCAGTGTTGTATTCTGTCCAGATTCTCTCAGTGCTGTATTTCATCCAGATATTCTGAGCAGTTTTCTGCTGGGAGGCACTTTGTAGTCCATAGTGGTTTGCAAGTTCTGCCACATTCCACAAGTGTCATGCCTGACTTAGTGTGATTATACCTTAATCTGGTAATGATGCTTTGACAGTTTTATGTTTCATCAGATGTCAAACCGGGTTGTGATATTTAGCTCAGTGAAATTGATATTGGTTTTATCTTAAGGCTTTTTGGTTTGGGTACATAAGCTCACTGTTGGTACAGTGTCATCTACACATTTACCGACACAATGTTCATAATTTTGTCATTGTTCACAATGGATTTGAAATTAAACAACCGAGATGCAATTGAAGTGCAGACTTTCCACTTTAATTTCAGGGGATGAACAAAAATATAATATGAAATGTTTTTTCATACACAGGCCATTTTCATACATAGTCCCCATATTTCAGGAGCTCAAATGTAGTTGGACAAATTAACACAATGATAAAAGAAATGTTCATTTTTAATACTTTGTTGAGAATCCTTTGCGGGCAATGAATGCTTGAAGTCTGGAACTTATGGGCATCAGCAAACACTTGGTTTCCTCCTTTGTGATGCTTTGCCAGGCCTTTACTGCAGCTGTCTTCAGTTGTTTGTTCATGGGTCTTTGTGCCTTAAGTTTTGTCTTAAGCAAGTGAAATGCATTCTCGATCGGGATTGAGATCAGGTGATTGACTCAGCCATTGCAGAATATTCCACTTCTTGGCCTTAAAGACTCCTGGGTTGCTCTCGCAGTCTCTTTTGGGTCATTGTCCATCTGCAAAGTGAAACGCCGTCCAGTAAAGTTTGCTGAATTTGTCTGAATCACTACTGACCCAGTGGAGGCAGTGCCATCACACTGCCTCCACTGTGTTTTACAGGTTGGTCTCAGTTTCATCTGGGCAGGCTTTTTTACATGTTTTTTGGCAAAGTCTAATCTGGCCTTTCTATTCTTGAGGCTTATGAATGGTTTGCACCTTGTGGTGAACCCTCTGTATTTGTTCTCGTGAAGCCTTCTCTTTACAGTACACTTGGATAATGATATGCCTACCTCTTGGAGAGTGTTCTTCACTTGGCTGGATGTTGTGAAGGGGTTTTCCTTTACTCTGGAAAGGATCCTACTATCATCCACCACTTCTGTGGACATCCTGGCCTTTTTGTGTTGCCGAACTCACCAGTGAGTTCGGCAACACACTGAATGTTTCTGCTATCTCTCTGATGGTTTTTTTTGCAGCCTAAGGATGGCCCGTTTCACTTGCTTTGAGAGCTCCTTGCATGTTCTGGTTTCACATCAACAGCTTCCAAATGCCAATGCCACACCTGGAATCAACTCCAGCACTTTTACCTGTTTAATTGATGAAGAAATAATGAAGCAACATCACACACCTGTCCATGAAACAGCCTTTGAGTCAATTGTTCAATTACACTTGGCCCCTTGAAAAAGAGGGGCTACATATTAAAGAGCTGTAATTACTAAAGCCATCCTCCAATTTGAATGTGAATACACACAAATTAAAACTGAGAGACTGCACTTTAAGCTCATATTTATAACTAGAATATATTTTGGTAAACAGCCTTAATAACAAAGTGTTTGTCAGTGTCCAATTATTTCCGGACCTAACTGTATAGGGTTAGGATTTGTTATATATGAATTAGAGTTAATGATTTAGGGTTAGTGTTCATTAGGTATTGAATAGGGTTAGTGTTCATTAGGTATGGAATAGGGTTAGGGATTATTACTGTAGGTATGATATAGGGCTAGGGTTAATCTGGTATGATATAGGGTTAGACTTCATTAGATATGATATAGGGTTAGTGTTCATTAAGGCATGATTTAGGGTTAGGGTTCATTAGGTATGGAACAGATATAGTGTTCATTAGGTATAAAATAGTGTTAGGGTTCATTAGGAATGCTTTAGGGTTAGGGTTCATTACTGTAGGTATGATATAGGGCTAGGGTTCATTAGGTATGATATAGGGTTAGGGATTATTACTGTAGGTATGATATAGGATTAGACTTCATTAGATATGATATAGGATTAGGGTTCATTAGGTATGATATTAGGACACTTAACCAAGTTTTCTGCCTTTCTTGTCTGTTGTTACTATGACGCCTGTATTATTAATTCAGCTGTTTAAAATCTCACAGAGTAGAAAGGGTTAGGGCTTATTCTTTTAGACTCAATGTGGTACCTTTGTCCGTGTCCCCAACCATTAATTTTGCAGTTCACTAGTACCGAACCCTAAGGGTCAGAGAATAAAACTCCCTGAGGGTGTCATTCCAGATGTATTCTTACACTACTTTCGGTGTTGTTTTTGTTAATGTTGTTTTTATATTCAAATTTTTTGTGGCAATCAAGACAGTGATATTTTAAGAGGTTACTATACTTTACCTTAATAGGCCAACCTGTGAAATTGAATGAGAGTTGATGAGGGGCCATTCCTTCATGGTATCACAAAAAGTATGTCCAAAGTTGTGTTTGTGCTTGAGTGTGCATGCAAACACAACATTGAATCAATTATAAAGCCATGTAGAGCCAGCTAGGGGCTCAAATGGAACCCTATTCCCAATGTAGTTCACTTTGTCTGAATTGTGAGCCTATTGGCCTGCACAAACAAATGCAATTCAAAAAATAGGGTGACATTTTGGACACATTCAGGGTTTTCCATAACAATTCCTCCCAACGCTGCAGTATATAATTACTTCCCCTCACCCAACTCCTGCGTGGCTCTGTCTTCCTTCTCTTTGTTTTCTGGGAACCATAGACCCGTAAAGAAGTAGAGAGAAATTGTAGCGTACAGGGCCAGACACACGCCTCAACACACAGACAGGCGCCGGGATGGTTGGGTCGGTGTAGGTGGAAAGAACCGGAGCAGCTGTGAAGCTTTGAACCCCAGTAAATGGACGACATGGCAATTCCTCAGTATTCAGCTCTTCAAAGCCACAGTCAGAGAGTAATAGGCAAGTATCTGAGCTCGACCTAAAAGAACCCATTCAGTTCCATGACCCAATTTATATGTGAAGTATATCTAAATATGTATTTTACACATGGGTTGGTGCTGAGCTGGCAGCAGAGACGAGATGCCCTGGTTTTCCCCTTCACCCCTTCATAAGAACTCAACCGTATGAAATAGAAGGAACAAATGCTCCTGTCTCCTCAGCTGGGAGAGCAAAACAACCCCCCCACCAACTCAGATGGCAGCTCATTTCTCCTATAAGGCACTATATAGGACATAGTGGGCCATTTGGAAGCCTTAAACATGGTGACAGAGAGAGCCAATGCTCTATATTGGAAAGTAGTGTTCAATGCAAGGAACAAGGTGCGTTGGTCTCATTGTAGCATAAATACAGGGCCGTCTACATACAGGGCCATCTACATACAGGAGCCGTCTACATACAGGGCCGTCTACTTACAGAGGCCGTCTACATACAGGGCTGTCTACTTACAGAGGTTGTCTACATACAGGGCCGTCTACATACAGGGCCGTCTACATACAGGGCCATCTACATACAGGGCCGTCTACATACAGGACAATCTATATACAGAGGCCGTCTACATACAGGGCCGTCTACATACAGGGCCGTCTACATACAGGGCCGTCTACTTACAGAGGCCGTCTACATACAGGAGCCGTCTACATACAGGACCCGTCTACATACAGGGCCGTCTATATACAGGGCCGTCTATATACAGGGCCGTCTACTTACAGGGCAGCCCTGCATAAATTGGTTATATGGTACTAGAGCTACAGTCAATCTGCAGTGTATTCACAGGAGTTATGGATGGACATATGGACTTACCGATGGACGGATGGAAACAGTCAGTAAGTTAGGATCATTAACAATCAGAAGTTATGGATGGATGGACACAGTCAGTAAGATGGGGTCATTACCAATCTGAAGTTATGGACGGATGGACACAGTCAGTAAGATGGGGTCATTACCAATCTGAAGTTATGGACGGATGGACACAGTCAGTAAGATGGGGTCATTACCAATCTGAAGTTATGGACGGATGGACAAAGTCAGTAAGATGGGGTCATTACCAATCTGAAGTTATGGACGGATGGACACAGTCAGTAAGATGGGGTCATTACCAATCTGAAGTTATGGACAGATGGACAACGTCAGTAAGATGGGGTCATTACCAATCTGAAGTTATGGACGGATGGACACAGTCAGTAAGATGGGGTCATTACCAATCTGAAGTTATGGACGGATGGACACAGTCAGTAAGATGGGGTCATTACCAATCTGAAGTTATGGACGGATGGACACAGTCAGTAAGATGGGGTCATTACCAATCAGAAGCCATGTAGAATAACTGAAACTGCGCTAGAGACACATCAAAGACCCTGCTCCATTCTCCCAGTTCAATCCATCATTATCCCTCAGCCTATTGATGGAGCCATGTCTTCTACCCGCCTCAGCTAAACCAAACTGACACTTACAATTGATGCAATCACACAGCATATACTGAACCCCAACCACAGAAAATGAGAGAAATTACAAAGCATAAACACATTAGGTTTTAGAAAAGGAAAATAAAAATGACAGAAAGCCTTTTCTTAGTTGTGCCCTCAGGAAAATCAATGTAGATGTTAGAGAGGCGAAAAAGACTGGATTTGAAAAAGGGACGTACTGTTCTATCTTCAATTTCAAACCATTTCAGTTCCTACAAATAAATTCTTAGCTAGCCATGGGTTGCACACTTATCTTGTAGTAAGTATAATTAGTGCAGTGTGTTCTGTTCATGTAATGTGTATTCGTTTTTATTTTGTATTAGTATTGCACTGTGGTGGTTGGTTTTGTAGTGTAGATTAGTATTGTAGTGTGCATTAGTGGTGTGTGGTAGTATTGTAGTGTGCATTAGTAGTGTGTGGTACTATTGTAGTGTGCATTAGTAGTGTATGTTAATATTGTAGTGTGCATTAGTAGTGTGTTAGTATTGCAGTGTATATTATTGTGCGTTAGTACTGTAATAAGTTTAAGGAATGAAATAATATATTTCTTTGTATTTCTAAGAATGATATGTTTGGAGTTGTCTTAGCGGTAGTGGGAATGATACGTATGGAGTTGTCTTAGCAGTAGTGGGAATGATACGTAAGGAGTTGTCTTAGCGGTAGAATGATACGTATGGAGTTGTCTTAGCAGTAGAGGGAATGATACGTATGGAGTTGTCTTAGCAGTAGTGGGAATGATACGTATGGAGTTGTCTTAGCAGTAGTGGGAATGATACGTATGGAGTTGTCTTAGCGGTAGAATGATACATATGGAGTTGTCTTAGCAGTAGTGGGAATGATACGTAAGGAGTTGTCTTAGCGGTAGAATGATACGTATGGAGTTGTCTTAGCAGTAGTGGGAATGATACGTATGGAGTTGTCTTAGCAGTAGTGGGAATGATACGTATGGAGTTGTCTTAGCAGTAGTGGGAATGATACGTATGGAGATGTCTTAGCGGTAGAATGATACATATGGAGTTGTCTTAGCAGTAGTGGGAATGATACGTATGGAGTTGTCTTAGCGGTAGAATGATACGTATGGAGTTGTCTTAGCGGTAGAATGATACGTATGGAGTTGTCTTAGCGGTAGAATGATACGTATGGAGTTGTCTTAGCGGTAGAATGATACGTATGGAGTTGTCTTAGCGGTAGTGGGAATGATACGTATGGAGTTGTCTTAGCGGTAGAATGATACGTATGGAGTTGTCTTAGCGGTAGAATGATACGTATGGAGTTGTCTTAGCGGTAGAATGATACATATGGATTTGTCTTAGCAGTAGTGGGAATGCAGACTTTCAACACATGACATGACATTGCGAGTAGAGGGATTTTTCCCTGACCAGCCTTGATTTGTTGTTTCTAGTAGGAGTTTCTAAGACTTTAGTTGGCGTCTGTGTTATTAACTGGATGTTCCTCTCCCGGACAGCCTGACATGGAGACACGTCGCTGGTCGTTGTGTGTTGCAGCCATCTTTCTGAGACCTTCACAGTGCTGGAAATAAAGAAGCACTCTGAGGACATCAAACTGTTTTGCTGCAATGGATCCTGATGTCCCAGCACATTCAACCCCGGAAGCTTCAACTTCATGTCTGGAGTGAACTTCTATATCAACTCAATGCAATACTTTGTACAGCCCAATGGTGTGTTCTTTTATGCTGGTGATTTACAGGCGGCAAGTTGTAGGAACATATTGAGGGACTAGATCAGAGCTGACAGCTCAGGCACAGAAAGACCAACAGCAGGCTAGCATCAAAGTGGGAAGCTCTATGGTCAGATTTGTGTCAATCAGAAATACCTTCACATTTTGCTTTCCAAGAAAGTTGGTCATGGATTTAATTGGAACGGTGTCATCCATCAAGAAAAAGATTCCCATTCTAACAACAGCGTTGCAAGTTGGATCAAATTATATGTGTGTATGTTGAGAAACTCAAATAAATGTTATTGCTGGTCTTGGATATTGCTTGGAACTTGATAAAAATGTTATAGCATCAGGCCCAAACATAGGTTGAGTCATTATATTTTAGCAAATGCACCTTATAAATACAGTTAGGTCCGGAAATAATTGGACACTGACACAAGTTTTGTTATTTTGGCTGTTTATCAAAATATATTAAAGTTACAGTTAAGTAATGAGTATGGGCTTAAAGTGCAGTCTCAGGTTTAATTTTAGGACATTCACATCCAAATTAGGGGAAGGGTTAAGGAATTACAGCTCTTTAATATGTAGCCCCCTCTTTTTCAAGGGACCAAACGTAATTGGACAATTGACTCAAAAGCTATTCCTTCATCAGCATGGTAAAAGGTCTGGAGTTGATTGTGGCATTCACATTTGACAGCTATTGCTGTGAACCCACAACATGCAGTCAAATGAGCTCTCAATCCAAGTGAAACAAGTCATCCTTAGGCTGCAAAAAAAATGAAATCCATCAGAGAGATAGCAGGAACATTAGGAGTGGCCAAATCAACAGTTTGGTACATTCTGAGAAAATAAGTGAGCACACTGGTGAGCTCTGCAACACAAAAAAGCCTGGATGTACACAAAAGACAACAGTGGTGGATGATCGTAGGATCCTTTCTATGGTAAAGGAAAACCTCTTCATAACATCCAGCCAAGTGAAGAACAGGAGGTAGACATCACAAGAGCAAATACAGAGGGTTCACCACAAGGTGCAAACCATTCATAAGCCTCAAGAATAGAAAGGCCAGATTTAGCTAAAAAACATTTCTGGAACAGCATTCTGTGGACAGCAACTAAGATCAACCTGTACCAGAATGATGGGAAGTAAACAGTATGGAGAAGGCTTGGAACGGCTCATGATCCGAAACATACCACATCATCTGTAAAACACAGTGGAGGCAGTGTGATGGCATGGGCATGCATGGCTTCCAATGGCGCTGGGTCACTAGTGTTTATTGATGTGAAAGAAGACAGAAGCAGCTGGGTGAATTCTGAAGTGTAAAGGGATATAATTCAGTGAAGTTGATTGGACGGCGTTTCACTTTACAGATTGACAATGACTCAAAACATTCTGCGAAAGCAACCTAGGAGTTTTTAAGGCAAAAAAGTGAAATATTCTGCAATGGCCAAGTCAGTCACCTGATCTCAACCTGATCGAGCTTGCATTTCATTTGCTGAAGACAAAAATGAAGGCAGAAAGACCTATGAACAACTAAAGACAGCTGCAGTAAAGGCCTGGCAAAGCATCACAAAGGAGGATACCCAGTGTTTGGTGATGCCCATGCGTTCCAGAGCAGTCACTGACTGCAAAGTATTCTCAAGTATTAAAAAGGTAATTGTTTTTAATGATTGTTTTAATTTGTCCAATTACATTTAAGCCCCTGAAATAAAAGGGGACTGTGTATGAAAATGGTTGCAATTCCTAAACGTTTCATGTGATATGTTTGTTCAACCTTTTGAACTAAAGCTGAAAGTCTGCACATTTACATCTTGGTTGTTTCATTTCAAATGCATTGTGTGGCATACAGAGACAAAACTAGATGTTAGTGACCATTGCCAAATTGCATGTATCAGAATCCAGAGGGCCAACCTTGTACTATCACTAAAATAATTTCACCTGAAGCAGAACTGGTTCTGGAGCATTTCGCTAGAATTTATAATTTTATTGCTGATAAACATGCTCCATACAAATGTTTGAGTGCAAAATAGGTTAAACCCCGGTTTTACTTCTAACCCATCTGATGCTATTCATAACAGAAATGTGTCATGTGCTAAGACTACAAGAACAGCTTGAAATTCTGACTGGGTAGCATTTCGGCAGCTGACAAAAGTTTGTTAGAAAAGCCGAATCTGACTATAATGTAAATAAGCTACGGGATTATAATAAAAAATCCAGCCAAATTCTGCAAAACAGCAAAAACCTTGAAGAACAGTTCCAATGCTGCTCTGCCAAAGCAGATTGTTTTGAATACTGGACTCATTGCTGGCAAGAGTAATATTGATAATGCAGTTAATTGCCACTTTATTGCAACAGGCAATCTATTTTAGAAAAATTATGCGTCCACCACAAATGATAGACAAGAAAAGACAATAATGTTTTTATGCAGAATACTATACTCTGATGTTAACAGTCAAGGTTTTCCCCTGAGTCTTTTCACAGAAAACAAAGTATTTGATGCATTGCTAGCTATCAATGAAAGCTATGAATTACACATGGTCTGACAAAATTAACCCAGGTCTGCTCATTAGGGCTGCACCATTTATATTGGGTGTTCTTACACATATTCATTATATTGCATTCATTTCTGGCATTATTCCTAAACTGTGGAGAATCTCCCAGGTGCTGCTAGTACATAAGGTGGGGAGGTTAGTCCTTGAGATCCAGCATGTTTACTCAAAATTTGGAAGATCTGCTTTTGCCTGTTAAGAGCCTCACTTAAGGAATTCCTTGTAATGTAAGCTTGATTTTCTGGTACCCAATGGAAATGAAATGTTTGATAAAATATTTCATTGTTCACTGTGATTGCTTTTCTTAATATATGTGTATTTAAGATTTAGTATTTTTAATGTTATGTTATATTTTAATATGTATTTCATATTTGTATGCACAGTATTATTACGGTACTACAGAGCATAAAAGCAAAATAGATTTACTGAGCTTGATTTCCCTGTTTAAATAAAGACATGAATGAAAACTAAAATAAATGAGTAAATAAATAAATATATTTTACTGGAAGACAGATTAGCCCTCTTAACAGTAAAGTTAACAAGTTTAACATGATCAGATGGAGCACCTTTATCTGTAATACTTTATTATTTTAAATAAATTCTCAATATTTTAAGAATACATAAAAAGCATTTTATTTAGTGTTGATTATACTTTGAGTTGTATACATTACATGTTCAAATGTTTTTAAGTTTTATGAGGGTCTGACGGTTTAATAAGGTATTTTTGGCACCAGAGCATGGTCATCTCTCTCCCTTACAGCAGAGCAGTTCAGTGTTCAATGCATCTTTAAACTGTATTCCTTGGATTTGTGAAAAACAGCCTAATTATGATGAATTAGCCCATTTGGGGTGACTGCCTAGACCGAGTCAATGTTCTTTGATGTGGAGAGGCTATTGACCTATAGGTAAAACAATAAATCTCAGCTCCCAAACCACAGACTGTGCTTTCTACCATGCATCAGATATCATTAATATACCTCTATGTCTCCTTTTACTGTGGATATGGTCACTGTTGGCCATAGAAGCCAAAATACAAGTCGATAGCAAATATTTATTTTGATCTAGCTTTTTTTGTTTTTGTTTGCCAGTGTCAACATGATGAACACTTACACTGCCCACTCCAGTAAATCAACGTTAGCCCAATTGGTCCAGTGTATACCTGACAAGAACATGAAAGAGGGCCATCTCTGTGTGGAGTGTGCTAATGTTACACAGGTGGGGCATCCATGGGAAACTCTCAATTACATACTCCTTGCTCCTTCCTTAAAACTCCTCCCCTCTTATCCTCTCGTCCAATGGGTTTTGTGAAGATTAAGAGGGGAGCAGAAAGAGGAACTTACGAGTGTGCAATTGAGTGTCTCCAAAAAGCTACATGCCCCAACTGCTAGCAAATACCCTACACAGTACACAACATTAGTGAACTACAGTATGTAGGGAATTGGGTGCAACTTATATATTTGTATGTAAGTGGCACCATATATATATATGTGTGTGTGTTTAAATCTCTGGTTCCCCCGTACCTCAACCCTAAACCCATTCAGTTCCACTCCATTGGCTGTTATTCAGCTGTGCTGCCATTAGTATTACAGACATAAGTAAAGATCCTGGTGATTAGCCACCATATTCACTACGAAAAGGCTTCTTGCTAAATCATTAGGATAAGGACTGGAAGAACCAGATCAGCTCTTTTCAGTGTAATTAATCCTACTGAGGGTTACAGCTAGACACAGAGAGAAGTGTAGGTTTGGTTAGCAATGTGTTGTTTGTGTTGGAATTCACTGAATGAATACTGATGCCTGGTATCCTTACTGATGTAGGGCTGTTGTTAGTTCCTATGCAACTTGTAGGCTGGACAAAACAGAAGTATATTTCCTGGAAGACCAGATAGAACCAGCTAGACCTTGACTTCATGCTTTCTGCATTTCCAAAATAACATGCTGCTAGAGTATTGTAAAAGTATTTGTTTAAGGAAAATGTGATAGGACTACCTTTAACATAACCCTGCTGTGCCACTATCATAAACAAACAATATGATTGATAACCTAATCAAGGCATAACTATTATTAAACTTATAGAATCACTCTGTCTCTCTATCTGCCTCTCTCCCTCTGTATTATTTGAAGGGAATTATATTTTAGAGTAGAGAAACAGTTCCTGGCCTTACTAAAATCGCTCAAGTTGTCTTAACACCTAATCATCTCAACTGAGTGTTTGGAGAAAATTGGTCTCAATTGCATTTAAAAGAATACTCACAGTTTTCCACACCAAAGGGTTTATTCTGTCAAGGTATAGATCCTAAATAGCAGGTTATTGTGAGCACTAATACTGAAACACTGCCAATAGTAGTGATCTGGGATTATGAATTTTCTGTCCCAAATAGTTAACTAGGAAAATGGGAAAAACTGGGAAAATGAGTAGTCCTAAGTGTAGATGTTTTGAGAGAGATGGATGGGTACCTGAGACATTATTACTATGTGTTAAATCATGGATGGACAGGTTGGAGTTTTTCTTTATCAGTCCCTGTCTAGAGAACATGCTGTTTTATATCTCTGATTGTACCAAGAAAAACATATATTAGTTATTGACTTCTGTTTAAACAAACTTATTGTTCTTTATATTTCTGGTTCTGTCAAGAGAAACTCAAAATGTTCCTTTTCAACTTTTTTGGAAAGGAAAGAAAAAGGTGCAGTGGTCTCTTAATTTTTTCTGGAGCTGTATATATTTTTTGTTTACGTTTAATACACACACATTTAAATATCTAAATACAAACAAGTTGGTTAAGTTTCTGATAGAAACCTGCAAAACTATGATTTTATTCCTGTGACAATTGATGTGACAATGCAGAGCATGGATTTACTGTCCGTGGCTTCAGGAAGAGTTTGTGTGGAGATTCGTCCGGGTTTCGGGGTTTGGTACATCCTGCACCCCACTGGCATTCAAACTTGATTTCTAAAGCATTTCTACCACAGATGTGATGCGTACAGCATATTTCAAACATAGCAAGTTTTAAATGTTCCACTTTCTTTTCTTGAATGCTTTTAAAGCAGTACTATCAGTTGATGCTAAGATGAAGCAGCCTTTATCCTTCATGATTTTGGCTATAAATTGCTGCTAGTAAATTCCAGTTATTAGCCCCCAATAATTTTGTTTGTGCAATTTCCTTGACAAGCTACAACATCTCTTGTAGGCAGAATTGGTCGCAGCAACTTGTTGCTTAGTTACTTAAGTCAGCCTGAAAATAAGATGCTTCTATTTTTCAGTTGCAAAAAATGGAGAGCTTAGAGAGACAGAATAAAGATAGAGACAGAGAGCAACAGTAGAAAGAAACACACATAGAGACAGAATAAAATAGATACAGACACCAACAGTAGAAAGAAACATATACAGAGACAGAATAAAGATAAAGACAGAGACAAACAGTAGAAAGAGGCATACATAAAAATAGCAAGCAACAGTACAAACAGACATATATGAAGACAGAATAAAATAGAGACAGACACCAACAGTCGAAAGACATATATAGAGACAGAATAAAGATATAGAGACAGAGACCAACAGTTGAGAGAGACATACATAGAAACAAAATAAAGATAGAGACAGAGAATGACCATAGAAATAGACACACAGAAATAGAATACAATAGAGAAAGAGACCAACAGTAGAAAGAGATAACATAGAGACAAAATAAAGACAAATAAACATTGAAACTTGAAGATTAATGAGAGAACAACAGTAGACAGGTACATACATTAAGACAGAATAATTACCAGAACTTTTTTTTTTACACTTATAAGATCAGATCACACCTACCAAAAGAGAAACATGCATATTGAGGCCCTGTTTATACCTGCAAAGAGAGAAACATGCAGAGTGAAGCCTTGTTCATTACTGCCAAGAGAGAAATAGACTGAGAGAGGCCCTGTTTATACCTACGAAGCGGGATACAGGCAGGTTGAGGCCCTGTTTATACCTGCAGAGAGAGAAACATACAGATTGAGGCCCTGTTTATACCTGCTAAGAGAGAAACATGTAGAGGCTTAGTTTACATCTGCCAAGAGAGAAACACAAATTGAGGCCTTGTTTATACCTGCCAAGAGACACAGAAAGAGAGAAATAGGATCAGGTAGAATAAATGTGTATTTTAATTACCTATTTCTCTCCACTATCTGAAAGGACCCCAGACTGCCGCCTCTTATTAGACTGGTCTAGATGAATTGTCCCACTCATCTCAGCTTTTCTGGGGCCCAAATGGCCTCCTATTCTCTGCTTTTGACTAAAATCCAAATTATTCTGGTCTTAAGTATGTTGCTAAACAGGGAATAGGGTGCACTTTAGGACTGTGATGCTTTGCAGGGACCGGTGCTGAGCCAAGCAGGGAAGAATAATCACATTTACATTTCATTTGCAGCTCCAGTTCTCTCCGGGTTGAAGCTTAATAGTGGGTACACCACTAAACTACCGGGAGTCTGGGGAGGACCCATCACTTTGCCTTGTAGTTAATTTGTTAGCACTGTGTCCTTAGCTTTATTTGTTATAGCACTGTGTCTTTATCTATACTTGTTAGCACTGTGGTCTCTTTTGGTTTATTCAGGAGATAGAGACAAACTCTACATTTGTTATGTTTCAACGCATTTATTATGAACAATTGTTCAATGTAACCAAATCTAAAAACAATGGGGTGTTCTGACCAATGAAAATAAAATATTAAAATAAAAAAATGTAGTATATTGTGTATAATAAATCAAAACAGGCTGACATTTTCCTCTTTAGACAAATCAGAGCCCGAATATATTGAGGCCAAGGGCTTATGCTTAGGGTTTAGGGTTAGGTAAGGGGTCAGGGTTAATGGGTACCTGAAACTAGCTGAACACAATTCCTCCTAATATTACTTTAGTGTTATGGGTTTAGGGGTTAGGTGGTTATGGGTTAGGGGTACAGGTCAGGGGTTAGGTTTAGTTTAGGGGGGTTAGGGTTGAGGTTTGTGGGTATATACACCTTGCAGATCATAGCTCCTAGTATTCCTGTTAGCTTGGCAATGAAATGAGGTGCTGTACTTGGAGGTAGCTGTGACGACTACGACCTCTGCTGGTTCACCTCCCCCTGCAGCGGGCGGGCCCCGGCGGTCGACGTCACCGGCTTTCTGACACCACCGTCTCATCATGCATTTCACCTGTGTCTCGTTTAGTGCACCTGTTCATCATCACTGTTTCCCCCGGTATATATGTTCCCTCTGCTCCCCCTGTCTTTGTGTGTGATTGTGCTCTGCCACTGTGTTTATGTATGCGTCTATGTAAGACGCTCGTGCTGTATATTTTGTTCCAGTTCTATATAAAAACCTTCATCCGCCGCGCCTTCTCCGGTTCCTCCTTGCTTCCTCAACCTCCGCCGTGACAGAATCACACACCTATCAAGAAAAGCAGCAAGGATATGGAGCCCGAAGGAGCTACAGGCGAGGTCGGTGTTGCGGAGGCGGTCAAGGTGCATTCAACAATGCTGGCCAGCCTAGGCGCCGCGATGGACAATGTTCTGAAAGCGGTGCAGCGCCTAGAGCTGAGCCAGCAGCACCCCGCAACACCGGCCGTCTCTCCGCCGGCCCCAGCCTCGCCACCAGCCATGGGGCCGTTGCATCTCCCTTTGCCTAGGGATTACAACGGGGCGGCGGACCGCTGCCAGGGATTCCTATTGCAACTGGACATCGCGCTCCAGGCGATGCACCCTGCGCCGACCGAGGCACAGAAGATCACCTCGCTCGTCTCCTGCCTTTCCGGAAAAGCCCTGGAGTGGGCCACCGCCGTCTGGAACACCGAGCAGCCCACCCAGGGCAGCTACGCCGAGTTCACCCGCCGCTTCCGAGCCGTGTTTGACCACCCGCACGAAGGAAGAGAGGCGGGTGAACGGCTGTTCCACCTTCGGCAGGGGACGAGGTCGGCGCAGGAGTTCGCACTGGAGTTCCGGACCCTGGCAGCGGGATCGGGGTGGAACGAACGGGCTCTGATCGACCACTACCGCTGTAGCCTTCGCGAGGACGTCCGGAGGGAGCTGGCTTGTCGAGACGTGTCCCTCTCCCTCGATCAGCTGGTTGACATGTCCATCCGTCTCGACAACCTGCTGGCTGCCCGAGGACGTCCCGGAAGAGGCCCGTCCGTTCCACCCTACCAACCATACCAACCCGACACCGCCGTCCCCATGGAATTGGGAGCGGCTGCACTGCCGGGCAGACGTCGGGGAGGACAGGTGCGGAGTGCCTCCAGGAGGCAACGAGGCCGTCTTACTGCACCACACCGCACCTCCCTCCCTGAATCAAGAGGCGACAGGCAGGGCACTTCCGCATCACCCCAGGTAGCACATGCACATTCGCCACTAACCTCTTCCCTCTCTATGTGCACTGTCCCTGTTAGGTTCCCCGGATTTTCGCTGCTTGCCCGGTGTAAGGCGCTGGTAGACTCAGGCGCAGCCGGGAATTTCATGGATAGGTCCTTTGCCCTACGGTCACACATACCCCTCCAGGCCCTCGACACCCCCCTGCCCGTGAGAGCTCTAGACAGCCGGCCGCTAGGGTCAGGGCTGGTCACTAGTTGCACTGTTCCCCTCCTCCTGGTCACCGACAACCGACACAGTGAAACCATTTCATTTCACGTGATCGACTCACCCACGTTCCCCGTCGTTTTAGGTTTCCCCTGGTTGTCCCTACATGACCCTGTCATCTCTTGGTCTAGTCGACGTCTGTCGGGGTGGTCGCGGAAGTGTCAGGGTAGGTGTTTGGGTGTTTCCGTTGGCTCGACCTCGGTGGAGAGTCCAGACAGTGCGCCTGCCGTGCCCATTCCCCCCGAATACAGGGACTTGGCTACGGTTTTCTCCAAGGCCAAGGCTGCTGTGTTGCCACCACACCGGCTGGGGGATTGTGCGATAGACCTCATTGATGGAGCCGCACTCCCGAAGGGTCACGTGTATCCACTGTCCCGCACCGAAACGGAGACTATGAACGCCTACGTTGCGGAAGCGTTGGAACAGGGATACATTAGGCCCTCCAAGTCACAGGTCTCCTCGAGTTTCTTTTTTGTGAAAAAGAAGGACGGTGGTTTGCGCCCGTGCATCGATTACCGGGCGCTGAACAAGATCACCATTCCGTTCCGCTACCCTCTCCCTTTGATCTCTGCGGAGGTGGAGAGGATGCACGGGGCCCGCTTTTTCACTAAATTAGACCTCAGGAGTGCCTATAACCTGGTGCGTATCCGGGAAGGAGACGAGTGGAAAACTGCTTTTAGTACCACGTCTGGCCATTACGAGTATTTAGTGATGCCGTACGGGTTGATGAATGCTCCTTCCGTCTTCCAGTCCTTCGTAAACGACGTATTCCGGGACTTGTTGTGCGAAGGAGTGGTAGTGTATATTGATGACATCCTGATATTCACTGCCACCCGCGCTAAACATGTCTCGTTAGTGCGCAGAGTGCTGGCTCGACTGCTGGAGCATGACCTGTACGTGAAAGCCGAGAAGTGTCTGTTTTTCCAGTCGTCTGTGTCCTTCCTGGGATATCACTTTTCCAGCGCAGGTGTGGCTATGGAGGAGCCTCACATTGATGCCGTGCGTAATTGGCCGACCCCAACCACGGTTAAGGACGTGCAACGTTTCTTAGGCTTCTCTAACTATTACAGGAGGTTTATCCGGGGCTTTAGCCAGGTCGCGGCTCCGATCACCTCCCTTCTGAAGGGGGGGGCGACCCGGTTGCGGTGGACCGTGGACGCGGAGCGGGCGTTTGTGGAACTGAAACACCGTTTCACCACCGCTCCGGTCCTGGCCCATCCCGACCCGTCGCTCCAGTTCATTGTGGAGGTGGACGCGTCCGATTGTGGGCTCGGTGCCATCCTCTCCCAACGGACGGGGTGTCGTAACACGCTCCGTCCCTGTGCCTTCTTCTCCCAGAAGCTCAGTGCGGCGGAGCGGAACTACGACATAGGTGATCGTGAGCTGCTGGCCGTGGTTCGAGCTCTGTCGGCGTGGAGGCACTGGTTAGAGGGGGCTAAACACCCTTTCCTCGTCTGGACTGACCACCGGAACCTGGAGTACATGCGGGCAGCGAGGAGGCTGACCCCTCGCCAGGCAAGGTGGGCTATGTTCTTCACCCGGTTTGTGTTTACTCTCACCTACAGGCCGGGGAGTAAGAACGTCGGGGCTGACGCGCTGTCCCGCCAGCATGACACGGAGGAGAGGCCGGTGGATGATGCTCCCGTGCTCCCGGAGTCATGCATCGTGGCACCGGTGGTATGGGAACTGGACGCGGACATCGCCCGAGCGCGGCGCGACGAGCCCTCTCCGCCCACATGCCCTGAGGGCCGTACGTATGTGCCGGCGTCTGTCCGCGACCGCCTCATCTACTGGGCGCATACATCTCCCTCCTCCGGTCATCCTGGCATCGGGCCAACAGTGCGCGCCCTGGCCGGTAAGTACTGGTGGCCCACTTTAGCCAAGGACGTGAGGGTATACGTCTCTTCCTGCTCGGTGTGCGCCCAGAGTAAGGCACCCCGGCACCTACCTGTGGGCAAGTTGCACCCCTTGCCCATTCCACAACGACCATGGTCCCACCTTTCTGTTGATTTTTTGACTGATCTCCCCCCTTCCCAGGGCCATACCACCATCCTGGTCGTTGTGGATCGGTTCTCGAAGTCCTGCCGCCTCTTGCCTCTGCCCGGCCTTCCTACTGCCCTACAGACCGCGGAGGCCCTGTTTACACACGTCTTCCGGCACTATGGGGTGCCCGAGGACATCGTGTCTGACCGGGGTCCCCAATTCACGTCTAGGGTGTGGAAAGCCTTTATGCAGCACCTGGGGATCTCGGTCAGCCTGACCTCGGGCTACCATCCCCAGTCCAACGGGCAGGTGGAACGGGTAAACCAAGAAGTGGGTAGGTTCCTCCGGTCCTACTGCCAGGACCGGCCGGGGGAGTGGGCAGAGTTTCTGCCGTGGGCAGAATACGCACTGAATTCTCTGCACCACTCCTCCACGGGCGTGACACCGTTCCAGTGCGTCCTGGGCTACCAGCCGGTCCTGGCGCCGTGGACGCCGAGCCAGACCGGTACCCCTGCGGTGGACGACTGGTTCCGGCGGGCAGCGGGCACATGGGAGGCAGTACAATCCCGCCTCCGGCTCGCTGTCCGCCGTCAAAAGACCAATGCAGACCGCCACCGCGGGGAGGCCCCGGTGTATCGGCCGGGCGACCGGGTCTGGCTCTCGTCCAGGGACCTGCCCCTCCGCCTGCCCTGCCGGAAGCTGGCCCCGCGGTTTGTGGGGCCTTTTAAAGTCCTGAGGAGAGTCAACGAGGTAACATATCGGTTACGCCTTCCCCCCGACTACCGTATTAACCCCTCGTTTCATGTGTCTCTCCTCAGGCCGGTGGTGGATGGTCCCCTCCAGGGGTGTGAGGTGCGGGAGGTTCCCCCTCCCCCTCTGGACATCGAGGGGGCCCCGGCGTACTCGGTCCGCTCCATCATCGACTCGAGGCGCCGGGCGGGGGGCCTCCAATACCTCGTGGAGTGGGAGGGGTACGGCCCGGAGGAGCGGAGCTGGGTTCCGGTGAAGGACGTCCTGGCTCCCGTCCTTGTCCGCGAATTCCACCAGCGTCGGCCGGATCGCCCTGCTCCGCGCCCCCCGGGTCGGCCCCGAGGCCGGTGCCGTCGCGCGGCTGGGGCCGCGCGTCAGGGGGGGGGTACTGTGACGACTACGACCTCTGCTGGTTCACCTCCCCCTGCAGCGGGCGGGCCCCGGCGGTCGACGTCACCGGCTTTCTGACACCACCGTCTCATCATGCATTTCACCTGTGTCTCGTTTAGTGCACCTGTTCATCATCACTGTTTCCCCCGGTATATATGTTCCCTCTGCTCCCCCTGTCTTTGTGTGTGATTGTGCTCTGCCACTGTGTTTATGTATGCGTCTATGTAAGACGCTCGTGCTGTATATTTTGTTCCAGTTCTATATAAAAACCTTCATCCGCCGCGCCTTCTCCGGTTCCTCCTTGCTTCCTCAACCTCCGCCGTGACAGTAGCTGAGGTTTATTCTGAAGGGTTAGGCAGATGGGTCAGTTATTTCCCTCACAATATGAGTCAAAGAAGGCCAGTAGGAGGTGTCAGAATTGTGCTGATGGCCTCATCGCTGTCCGTCCACCTCTTTAAATCAGCCGTGAGTGACACACACGCACATTCACACACCACCACCACCTCCTTAAATCAGCCTGGAGTGACTGGTTGTTCCCCTGAACTCCTTGTTATAAAAGTACCCTCTCACCAACAAGCAGGATGAGGTCCACATTAGCGCTGTTCACACCTCCAATGCTTGAGAGGTAAAAAAGAATGAACAAAAAACATTTCTGTGCAGAAAGGCTGCTGTCGCCAGCCTAGCGACTGAAAGCACTATGCTATTTTCTACAAGAACACATATATTAGGAATAAAAACCTGCTGTCTCTGCTGCTTACTCCAAAGATGGTTTTGCCATTTCCCCCAACTCTGTTATTTTTGGTTCCATTGCGATTTGCTGCATTATTGATTGACGATGGTTCGCGTCTTCATACCCTCATCTCAGGCTGACTTACACACCGTCATCCAGTCCTCTGGTAACCCTGTTATTATTCAGAGACTAATGTTATATGTCCTCCCTCTCTATCTATCCTTAACTGACCTGTCTCAACAGACTTCCAGTCCAAATCATGAAGGGATGTGTAATGTTTAAAGTATGTCTCAAAGGACTTCCACTCCAACTCATAACAGAGGTTTGGTCTTACAGGTTTGTCTCAACAGACTTCCTGTCCTAATCATAAACAGATTTTTCTTTCAGGTTTTTGTCAACAGACTTCCTGTCCACTGTCTTTGCAGCATTGTAGTCCTATTCCCAGATGTAGTCTGTAGTCTGTAGCAGTGAGAAGATTCTAGTAGGTCTTATTATTCATTACTTTTAGTTGTTGTTATCCATTCATAAAATTTGGTTGTAACATCCCTGAGTCAGCATGACGAAAAATCTGTTGTACTTCAATTTACTTGAGCAAGGCAGTTAAAGGCACTTAAATGATCCTTGGGGGCTCATTATCACGTCTCTCCAGTTCCGAGGATTGAGTCAAATGCAAAAGCCAAATCTCAGTTGGACAAAGTGCCAAAGGACAAATATCCTGTGTCTAACTTTTCCCAAATGGCCTTTAGATTGAGGTAAATAATAATAATATTGTTCTGACTTTACACATTTTATTTTGCTTGAAGTTAACCAAACCATCATCCAAATATATGTGTTGGATAGAAAATATTTAAGAAAAATATCCTTATGTACAATCTAATTGTCTAGGATTAAAAAAAACATTATCTTTATATTAGCAACCCACGATAGTTGTTGCATTTCTGAACTCCTCTCTTTAAGTTTGATATTTCCCTCACTGTCCACAAAACCGCTGGCATGAAACCAGTTGATCGTGCGGTGTGCATTTCCTACAAATTACAATTTAGAACATTTACGTATATTCCTCTTCTGTTCACAGAGTTATGCTTAAAATGTTGGTTTCACAACACTGTAAGCTAAATGTTAATTAGCTCCACTAAACCCCTGGGATACTTATCAATGTGGATTAAGTGAGTTTCCAACTGAAAGTGGGGGTATGCAGTACTAACCCTAACCCTACTGAAAGTGGGGGTATGCAGAGTTCACTGGGCATCGACCTCACAGGTTGGGACATTAAAACAGAACAGATCATCGATGAGCTCATTGAGTGAATGAAAGGAAGTGAGACAAATACTGTGCTCGTGTTTGTGGACAAATATCCATTTCTTTTGCTACAAAGAAATATTACCTCACCTGGCCTTGTAACCAACATCGTAACAAAGTGAAGGATGCTACCTCCTGAACATTTCTGACAGAACTCTGAAGTTCCAGTGAAGCCTTAAGTGCTGCAGTGTTTTCTGTGTGTGTGTGTGTGTATGCATGTGTATGTGTGTGTGTGTGGGGGGGTGTTTGTATGTATACGTTTGTGTTTTTTGTGCATGTGGGCTTTGCAATCTTCTGTGTTTTTGGTTTAACATGCACAATGACTCGTGAAGGCCCTGGCCACTAAAACCCATTAGTCGCTCTCAGCAGCCTAAAACTTTCATGATCCTATAAATGTTTCAGGAAGCGGCTTGAGTTTGTGCTGATAAAAAGGTTCAGGCTTTGGATGAACAGCTTGCAAGGACTAAACAGTATGCACAGTAGTGCCAGCTAAACCTTGGTAAAACACTGCCGAAGCTCCAACCGTTAAAGAGCCAGTGAGAAAACACTCACGGAAACCTTATCCTCCTCTGAGGGCTTGTTATTCTAACACTGGCTTCACCGCCGAGCCATTTTTAAAGGAGAAGGTATTAATCCAATGACTACTGCTGAAATATTAACTTTGCAATTAGCATTGAATACCAGTCAGACTGTCTCCATAGTAACCCACAGAATACCAGTCAGCCTGTCTCCATAGTAACCATTGAATACCAGTCAGACTGTCTCCATAGTAACCCATTGAATACCAGTCAGACTTTCTCCATAGTAACCCATTGAATACCTATCAGACTGTCTCCATAGTAACCCACTGAATACCAGTCAGTCTGTCTCTATAGTAACCCACTGAATACCAGTAAGACTGTCCATAGTAACCCACTGAATACCAGTCAGTCTGTCTCTAGAGTAACACATTGAATACCAGTCAGACTGTCTCCATAGTAACCCACTGAATACCAGTCAGTCTGTCTCTATAGTAACCCACTGAATACCAGTAAGACTGTCCATAGTAACCCACTGAATACCAGTCAGTCTGTCTCTAGAGTAACACATTGAATACCAGTCAGACTGTCTCTATAGTAACCCACTGAATACAAGTCAGAATGTCTCCATAGTTACCCACTGAATACCAGACAGACTGTCTCCATAGTAACACACTGAATACCAGTCAGACTGTCTCCATAGTAACCCACTGAATACAAGTCAGAATATCTCCATAGTAACCCACTGAATACCAGTCAGACTGTCTCCATAGTAACCCACTGAATACCAGTCAGACTGTCTCCATAGTAACCCACTGAATACAAGTCAGAATGTCTCCATAGTAACCCACTGAATACCAGTCAGACTGTCTCCATAGTAACCCACTGAATACCAGTCAGAATGTCTCCATAGTAACCCACTGAATAAAAGTCAGAATGTCTCCATAGTAATATGTTCAATATCTAATCTATATCGAGCCTCCATGTAACACTATTCATATATCGAGCCTCCATGTAACACTATTCATATATCGAGCCTCCATGTAACACTATTCAATTATAGTGTCTCCATTTGATACAAGTCAGTTTGGAGATCCTTCATGTAACCATCTTCAGCTATAGATCATCCATGTAAAACTTTTCATTTATAGATCTTCCATGTAACACAGTTCATTTATAGAGCCTCCATGTAACACCATTGAGTTTTAAAGCCTCAATGTAACACTATTCAGTTATAGAGCCTCTGTGTAACGCTATTCATTTATAGAGCCTCCATGTAACATTATTTCTAGCTTTCCTTTCATCCACTGTGGAAGAATGACACATAATATCTTAATTGTCCTAAGAGTTCCATTGAATAATATTGGTCCCCCGTACTCAGTGCAAACATGACATGGACGAAGAGACAAGCGCTGCTGTTTCAATACCAATAAAAACGGTTATTCTTTATAGTGGGGATAATTTGACTATGGATGAATAAATAAGCGAGAGAGCTAGAGAGGGATGGAGGGAATGAAGGAGTAAAGAGGAGTAAAAAGGGAAGTGGGGTAGATAGAGATGGATAAAGTGGAGATGGAGGAGAGAGGGTGAGAGGGGGACAGAGGGAGAGAGAGGATGAGAGAGGGGGATGGAGGGGGACAGAGGGTGAGAGAGGGGGACAGAGGGTGAGAGGGGGATAGAGGGTGAGACAGGGTGAGAGAGGGGGATGGAGGGGGACAGAGGGTGAGAGAGGGGGACAGAGGGTGAGAGGGGGATAGAGGGTGAGAGGGGGATAGAGGGTGAGAGCGGGTGAGAGGGGGATGGAGGGTGAGAGGGGATAGAGGGTGAGAGAGGGATAGAAGGGAATTGAGCGTGAGAGTATTTAGGAGAGGGGAGGAGAGGGAGACTAGGATGAGGGCATGAATTAGAAGAATAGAGAGAGGAGAGGACGAGGAGCTGAGAGATGTTTCAGGGTGAAAGAGGGGAGAAGATTGGACGGTCCAATCCCACCCAGTCCCATCCAATCCCGCCCAATCCCATCCAATCCCGCCCAGTCCCATCCAATCCTGCCCAATCCCGCCCAGTCCCATCCAATTCTGTCCAATCCCGTCCAATCCCACAAAAGTTACAGTATCACAATGCCGTTATAGGAGGCGTGTGTGTGTATATGTGTGTGTGTGTGTTTGCTTGTGTGTTTATATGTATGTGTGTCTATGTGTGTTTGTTTGTGTGTTTATATGTGTGTGTATATGTGTGTGTGTTTGTGTGTTTGTATATATGTGCATATATGTGTGTGTGTTTGTTTGTGTGTTTAAATGTGTGTGTGCATATGTGTGTGTGTTTGTTTGTGTGTTTATATGTATGTGTGTCTATGTGTGTGTTTGTTTGCTTATACTGTATGTATGTGTGTATATTAGTGCGTGTGTTTGTGTGTTTATATGTATGTGTGTATATTAGTGGGTGTGTGTTTCTGTGTCTATATGTGTGTGTGTGTGTGTGGGAACCTGCATATTTGGTTAAGAGGGTGGGTGTCTAAGAGTCTAATTGATGAGAGCGTTCTATATTTAGTGAGAGCAGTTTTGGACTCAGGACATCAGAACCTTGGCCCAGGCTGAAAGGGTTTTTGGCGTCCTTGGATTCTACCCTCTTTAATTTCTACCCCTCCTCTCTCTACCTCCGCCTATTTCTACCCCTCCTCTCTCTACCTCCGCCTATTTCTACCCCTCCTCTCTCTACCTCTGCCCTAGTTCTACCCCTCCTCTCTCTACCTCTGCCTATTTCTACCCCTCCTCTCTCTACCTCCGCCTATTTCTACCCCTCCTCTCTCTACCTCCGCCCTATTTCTACCCCTCCTCTCTCTACCTCCGCCTATTTCTACCCCTCCTCTCTCTACCTCCACCTAGTTCTACCCCTCCTCTCTCTACCTCTGCCGTAGTTCTACCCCTCCTCTCTCTCTCTACCCTAAAACCCACTACCTCTCCTCTCTCTCTCTAAACCCCTCTTACTCTGCCTCCTCCCTCATTCTGCCCCTTTCCAGTCTAATCATTTCTGTCGTTCTGGCTACTCTCGATCTCTGTACACCCACACCTTCTATCTCCTGTTATCCCTGTAAACCCTCCACCTCCAACTGCCTCTCTCTTTCCTCTCTCTTTCTTACCCTCCTGTTCCTCTCTCTCCCCCACTTCCTTGTATCAGTGAGAGAAAGAGAGGGTAGATAGAGTGGAGGTATTTGGTATATCATTACCCGGAGCTGAAGCAACAGCTAGTCTTCCTAGGGAATGGGTTGACTTTCTGGGTTATCACCAAGTTCAAATTTGTTTGTTGTACAGTGATGCCAGTCCTCTTTCTTCTGTGCTGTTTCCCTGTTCTTAAGGAAATCAGAACAATGTTTTTTGCAATTTTCTAAGGTAATATACAGAGCATAGATGTGTATCCTATTTATGCCACAGTATTCTAACAACAAGTTGAGCAAACTTAAATCATTTTTGTTTTGTTCATATTTACAGGTTTTATAAATACATTTAGGGTTTTTGATTTAGTGATGTAATTGACAAGGTGGTCCTGATCTTCAGACTGGGTCAATGTTGAGGTCAAACAGTTCTACTGGTCTTTAGAGAGGGTCAATGCTAAGGTCCAAAAAGTTCTACTGGTCTTTAGAGAGGGTCAATGCTAAGGTCCAAACAGTTCTACTGGTCTTTAGAGAGGGTCAATGCTAAGGTCCAAACAGTTCTCCTGATCTTTAGAGTGGGTCAAGCTTATGGTCCAAACCAGAGGTGGCCAACCAGTCAGAGTCTAAGAGACACATTTTTTACTGTGTTACCACAAAGAGCCACATCATACACATGAACATCACCCCATCCCTTCTTCACACACACACACACACACACACACACACACACACACACACACACACACACACACACACACACACACACAGACCTCTGCTCAGCCAGATTTACTGTAAATGTCACACACCAACATGATAATGACAGAAATGTTCAACAATGAACATTGTGTGCACTGTCTCACACACACTCTCAGTTCAACCAAGTCCACAAACAGAAATATAATAATTTACAATAGCGTTTTTCTTTTACTATGCATGTTGCTTAGAGGGACTTCTGGCATTTCTTGCCTTGAACAATCCTCTTCAAATCTGGCTTGTATTCCGTTGTTGCCACTCGATGCATTTCTTTCACATGGGTGTCAGTCAGAACAGATCGATGCTTTGATTTCACCTGTTTCAGGGTAGAAAACACAGACTCGCAGACTTATGTTGACCCAAACATTGACAGTATCTTAAGCGAAGCCTGTTTGACATTGGGGTATTTTTCCATTGGCACACTTTTCCAGAACTCAATGGTCCCTTCCCTTAAAGCAGGTTTCAGTTGGTCCTCCTCACAAAGATAGATCATCTCCAACTCAGCCGTAGCCTCATCTGTGACTAGCGGGGCTTTCAAACAGTCCGTCTCCGCATTAAATGGGTCGATGAGGAACGTAATCTGTGGCCTTTTCAGTTGTAGATCACGGAACCGGGTCACAAAGCTTTCGTGCAGGTTTTCAACCAGTGTTGCATATCTGGCTCTTTTTTTATTCAGGGCAGCGCTGGTGACTTGCCAGCTGGCTTTTAGCAGAGTGGGAAAATGAATATGCGCCTTGAACAGCTTCAGTTTGTTGACAAACGCAAACACACTTTGCACCAGGTCAGGCAGCCTTTTTACTTACCCTGCAGGGTCAGGTTCAGTCAGTCCAAGTGACACAGCATGTCGACCAAAAAGGCCAGATCCATAATCCACCTGAGGTCTGAGATCTCGGGATAGTCCTTGTCCTTCTCTTCCATAAACAGTTTCACGGCATCCAAAAGCTCAAAGAAGCGAGTGAGTACCTGGCCTTTTGACAGCCACCTCACAGTGCAGTGCAGCGGCAGGTCACCTGGAAGTCCTTGGTCCAGCGAGGAGTCTTGAATTGCCTGTGGTTAAGCGCATGTGTCTGGATGTAGTTGACGGTTTCCATCACAGGCTTCATGACGATGTCTATATTCAATGATTTAGATACGAGTTGCTCCCTGTGGATGATGCAGTGGACATTCCAAAACTCTGGAAATGTTTGGTCAGCTTTGCACAACCCCACAAGCCCGTTCACAGATCCGATCATGGCTGGCGCTCCATCCGTGGCTATTGCAATTAGTTTCAGTATGGGCAGATTTGCTTTCGCAAATGCAGCCATCATTGTTTCTTTCACATCTATGTTCTGTCTTTTAATGGCACAATATCAAGAAGTTCATCTCTGATCACACAATCGTTTGACACAGACCGTGCAAAAACTGAGGCTTGTCTTGTATGTCACAACTCTCATCCAATGCAACACTAAAATACTCACATGCTTGAAGGTCAGAATGCAACTGTTATTCAACATCCATGTTAATGTCCGATATTCTGTGTTCAACAGTGTGGCGGGACAGTTGGACTTCTGATACCATTCGTTTTAGTTTGTCGTTTTCAGGAGACAAGATTTCAACAACGTCACTGAGGCATTTCTTAACAAACTCCCCTTCATTGTATGGCTTTTTAGCCCAATGTTCCAAGCCAGTTGATACCATGCAAGCGTTACTGTCTCTGAGTGCTTCGTAAATTTTAGGAAAAACTGTATCTGCTTTTCTGCCTGACTTTTCAAAGTGACCAACTTGTGCTTGCGAAGTTCAGTCTCTTTTGGAAATTCCTGGTTGATGTTAGCATGGAATGAGCTGAAGCTTTGAAATGCGCTAATGAAGCCTGTCATATAAGGCAGGATGGCTTGCCATTACGTTCAACAAAAAAATATAAACTCTCCCACTCTGTAAAAAACATCCTGTGTTCATCTTCATATTTTCTTTTTGCTGTGCATTTTTTCCCTGCCTTTTTGAGAGCGAACTTGACACAAGTTGTCTACGCAAATGATCTTGCCCCTACTGGGAAATTTTGCGGTATTTTCATCTCACACACATGCGCATTTGACAAAATATCAAGCGAAGCGAACACGCACATAAAAAAAAACACAAACAACTTCGATATGAACATAAGAGCCGCATGAAACCAGGCAAAGAGCCGCATGCGGCTCGGGAGCCGCGGGTTGGCCAGGCCTGGTCCAAACAGTTCTTCTGAACTTTAGAGAGGGTCAATGTTAAGGTCTGAACAGCTGTCCTGGTCTTTAGAGAGGGTCAATGTTAAGGTTCGAACAGCTGTTGTGGTCTTTAGAGAGGGTCAATATTAAGGTCCGAACAGCTGTCCTTGTCTTCAGAATGGGTCAATGTTAAGGTCCGAACAGCTGTCCTGGTCTTTAGAGTGGGTCATTGTTAAGGTCCGAACAGCTGTCCTGGTCTTTAGAGTGGGTCAATGTTAAGGTCCGAACAGCTGTCCTGGTCTTTAGAGTGGGTCCCAGATAAGGAATCATCCATTGGATCAGCTGGTGGAAGTGAGAACAGAGGAAGGTTGTGACCCAAATGCCAGCCTAATCTGGGGATAGTGCTCTACTTTCAACCAGGACCTAAGTAGCGCTCATTGGATCTGACTCATCCTCTGTCCACTTCGTCTTGAGAGGAGATAGAGAGACATGGAGAGCTGGAGGGTCTTGAAAAACCAAATCCAGGTCAATTACTCCTTCCTTACATGTCGCCTCTGTAGAGTTGTCCACAGGGACATGTGAATACATTACCTCTTGAAGAGCTCTCAAGGAGTGAGAGGAGGGGTAGTGTAGATTGGAGGGGAAAAAAGAGTGGGAGAGAGTAGATGGAGGGGATGGGGTGGAGAGAGACTAGGTGTGAGAAAGGGGGGAGGAGAGAGGCTGAAGAAGGTGTGCTGGTCATAAAGGTTAAGTCTTTAAGTAAGTAAATGCATCATGAGACAGTCGATAGGCAGGCAGTCTACATAAACCATCACACTTTCAAACAATATAACAGCCTGATAGAGGAGAATGTCAACTGAATTTGTTCTCCCTTTGGATTGCAGAGACACAGATAAACCACAGATTCTACAAATCAGGAAAAAAATGATTATACTAATGAAGAATGAGAAACTGATAGCTTCTACCAGTTCTAGAAAAAAAGGAAACAAACAGAAAAATAAATATTCAAGTAGTCTGTGAACAATGAGCAACTGACAGATTCTGCTACACTGCTCAAACAAATTAAGGGAACACGTAATCTTTAGAGTATAACACCAAGTGAATTAAACTTCAAGGATATCAATCTGTCCAGTTAGGAAGCACAAGTGATTGTGAATCAATGTCACCTGTTTTGGTGCAAATAAAAGTGACAACAGGTGCACTGGAGAGGGAACAGCAAGACAACCCCAAAAAGGGAATGGTTTTGCAGGGGGTGGCCACAGACAATTGCTTATGTTTCTCTCCTTATGTTTCCTGACTGATTCTTCTCTAGTTTTGCACTTTGCTAGTGTCCTTGTCACTACTGGTAGCATGAGGTGTTACCTGCAGCCCATTCAGTTTGCACAGGTAGTCCAGCTCCTCCAGGATGGCACATCTATACATGCTGTTGCAAGAAGATATCCTGTGTCTCCCAGTACAGCCTCAAGAGCATGGAGGAGATACCAGGAGACAGGCTGTTACAAGAGGAGAGTTGGACAAGGCCGTACAAGGGCATCAACCCAGCAGCAGGACTGGTATCTGCTCCTTTGTGCGAGGAGGAACAGGAGGAGCACTGCTAGAGCCCTGCAAAATGACCTCCAGTGAGCTGCTTGTTTGCAGAAACAGACTCCATGAGGGTGGCATGAGGGCCCAACATCCTCTAATGGGGCCTGTGCTCACAACCCGGCACCATGCAGGTAATTTGGCATTCACCAGAGAACACCAGAATTGGTAGGTCCACCACTGGCGCCCTGTTCTCTTTACAGATGATACAAATGTATCGGTGCATCCAGTGCCACCAATTAGCACAACAGACTGTCCAGGGAGCTCACGGATGCCCTGATCCAGGTCTGGGAGGAGATCCCCCAGGATACCATCCGCCGTTTCTTCAGGGGTGAGTTTGAATCCTGCCCTCAATCGGTTGGTGATTTTGGTTTCCATTGATCATTGTTTTGTTGATTTTGTTCTCAATGAATTACACAATTTACAGTAAAGATTTTTATTTATTTTCATTCATTGAGACCTGATGTGTGAATTAAGTGTTTCCTTAATTTCTTTAAGCAGTGTAGTTAGAAATTCAACCAAGAAACCTACATATTTCACCAATTATTGAAAATGCAGAAAAAGAAAGAAAAGTGTTTCTACCAGTAAGAGAAAAGTGAGAAACAGACAGATTCTACCATTCAGGGAAGATGGTATGCCAGGAAAATAAAGCAGAGATAATGACATGGAAATGATATAGAACACTGAAAGAGACAGATTTGAGGGGGCCATTCTGATGATATGGTGTTAGAAATAAGAGTCAGATTTTAAGGGACCAATCCTGTCTTAGAATCACTTACACTAAGAATCACTTACACTGAAAAATTTTTTTAAACCCAACACTTTTGTTTTTGCCCCCATTTATCATGAGCTGAACTCAAAGATCTAAGACTTTCTCAATTTACACAAAAAGCCTATTTCTCTCAAATACTGTTCACAAATCTGTCCAAGACTGGGTTAGTGAGCACTTCTCCTTTGCCGAGATAATCCATCCATCTCACAGGTGTGGCATATCAAGATGCTGATTAGACAGCATTATTATTGCACAGGTGTGCCTTAGGCTGGCCGCAATAAAAGTCCATACTAAAATGTGCAGTTTCACTGTATTGGGAGGGTCCGAGGGTGTCCGAAAACCAGTCAATATCTGGGGTGACCACCATCTGCCTCACGCAGTGCCATACATCTTCGCATAGAGTTGATCAGGTTGTTGACTGTGGCCTGTGGAATGTTGGTCCATTCCTCTTCAATGGCTGTGCGAAGTTGCTGGATATTGGCAGGACCTGGAACACGCTGTCATATACGCCAATCCAGAGCATTCCAAACATCCTCAATGGGTGACATTTCCGTTGAGTATGCTCGCCATGCAAGAACTGGGATGTTTTCAGCTTCCAGGAATTGTGTACAGATCCTTGCAACATGGGGCCGTGCATTATCATGCTGCACCATGAGGTGATGGCCGTGGATGAATGGCACAACAATGGGCCTCAGGATCTCGTCACGGTATCTCTGTGCATTCAAAATGCCATCAATAAAATGCACCTGTGTTCATTGTCCTTAACACACGCCAGCCCATACCATAACCCCACCGCCACCATGGGCCACTCGATCCACAACGTTGACATCAGCAAACCGCTCACCCACACGACGCCATACACGCTGTCTGCCATCTGCCCTGTACAGTGAAAACCGGGATTCATCCATGAAGAGAACACCTCTCCAAAGTGCCATACGACATCGAATGTGAGCATTTGCCCACTCAAGTTGGTTACGACGACGAACTGCAGTCAGGTCAAGATCCCGATGAGACGGTTTCTGACAGTTTGTGCAGAAATTCTTTGGTTATGCAAACCAATTCTTGAAGCAGCTGTCCGGATGGCTGGTCTCAGACGATCTTGGAGGTGGAGATGCTGGATGTGGAGGTCCTGGGCTGGTGTGGTTACATGTGGCCTGCGGATGTGAGGCCAGTTGGATGTACTGCCAAATTCTCTGAAATGCCTTTGGAGACAGCTTATGGTAAAGAAATGAACATTAAATTATCGGACAACAGCTCTGGTGGACATTCCTGTAGTCAGCATGCCAATTGCACGCTCCCTCAAAACTTGCAACATCTGTGGCATTCTCCTGTGTTATGGAACTGCACATTTTAGAGTGGCCTATTATTGTGGCCAGCCTAAGGCACACCTGTGCAATAATCATGCTGTCTAATCAGCATCTTGATAAGCCACACCTGTTAGGTGGATGGATTATCTCGGCAAAGGAGAAGTGCTCACTAACACAGATTTAGACAGATTTATGAACAATATTTGAAATTGGCCTTTGTGTACAAAGAGAAAGTCTTAGATCTTTGAGTTCAGCTCATGATAAATGGGAGCAAAAACAAAAGTGTTGCGTTTATAATTTTGTTCAGTGTAAGTAGTGCTGATAGAAACCAACCATAACATCATTAAAAGTTCTGTAAAAACATGACTGATTAAATATCTTATTCATGCTTCTGAGTTGGTTCAGAACAACAAAACTGACATCAGCATGGTGGTTTGTTAATGACAAAACCAAAAGCATCCACATGCTTACCCGTGATGGAACCGGAAAATGTCAATTCTATCTTTCTTTGCATATTTGATGATTCTTCAGTATTTAATATAAGCTATTGGAGTTAATCTAAACCAGTCAAAATCCAGTTATTTCACCCGCACTTTGGCCCATTCCATTAAACCTCCCAAAACCTTCCTTAACCCTAACCTCTAAACCAAACCCTGATCAAGAAAAGTATTGGACAAGTTGCCATTTGGTTTGAGCCTGTCGCTGTGTAAGGGTTTGATTTCTCCTGGGTTGTCAGTTCAGTGAGCAGTGAACCCCCAAGCCCACAGACAGTCGATAAGGAATGGGGTTACACACACACACAATTGACATCCAGGGACAAGTCAACCATAGTGCTTATTTACAGATTGCAGTTGAGCTGGGCCGGGCCCAGCTGGTTTGGGTTTGGTGCCCCAGTTGTTCTTTGACAAAAATAAATTGATCCCTGCAATGAGGATTTGAACATTGATCTGTCCTTACACTGGCTGCCTGTTAGAGTTAGGGCTGATATTAAGGTTTTTCTACTGTTAACCTATAAATCAATACATGGACTTGCTCCTACTTACCTTGCTGAAATGATCCAGCCATACATACCTACACGTAACATACGATTGCAAGATGCAGGCCTTTTAATTGTACCTAGAATTTTTTAACAAACAGCCGGAGGCAGGGCCTTGTCTCATAGAGCTCCACTACTGTGGAAGGATCTGCCAATTAAGGTTAGAAATGCAAACTCAGTGTCAAGTGTCTACTAAAAACTTGCTGTCCCTGTCCTTGTCCATCTGGTCATACTTCTGACCTAAATTTAAATAGACTCTGGATTTAGCCCACATGCATATATTATTTATTCTAATTGGACTCTTAATATCTCACCCGGCACAGCCAGAAGAGGACTGGTCACCCCTCTGAGCCTGGGTCCTCTCTAGGTTTCTTCCTAAAATTCGACCTTCTTAGGGAGTTTTTCCTAGCCACTGAAATTCAACACTACTGTTGTTTGCTCCTTGGGGTTTAAGGCCGGGTGTTTCTGTAAAAGCACTTTGTGACAACTGCTGTTGTAAAAAGGGCTTTATAAATACATTTGATTGATTAATTGATAACAAGAAATATAAGTATTTTTAGACTAGTTGAATCAGTGTCTAACAAGACATCAAAGTATTTTTGACAAGTTGAATAAATGTCTAACAAGACATCACAGTATTTTTGACTAGTTGAATCAGTGTCTAACAAGACATCAAAGTATTTTTGACTAGTTGAATAGGTGTCTAACAAGACATCAAAGTATTTTTGACCAGTTGAATCAGTGTCTAACAAGACATCAAAGTATTTTTGACTAGTTGAATAGGTGTCTAACAAGACATCAAAGTATTTTTGACTAGTTGAATCAGTGTCTAACAAGACATCAAAGTATTTTTGACTAGTTGAATAACAAGACATCAAAGTATTTTTGACTAGTTGAATCAGTGTCTAACAAGACATCAAAGTATTTTTGACTAGTTGAATAGGTGTCTAACAAGACATCAAAGTATTTTTGACTAGTTGAATCAGTGTCTAACAAGACATCAAAGTATTTTTGACTAGTTGAATAGGTGTCTAACAAGACATCAAAGTATTTTTGACTAGTTGAATCAAGGCCTTACATGACATATGGTATCCTGCTTGCTATTAAGTCTACTACTTTTGCCGGCAGACAAATCTGATCAAAAGAAATGCGCTCCACTTTGAACAGGGTGCCATTTGGGAAGTAGACCTTGGATTTACTATGATAATGAAGAGGTCAAGTATTGATTCAGTTCTCAAGGAACAGCGTAGGTGGATGCTAGATTGGGTGACCTAAAGGTTGCACCAGGGAGCACTCCACTAACTGGAGATAATACTGACAACAATTACATTCATTACCTCAGGTGTAGAGGGAGACAGGTGTGAATGGAGACAGGTGTGGATGGAGACAGGTGTGGACGGAGACAGGTGTGGATGGAGACAGGTATAGAGGGAGACAGGTTTAGAGAGAGACAGGTGTGGATGGAGACAGGTTAAGAGGGAGACAGGTGTGGATGGAGACAGGTGTAGAGGGAGACAGGTTTAGAGGGAGACAGGTGTGGATGGAGACAGGTGTGGATGGAGACAGGTGTGGATGGAGATAGGTGTGGATGGAGACAGGTGTAGAGGGAGACAGGTGTGGATGGAGACAGGTGTGGATGGAGACAGGTGTAAAGGGAGACAGGTGTAAAGGGAGACAGGTTTAGAGGGAGACAGGTGTGGATGGAGACAGGTGTGGATGGAGACAGGTGTAAAGGGAGACAGGTGTAAAGGGAGACAGGTTTAGAGGGAGACAGGTGTGGATGGAGACAGGTGTGGATGGAGACAGGTGTGGACGGAGACAGGTGTGGATGGAGACATGTGTAGAGGGAGACAGGTGTAGAGGGAGACAGGTGTGGATGGAGACAGGTGTAAAGGGAGACAGGTGTAGAGGGAGACAGGTGTGGATGGAGACAGGTGTAGAGGGAGACAGGTGTGGATGGAGACAGGTGTGGATGGAGACAGGTGTAAAGGGAGACAGGTGTAGAGGGAGACAGGTGTGGATGGAGACAGGTGTAGAGGGAGACAGGTGTAGAGGGAGACAGGTGTGGATGGAGACAGGTGTAGAGGGAGACAGGTGTGGATGGAGACAGGTGTGGATGGAGACAGGTGTAAAGGGAGACAGGTGTAGAGGGAGACAGGTGTGGATGGAGACAGGTGTAGAGGGAGACAGGTGTAGAGGGAGACAGGTGTGGATGGAGACAGGTGTAGAGGGAGCAGGTTAAGAGGAAGACAGGTGTAGAGGGAGACAGGTGTAGAGGGAGACAGGTGTGTATGGAGACGCTATCAGCATTGATAGTGTGTCTGTGTGTCTAATTTGTGTCTGTGTGTCTAATATCTAATTTGCCTTGATGGTGGCACACTGCTCGCAGCTATAATACTTATTATTTTATTATTTAAACATAGTATAATGTGTGCAAAAAAAGGGTTTGTCTGTCTGGATGGAGAGACAGCTGCTCTCCAGTAGGGGTAGAATGGCAAACAGACCAAATGTGTCATAGCAAAGAGCTTGCTTTGGAAGGTAGACACCAGGGGAGGCACGGCATTAAGGAGACTATGGAAGGTTCAACACCAGGGGAGTCACAGCATTCAGGAGACTATGGAAGGTTCAACACCAGGGGAGTCACAGCATTCAGGAGACTATGGAAGGTTGAACATCAAGGGAGTCACAGCATTCAGGAGACTATGGGAGGTTCAACACCAGGGGAGTCACAGCATTCAGGAGACTATGGAAGGTTGAACACCAGGGGAGTCACAGCATTCAGGAGACTATGGAAGGTTGAACACCAGGGGAGTCACAGCATTCAGGAGACTATGGAAGGTTGAACACCAGGGGAGTCACAGCATTCAGGAGACTATGGAAGGTTCAACACCAGGTGACCTGAGGTTGCACCCTATTCTACAGTGTATAGAGAGCCATTTGACTGCAGGGATTAAAAAGCATTTTCTCTTCATTTATAATTTGTACTTAGCCAATATATACAAGTGTTTCACTATGTTAATGAGGTGGACCATTTAGTAATTAGTTCTGGAACTTAAAAAAAACCTGTAAGTACTTTTACAAAGATTTCTCTAGACCCATGTTCCTATTTTCAGGTAATATATCCACTGAATTGAAAAACCAAAGGAAAGTTCTACCTTTCAGAATCCACTGATATAACTTCTGAACTTTATACAATAAATACAAATATTTTACAATGTACAAATAAATGTATTGTTTACCCTAAACCTAACCCCTTAGACATAAATTACCTGACAAAATGGCAAGGTCAAATTATCCTTTTTGTTTCTCACAAGCATATTAAAACCTGCACACAGACACACAGACACACACACACACATACACAAAAACATAAACACTCACAGACACTAATCTTACAGTAACAAGACACCGCCAGGAGACATGTAAATGAGAGAAATGTTGGCCTGCTATTTAACATCACAAAGACTTGACCCCTGATCCAAACAGACCCACATTACGGCTGAGTTCCAATAGAATGAGTTTAATTTCTAATTATTTGAGTAGTTGACTGAGCCTATATTGCCAGATGGGATTGTGTGTGTGTGTGTGTGTGGTGTGTGTGTGTGTGTGTGTCTGTTTGTGTGTGTGTGTGTGTGTGTGTGTACATTAGTATTCAGTGGGGACTGTCGCTGGTGACACACCATACATCATAGTCACCATCAGGGCACCCCTCTTCTCCTCTTCTCCTCTTCTCCTCCGCAACTTTCCACTCCTCCCCTATCTAACCTCTCCTCCACTACACTCCCTCCTCTTCTCCTCTACACTCTTCTACCTTCTCTCTTCCTTTCCTCTCTTCCCTTCTTCTCTTCTCCTCTACTGTCCAAGCCTTATTCCCTCCACTCCTCCGCTCCTCCGCTCCTCTCTTTCTCCTCGTCCCCTCTCTCTGTGGAAATGAGCTGATCTCCACATGTTGCAGATATTAAAAGATCTTGTTTTACACCGTGTGCTCTTTATCCTGAAAACGTCTTAACATGCATACTGACACACACACACACACAACCTGTGTACAGTATGTTTGTGCACACATGTTAGCATACGTCATGTGCATTTGTTGACTGTGTGTGGAACAGAGGCCCGGCTGAGCTGTGTGTCCTTCACTAACCCTTGGGCTGTTTTTATAGTAGCGTTTATGGTGTGGGGATAAATTATAGCACGGCTTCTTTCAAATGCTTTTCTGTTCCATTTTACTGGTGGCAGGAGGATTGACAAACCAAATGGTCTTATAACACACCGTATTTCCTAATATGTTTCTTTGACAGTTTCATCAATATGAAAATACTGCGCAATATACTGTACATATATAATACAATGCCATGTGACAATCCATCAACATAGAAACAATCCTGACACATCTGCATAGAAATGCAGGACAGTTGAGAATAAAGACACTATGTAATCTGACGTCTGGATGTGGATTCTATAAGAAAAGTACCAATGGACATATTAAAATGAATTTGTGAGTTTCAGCCATTAACAGACCAGCTCTCTACCGTGTTGATGTGTTTTCATGCAGCTGAATGAAAAACACGCAAAAATACACAAATTATCATATTTATTACTTTACCTCTCTCAGTGCCATATTTAGTTCATGTCATGTTTGCGAACAGACAAAGAATTGTGACAACATATTGAATGAAGTCCATGGAGCCAGATCAGGACCAGAGAACACATCAACTGTGTACATCTGTGACCATAATAGATCAGACTAGGAACCTACATAGACACATTGACATTGACATTAACCTTCTCCTTAAACCTAGTTAGTAGGGTCACTTCCTCAATCTACTTATTGTCAGTTGGCCAGGTTAATTATGATTGAATGAACATGTGTGGTCAAATTAGAATTACTCTTTTAATTAATATGTAATGTATGATGATAAATGAAAGGGTCGGACATTAAGTAAGAAATCGTGTGTCAAATTATACTGGATATGTGAAAGGTTGGTATACTTACCATAAGCATAACATGATTAATTACCATGTTTGGTTATAATGCTTGATGGGTAATGGTTTGGGGAGGAATAGAAAACCCACCCAAACACTCATTAAATCATTGTGTGAACCAGTAGAATCTATGGATCTTAAGAATCTTTGTGGAATCTTTTCTCTGTTGATCAAAATCTAAGTACATTTTAATTAAAACACTGTTACAATTAAAGCCTGTTGAAAAAAGGTCTCAGTTTAGCTATGTTACGTAAGTACTTTACTTCAAAATGCAAAGTACATAACAACCTTCTGGGGAGGTAACAACCTTTTGAAACAAAAAGGCTGGAAATGTTTCACTTTACGTGTAATGAATCTAGAATATATGAAGATGTCACTTTTTGATTTGAATTATGGAAAAAACCTTCAAATGTTTTGAGTCATGTTTCTGACTAACTGCGCCACAGCAAGGTTTGGAATTTGCTCCGTAACCGACTGGAAGGCCCTGCAACGGGTGGTGGAAACCCCCCAGCAAATCACTGGTACCCAGCTACCGGCCATCATATACCTCTGGCACATCACTGGTACCCAGCTACCGGCCATCATATACCTCCGGCACATCACTGGTACCCAGCTACCGGCCATCATATACCTCCGGCACATCACTGGTACCCAGCTACTGGCCATCATATACCTCTGGCACATCACTGGTACCCAGCTACCGGCCATCATATACCTCTGGCACATCACTGGTACCCAGCTTCCGGCCAGCGTAGACCTCCAGCATAAGCGGTCTCTGCACAGGGTGTGTGGCATCATCAGGGACCCTTCACATCCATGCACATCCATGCACAAACAGGTCTCTTCGTTCCCACACCAGAAGGCTCAGGAACACTTTCTTTCCATCTACTGTAACCCTGCTGAACTTGGTGACCCATCACTAACCATATCCACCCTTTGTACTATTGGACTCTGACACTGCCTCGCCAAGTCTGAAGTTTTCAGTTGTTACAGGTACATGTCTACCTCAGGAACCTCATTGCTGCTATCCCTGCATTTCAGTTGCAACTGCTACCCTACTCCTTCAATTTCATTGTACTGTACTTGTTCAATTACAATAAAGTTGAATCTAATATAATGTTGTCGTGGTTAATGTCAAGTTGTCATGACAAAGACATTGACAGGATATTTTGTCTCAGTTAATGTCAAGTTGTCATAACAAAGACATCCCAAACAATGTCAACCTTGCATAAAAAATGACATAATCAACCGAATGACACCTAATGACAACACTAATAAACATTAATAATGATTCTTACATGTGTCATGTCATGGCTATGACAGTATCATGACAATGTCATGTCACTCTTATGCACACCCCTTCAAAAGTGTTACCAAATTGCTTTAAACAATTGTGCTAGGTGTCTATTGAACTTTTGCAATTGAAAATGTTTCAATACAACACACATGACTTAATGCATATAGATTCTACTTATCAGTAATCTGTCTGTACTTTGCTTCATTCATTTTACCCTTAATCCTGACTAGTGTCCAAGCTCTTGCCATTGAAAAACATCCCCAGAACATTATGCTGCCACCACCAGGCTTCATTATGCCGCCACCACCATGCTTCACTGTTGGGATGGTATTGACCAGGTGATGAGCAGTGCCTGGTGATGATTAGTATTCAGACCAAAATGTTCAATCAGACCAGAGAATTTTGTTTTTCACAGTCTGAGAGTCCTTTTTGTCTGCCTCATCTGTCTGTTTGCCTCATCTGTCTGCCTCTGTCTCTCTGCCTCTCCCTGTCTGCCTCATCTGTCTGTCTCTGTCTGTCTGCCTCATCTTTCTGCCTCTGTCTGCCTCTGTCGGTCTACCTCATCTGTCTGTCTCTGTTTTTGTCTGTGTTTACCTATCTGTCTTTGTCTGTCTGTCTGGTTGTCTCTGTCTGTCTTTGTGTGGCTGTCTTTGTAGGAACATATCCTCTTCTCTGGTGTCTGTTTGAGTGATTGAACCTGGCATTCTGCTGCCGACCTGTCATCTGCCATTTGTGTTTCAGGTTCTGGAAGTAGAATATCTGGGAGCCTCTCTCATTGTTTCTCTCTCTCTCTTTCTGTTTCTCTCTCTGTTTTCTTCTGTCTCTGTCTGTCTCTTCTCTCTGTCTCACCTGCCTGGGATACTGGTGGTGTGGTACAGTAGTAATGTTAGTCCAGTCTGTAATAAGAGGTGTCTTCAGGGGCTGTAAGGGGAACAAAACAAAAGCTAACTGTAGACTTAAGGGGTAGAGAAAGAGAAGGAGATTAATGGAAAGAAATGGAGCAGGACAAGAACAGGAGAAGGACAAGGAGAAGAGGTAGGGTTAGTGTGGGATAGATGAGTGGGGAGGACAGGTTGGTACTAGTTATTTTTATAGTGAACATGTTGGCCCATGGTCTTTAGTTTGAGAGATTGATACTAGTGATATTTACAGTGAACAGGTTGGCCCATGGTCTTTAGTGGGAGGAGAGGTTGATACTAGTGATATTTATAGTGAACAGGTTGGCCCATGGTCTTTTGTAGGAGGAGAGGTTGATACTAGTTATATTTATAGTGAACATGTTGGCCCATGGTCTTTAGTGGGAGGAGAGGTTGATACTAGTGAAATTTATAGTGAACAGGATGGCCCATGGTCTTTAGTGGGAGGAGATATTGATACTAGTGATATTTATAGTGAACATGTTGGCCCATGGTCTTTAGTGGGAGGAGAGGTTGATACTAGTGAAATTTATAGTGAACAGGATGGCCCATGGTCTTTAGTGGGAGGAGAGGTTGATATTAGTTATATTTATAGTGAACATGTTGGGCCATGGTCTTTAGTGGGAGGAGAGGTTGATACTAGTGATATTTATAGTGAACATGTTGGCCCATGGTCATACATTTACAGAATCTAGAACAGCGGTACAACCAGGTGGTCATCGACAAGTACAACCAGGTGGATATGGACAAGTTCAACCAGGCGGACAAGGACAAGTTCAACCGGGTGGGTAAGGACAAGTTCAACCAGGTCGGCCGTGGGCAGACAGCAGGAATTATCAGGCAGCAACTAGACCTAAAACACAAGCAGGAGGACTTTGGGCAGGGACAGCTTGGAGTCATCCAGCCAGGTAATCCTGACAACTAATGTTGAAACATTCCCTGTATAGTACACTAGTTTATACCAGGATCTATTCCCCATATAGTACACTAGTTTAGATAAGAATATATTTGCCATATAGTACACTAGTTTATACCAGGATCTATTCTCCGTATAGTACACTATTTTAGACCATGACTTATTCCCCATATAGTACACTAGTTTAGACAAGGATCTATTCCTCATATAGTACACTAGTTTAGAGCAGGATCTAACACAGTAGAATATAACATTTGTACAGTGTAGAAAAACAACAACATGTCTACAATATAGAATACAAAGACATTTCTCCAGTATAGAACACAAGAATATGTCTACAGTACAGAACACAACAAGGCGTCTACAGTAAAAAGAACACAATGAAATGCATAGAACACGCAAACATGACTACAGCATAAAACACAACATCCTGTATAGAACATGCCTACAGTAAAAATCACAACATATATGGAACACACAAACATGTCTACTGTATAACAGAATTGTATAGAACACACAAGCATGTATACAGTATAAAATACCACATTTATAGAACACACAAACCGGTCTGCAGTACAAAACACAAAATGAATAGAACACAAAAACATGTCTCACACTATAAAACACAACATGAATAGAACACACAAACATCTCTCACAGTATAAAACACAAGAACACATATAGAACACCCCCAGAATTATAAAATATATCAACAATGAAAACATGCATTAAAAACAGACAAGAACTTTTCAAAGAACCAATAAATCCATACATTTCTTGTTCTAATATTTTCCCTTCATTATTTGGAATAGTTTATTTAGGTATTTGGTGTTTCTTCCCCACTGTAGGAGACAACCTTTCTATGCAAAAAGGAATGAAAGGAGGAGAAGATGAAAAGAGGAGAGGAGGGTTAGATCAGTGTTGTTGCTCATTATCTGATGATGTCAAATCAGTGCTGCTGTTTATTATTTGAGTATTCCAGAAAGATAGCTGAAACAAATTCTGGGTTCCCTGGACATATCCAGATTGTCTTATAGATATTTGGGCTCCAGATTGGCTAATATTTTGCTATTGTTTCTGATCAGACTATAACTTAAGCTCTCTTTTTGGAGAATAAAATTCAGTTTTGTCAAATTCTGGTATGAATTTGTTAATTATCTGGTAAAGTCAGACCTGTGTTTGTGTTAATTGTCTGGTAAATTCAGATCAGTATTTGTGGTCATTATCTGTTAAAGTCTGATCAGTGTTTTTCATTATCTGGCGGATTCTAATCAGTGTTATTGTTTGTAACCATGTTAGGGTGAGGGTTTCAGTCTTAAAAGTACATACTTTATCTTGCATGTTTACATACATACAGCAGAAGAATATTTAAAATAAGAACTGCTCAGAACTCTCCTAAGGAGAGTGATTGTTATCTCAGCAGAACAAGTAGAAGAGAACCGAAAGTTAGAAAAACACCTTATCAGCTATCTATACAAATCCAAATCAACAATCTGTACAAAGCCAAATCAACAATCTATACAAAACCAAATCAACAATCTGTACAAAGCCAAATCAAAATATCACAGTAAATAAGTGTCTTGTAGATGTATTTGGAGAAATACTTTTATTCTGATTCTCAGGAGGGTTGTCATCACATTGAACCTTTATGTGCAAGCTTCAGGATCACGTTAGTTACCCTAATATGTTGGCTACTTGTGCATTTGCAAAGTAGTTACCCTAACCCTGTGATTCATGTTTATGACAAATTTAAACTTAAACAATGTCAATACATAAAAGCAATCTGTGAATATTTAGTGTTGAATCATTTTGTTAGGTATGATGTACAGGTAGGCATTTTGCTGTAGTTACTGTAACAAGTGGCTTCCAGTTGGGACCACATTGGTGAGGCTAAAAGTGAGATTGCAGCAATTCATTTTGCTGTCAATTCATTCCCTGCAGCAAATTTTTGGGAATTAGAAAGATGCAATTACAAAAATCAAATATGATTGTTGTGTGTAGTATTACTGATTTTTGATCCAGCTGGATGCAAATAGTTTTTTTCTATGTACAATTTTCCTGATGTAAGTTTGGAATTTGTGAAGGCGTTTCTACACCATTTCTTTCAACATTATTTTCTTTGTCCACACATTTGTATATAACCAACCAGAAAGAGCTGTTGTCCAATCCCACAGATCTGTTGTCCATGCAGAGAGATCTGATGTCCATGCAGGTAGATTTAGGTTTGATTGTAGCAACCCGTTATACCTGGATAGTTTTTGGTTGCTGATGTTTTTAAGCAATAGGAATTCAAAGACCTATGTAGCCCAATGAATTGTAACTCTTCGGCTCCACTGAACTGTGGTGTATCAAGCCTTCTCCATTCGATAACCCTAACCCCCTAACACTAACCTCCTAACCCTAACCCACTAACACTAACCTTAACACTCTTGTCTTGTGGGATAACCCTAACCGCCTAACCCTAACCCCCCTGTCTCCTGCGATAACTGTAACCCCCTAACCTTAACCCTCCCATTTCCTGCAATAACCCTAAACCCCTAATCCAAACTTTAACACTCCTGTCTTCTGGGATAACCCTTACCCCATAATCCAAACTTTAACACTCCTGTCTTCTGGGATAACCCTAACTCCATAATCCAAACTTTAACACTCCTGTCTTCTGGGATAACCCTAACCCCATAATCCAAACTTTAACACTCCTGTCTTCTGGGATAACCCTAACTCCATAATCCAAACTTTAACACTCCTGTCTTCTGGGATGACCCTAACCCCCTAATCCAAACCTTAACACTCCTGTCTTTTGGGATAACACTAACCCCCTAACCCAAACCTTAACACTCCTGGGTTGAGATCTGGATAGAGATCTGTCCATTATAGACAGAATACCAGCTGACTGGTTCTTCCCTAAATAGTTCTTGCATAGTTTGTAGGGGTACTTTGGGTCACTGTCCTGTTGCAGGAGATACCTTGGTCCAATCAAACGCTGGCCAAAAGATCCCTTTTACCCTGTACAAATCTCCCAATTTACCACCACAAAGCACCCTCGGAACATCACATTGCTCTTTGGTCTGCATCTTCATAGCAATTTTTTACAATCGTCATCTGTCCAGTGTCTGTGCTCCTTTGCCCATCTTACACTTTTTTTTTATTGGCCAGCCTGACATATAGCTTTTTCTTTGCAACTTTGCCTAGAAGGCCAGCGTACCGGAGTTGCCTCTTCAATGTTGACGTTGGGACTGGTGTTTTGCAAGTGGTATTTAATGAAGTTGACAGTTGAGGACCTGTGAGGCATCTGTTTCTCAGATTAGATTCTAATTTTGGCCTCTTGCTCAGTTGTGCTCCGGGGCCTCCCACTCCTCTTTCTATTCTGGTTAGAGACAGTTTGCGTTGTTCTGTGAAGGGAGTAGTACACAGGATTGTTTTCACCTGTGCTAACATATTAGCAAAATGGTTTTATTATGATCAATTAGCCTTTTAAAATGATAAACTTGGATTAACAATGTGCACAGGACTGGTGGTTATTGATAACTGGCCTCTGTACACCTACATAGGTAATCCATTAAAAGGTGTCCACCTACAATAGTCATTTAGAACATTAGCAATGTCTAAACTGTATTTATGATTAATTTGATGTTATAATGCTTTTCTTTTGACACCAAACTTTTGAACAGTAGTATAGGTGTCTCTGTTGTTACATTGTCCTAAAACCGACACTCTTATGCTTGATGGACAATTTAATTATTTTCTATTCTATTCAGTGTGTATTCATCTTAAGATAGCTAGGTTGGACAACCACAATCAGCAATAGTAAATACATCTTATGCCATGATGTATCCATTTGTGAAGTCAGTGCATAAAGAGAAAAACAAACAAGAATTTAAATTGCAAGCATTAGTTTACAAGCCAACATGTCTTTCTCTTCAAGGAGCATCATCCTCTCTCACACCACACCATCCTTTTATACCAGTTAGGTACATCCTGTTGTCCCGAAAAATACATGGGCCTTCAAATTGTGTGCAATGCTCAGTAATTGAAATGTATATGTCTGGTGATAAAAGCAAAAGTTCACAATGCCAGCCAAAACCCCTGGACAAGAGTTCAACAAATTAGAGAAGTTATTGGATAGGATTCAATGAGAAAACATTGTAAAAGCCAATGTATTGTTGAAAAGCCTCATGTTCCATTTTGATAACTAAAAGCTGTTAATAATATATGCTTCCATGCTGAGATTGTCGTTATGAATAGTGTCTGATTGGATATGAAGGCAGTCTGGGGGTTCAAAAGAATTATTTTAATTGCAATACTTCAGACTAATTAGTCCAAGTCCTTTTGTTGATATTCAGACTGTCAAACCTTTTGCTCTGTGATACAACTGAAACAAGATAACTCAGTAATGGCAATCATCACTGGCATGTTAAAAGTTCATTGTTCTGTCTTTTATTTCTGATTTATGTTATCATAAGTGGAATAAAATGCATGGTTCTTAACCACTGTGAAACAAGAAAGAATTAGTCCACACAACTACAGATTATTCATTAGAACTACAATGAAACTAACAAAATCAAGTGAACAGGATATATTGTATGTGAATGAATAGAGTGACCAGTGTTTATGATGTAAATGGACAGCATGGACTGAATGCATGTGTGTTCTGAGTATGTGTGAATGTTGGGTGGACATGGTTACGTGGAGTGGGCGTGTTTATATTGAGTGGGCGTGTTTATGGTGAGGGGGTGTGTTTACATTGAGTGGGTGTATTTATGTTGAGTAGGTGTGTTTATGCTGAGAAGGTGTCTGTATCTTGAGTGGGAGTGTTTATGTTGAGTGGATGTGTTCATGTTGAGTGGGTGTGTTTATGTTGAGTGGATGTGTGCATGTTGAGTGGGTGTGTTTATGTTGAGTGGATGTGTGCATGTTGAGTGGGTGTGTTTATGTTGAGTGGATGTGTGCATGTTGAGTGGGTGTGTTTATGTTGAGTGGATGTGTGCATGTTGAGTGGGTGTGTTTACGCTGAGTTGATGTCTTTACCTTGAGTTGGTGTGTTTATGTTGAGTGGATGTGTGCATGTTGAGTGGATGTGTTTATGTTGAGTGGGTGTGTTTATGTTGAGTGGGTGTGTGTATGTTGAGTGGGGGTGTTTATGTTGAGTGGGTGTGTTTATGTTGAGTGGATGTGTGCATGTTGAGTTGGTGTTCCTTACACACTTACGCCGTATAATCATTACATAGTTCATTATTGGGATAATGTCAGTTCTACGTTTGGGTAAAGTCAGTTCTATATTGGGGTATATTAAATTATTTATACAGCATGTATCCCGCTCTTTATTGGGGTATAGTCAGTTCTTCATTGGGGTATTGTCAGTTCTTTATATGGCATAAAGACTGTTCTTTATTGGGGTAAAGTCAGTTCTTTAATGGGGTATAGTCAGTTACATATTGGGGTATAGTCAATTGTTCATACAGTGTTTATCCAGTTCTTTATATGGAGTATAGTCTGTTATTTACTGGGGTGTAGTCAGTTCTTTATATGGCATATAGTCTGTTTTTTTATTGGGGTAGAGTTACAGTGTGGAAAACAAGTATTTGATACCCTGCCGATTATGCAGGTTTTCCTACTTACAAAGCATGCAGAGGTCTGTAATTTTTTATCATAGGTACACTTCAACTGTGAGAGATATAATCTAAAACAAAAATCCAGAAAATCACATTGTATGATTTTGAATTAGTTAATTTGTATTTTATTGCATGACATATGTATTTGATCACCTACTAACCAGTAAGAATTCCGGCTCTCACAGACCTGTTCGTTTTTCTTTAAGAAGCCCTCCTGTTCTCCACTCATCACCTGTATTAACTGCACTTGTTTGAACTCGTTACCTGTATAAAAGATACCTGTCCACACACTCAATCAAACAGACTCCAACCTCTCCATAATGGCCAAGACCAGAGAGCTGAGAGCAGCCCCGAAACCTGAAGGATCTGGAGAAGGTCTGTATGGAGGATTGGGCCAAAATCCCTGCTGCAGTGTGTGCAAACCTGGTCAAGAACTACAGGAAATGTATGATCTCTGTAATTGCAAACAAATGTTTTTGTACCAAATATTAAGTTCTGCTTTTCTAATGTATCAAATACTTATGTCATGCAATAAAATGCAAACTAATTACTTAGAAATCATACAAAGTGATTTTCTGGATTTTTGTTTTAGATTCCGTCACTCACAATTGAAGGGTACCTTTGATAAAAATGACATGCTTTGTAAGTGGGAAAACCTGCAAAATCGGCAGTGTATCAAATACTTGTTCCCCCCACTTTAGTTCTTCAGACAGGGTATATGCCAGGTTTTTTATACGTTGTATAGTCAGTTCTATTCATGGGATATAGTCAGTTCTTTATTGGGGTATTGGTCAGTTCTTTAGGATATAGCCAGGTTTTTTATAAATTGTATAGTCACAACTCTTTACGCAATATAGTCTGTTCTTTTTTTGGGGAATAGTCAGTTCTTTAAAAGGCATTTAGTCAGTTCTTTATATGGTGTATAGTCAGTTCTTTATATGGTGTATAGTCAGTTCTTTAAAAGGCATATAGTAAGTTCTTTATATTGTGTATAGTCAGCTCTTTATATGGTGTATAGTCAGTTCTTTGAAAGGGGTATAGCCAATTCTTGATACAGAGCATATCCTGTTCTTTTTCTGGTGCATAAGCTCACTTCTTAATCCCCATTGATAGCTATCAGCAGGATTAAGTACTGTAGTGGAGCTACAGTATAAACACAATTTATTAAAAAGGCTGATGGAATATAATAGAATATCAGAATGTCTTGTTAAAATGTGGATAGGTTTTTAGTTCTTCCCAATTGAAGCACATGGTGGTAGGCCTGAACGCAAATGTAACAAAATACACTCAGCATGAAGTCACTGTTCTATTGTCCACCACACCTGTGAGCAGTTCCATGGCCAGATGGAAAGATCTTTAGAAATGTAATAGAGGGGAGATCTAAAGAAGAAAAAACTTCTTGGTTTGCTAATATGACTAGAATAACGATGTTGGCTGCTAAACAATGAAAGAACATTCTTTTGAAAATCTAAAGAACAGGAGAGTCCATAAGGATGGATTTGTTTTTCTCAACAATTCTGTGGTGTGTTTACTACATTAAAGCACAATTTCAAAATATGAAGTAAAACATCCAGGTTCCATGCAATTAAGGAACAAAATAAATAGTGTGATTCTGCTAATTGCAGGCCTGAGTCTTCTGCTAGGCTAAATGGAAAGGTTTCCCAAAATGTTTCTCAATTAGCTTAAATATTAACTAAAAGCAGTAATTATTTGCATCAATCTAGTGGCCTTTTTGTATTCCAAACAAGACATATGTGCTCAACTCAAAACGTGCCCAGACCTATAATTTTAGATTTTTCCAATGGGGAGCATTTCGTTCTGTTTCTAAAGTGATGCACAGCACCCAGAAGAGAATACAGTTAGAGTGTTTTGGATCATAAAGTGGGTGTGTCCGTGGACAGTGTGTGTGTGTCTATGGAGAATGACTGTGCTCATCGAGTGTGGGTGTGTCCGAGTGGGTGTGTCCATGTAGAATAACTGTGCTCATCAAGAGTGGTTGTGTCCGAGTGGGTGTGTCCATGGAGAATGGGTGTGTCCACGGAGAGTATGTCCAATGTGAGTGGATGTAATCGATCTTGTGGATGATGCTAAAGGGCTCCAAGGTTTAAATGATGGGCTGGGGGAAGATAGACATTTAGTTAAACTGTTATTATCTTTGATCAGAAAAAGTTACTGAAAACTACACATTCTAATTGTAAGGGAGGTGGCATATGCATTCACTATGAATTCAGGAAGCTGTGCTATTTTATAAAAAGACCAATAAAGACGAAAATTTGACAGGCTTTTCACAATTCTTTACGCTCATCAGGGTTGAACTTTCTCTTAGTTCAAAAATGCTTAGTTGGTCATCTTACTGAGCCATAATGTTTTCTTCATCTAGTTGATGTTGTTTGAGCAAGTCTCTCAAACTCAACTCTGAACATTGAAGCCAGTTCCACCGTTTTTCATTGCAATCAGTTGAGTACTCCTGGCCACGTAGGGTAATAATTAAGTACTCCTGGCCTCGTAGGGTAATAATTAAGTACTCCTGGCCTCGTAGGGTAATAATTAAGTACTCCTGGCCTCGTAGGGTAATAATTAAGTACTCCTGGCCTCGTAGGGTAATAATTAAGTACTCCTGGCCTCGTAGGGTAATAATTAAGTACTTCTGGCCTCGTAGGGTAATAATTAAGTACTTCTGGCCTCGTAGGGTTATAGTTAAGTACTCCTGGCCTCGTAGGGTAATAATTAAGTACTCCTGGCCTCGTAGGGTAATAATTAAGTACTCCTGGCCTCGTAGGGTAATAATTAAGTACTCCTGGCCTCGTGGGGTAATAATTAAGTACTCTTGGCCTTGTATGATGAGCAACATATAATAATGGTCTCATTTCAATGTGTATCTGAAGTTATCTAATCTGCTAAACCCCTTAAATGTAAATGTAAACCTACCGTGATCCATCAACGATATTCACGATAATAGCCCAGCTAGAGAAATTCTCACCTCACGTAGCTTCTGGAGGTTAAAGTTTACTCCCACCTTGATGACATCACGTCTCCACCCGAACCATCTCCACCCGTACCGTCTACACCTAAACATCTCCACCTGAACCGTCTACACCTAAACATCTCCACCTTAACCGTCTACACCTAAACATCTCCACCTTAACCGTCTACACCTAAACATCTCCACCTGAACCGTCTCCACCTGAACATCTCCATCTGAACGTTTCCACCTCAAAGTTTCTATCTGAATGTCTCTATCTGAACCGTCTCGGCCTGAACCGTGTCCACCTGAAAGTTTCTATCTGAACGTCTCCACCTGAACCGTCTCCATCTGAATCGTCTCCACCTGAACATCTCTATCTGAACATCTCCACCTGAAGCGTCTCCACCCAAACCGTCTCCATCTGAAACGTCTCGGCCTGAACCGTGTCCACCTGAAAGTTTCTATCTGAACGTCTCCACCCGAACCGTCTCCATCTGAACGTCTCTATCTGAACCGTCCCCATCTGAACCGTCTCGGCCTGAACCGTCTCCCCACCTGAACCGTGTCCACCTGAAAGTTTCTATCTGAACGTCTCCACCCGAACCGTCTCCATCTGAACGTCTCTATCTGAACCGTCCCCATCTGAACCGTCTCGGCCTGAACCGTCTCCCCACCTGAACGTGTCCACCTGAAAGTTTCTATCTGAACGTCTCCACCCGAACCGTCTCCATCTGAACGTCTCTATCTGAACCGTCCCCATCTGAACCGTCTCGGCCTGAACCGTCTCCCCACCTGAACCGTGTCCACCTGAAAGTTTCTATCTGAACGTCTCCACCTGAACCGTCTTCACCTGAACCGTCTTCACCTGAACCGTCTACACCTGAACGTCTCTACCTGAACCATCTCCATCAGAAAGTCTCCATCTGAATGTCTCCACCTGAATGTTTCTATCTGAACGTCTCCACCTCAACCGTCTCCACCTGAAAGTCTCCATCTGAACGTCTCCACCTGAAAGTTTCTATCTGAACCATCTCCATCAGAACTGCCTCCATCTTAATCCGTCACCACCTGAACGTCTCTACCCGAACCATCTCCACCCGAACCGTCTCCACCAGAACCGTCTCCATCTGGGAGATCGTAACATGGTGAACAGCCAAGGGCTTCAATGCTGCCTGCTGTGAATATCTGTTGGAGCAGACCTCGGTCACATGCCCCATTGAACCAGTTGTCTCGTCGGTTGTTGTGTGCTCGCATACTTCTAATCTTTTACAAAAAAGAGGGAAGAAAGGTAAAACGGTGAAGTGGTAAAAGTACCCACAAACTTTTGACAAATCACAGTATGTAAACTTAGGCCAAAAGAAAGCCAAAAGATTAATTATGCTCGTAAGACCTGAGCTTTGGTGCAGGAAGCCTAAAACGTCCACATATGGTGCAGGAAGCCCATAACACCCCCCAAAACAAAATAAATGTAACCAGTCCATCTTAAATTCACATTCAAATCTTCATTCCCAAAATAAAATGTATTTTAATTTGTGATTAGCAGATCCAAAATGTATTAAAATGATGAGCATTCTTCACAGTGTTCATTAATTTTGAAATGAAAATGCTTTTTCACTTCCTGAAACCTTTTTGGAGTTACATGATTTGTATCCGAAAGCGATGACACGTTTGTTGTTTTGAGGTTGCATCAAACTCGCCAAAAATCTGAAAACGTAAATCCACTAATGCAGTTTTCATTGGCTAAATGTTAATAACGCTCCCTAGTGGTATTAGCAATGGGTTAAGTGTAAATACTTCTCTCTTCATACAGTGGTGATGGGTTCTTCCATTAATTTCATACAGCTGTACTCCTCATCTCACAGTGTTTCTACATTCAATAAGACACATTTAATAAACCAAACACCATTCTGCTTCTCCACAAGACTTGTCGTTACCATAGAGACTTGACGTCACGTTCTTCCTCCCTCTTTCCTGCCTCTCTCCCTCCTACCCCCACATCACTCCCCCATCCCCCTGCCACTCTCCCTCCTACCCCCACATCACTCCCCCATCCCCCTGCCACTCTCCCTCCTACCCCCACATCACTCCCCCCATCCCCCTGCCACTCTCCCTCCTACCCCCACATCACTCCCCCCATCCCCCTGCCACTCTCCCTCCTACCCCCACATCACTCCCCCCATCCCCCTGCCACTCTCCCTCCTACCCCCACATCACTCCCCCCATCCCCCTGCAACTCTCCCTCCTACCCCCACATCACTCCCCCATCCCCCTGCCACTCTCCCTCCTACCCCCACATCACTCCCCCCGATCCCCCTGCTTCTCTGCCTCCTACTCCCCCATCACTCCCCCATCCCCCTGCCTCTCTCCCTCCTACCCCCAAATCACTCCCTCCTACCCCCAAATCACTCCCTCCATCCCCCTCATCATTCCCGCCATCCCCTTGCTTCTCTCCCTCCATCCCCCTTCATCACTCCCTCCATCCCCCTTCATCACTCCCTCCATCCCCCTGCTTCTCTCCCTCTGTCTCCCACTAAATTTCTCCACTCCCTCCATTTCTCCCTTCCTATCTCTTTCCAATCTCCCCCCCGCATCCATTTATCAGTTTCTCTCTTGCTAGAAATCCCCCTCACCCTCAATTTCTCCCTCCCCTCTTTTTACCCCCTCTTCTTTCTTTCTCCTTCTTCACATCCCTCCCTCTTCTCTCCCTGATTTCTAGCTTGTACACATGCACCATGTCTCTATATTGGTTGGGGGGGAAGAGGAACATTGAGGAGAGCCAGGTGGGGGTGGGCAGGGACACCAGGAGAAAGCCCCTAACTTTAGTTTAGCTTAATGAGATCCCTGCATTTCAATCTTCCCTACAAGCATCAGAGCCATGCTCCCAGGGATGTGTAGTGATTGCTGCCAAAACAAGGCCCCGAAGTTGGAATGGTTGGACGGAAACCATGAGGGACAATACACGGTGAGTGTCCCAAATGGCACCCTATTCTCTATATAGTGCACTACTTCTAACCACGATCTACATTGGGCTAAAAACAGTGCATTACATTGGGAGTAGTGTACCATTTCTGGCACACTTACAGACCAGAGAGAGAGAAAAAAGCCATCAGCAAGACCACTTCTGGGAAACAAAGGGATTTGGAATGAGGATGGAATGACGGTCCAGGGAAGAAGTAGCTGTCTCCTGATTTCCAGTGGGTTTCTACTGAAGGCTATCAGCCAATGTGTTTCAGTCAATCAGTAGGACCCAATGTGCATCAACCAATGTTACAAGTTCCAACGCGTAAACTGGCACTGAAATAACATCAGCTGCATGTATTTGCAGGTGTGATGAATATCAATAACCTGTCTAAGTTAAAGGCAAAATACAACACTTGACATACTGACCTTCATTTAAGCCTTTATTACCTAACAATCTAACTAGCTAATACTTGACCACTGATTATCAGGCTCTCAACACATTGGAATGCACCAGACAAACTGGAAAGGAACATCTACTGAAAATAGAAAGATATACTACATTGCTCAAAAAAATTTACATCACATGTTGAAAACGAGAATAGTTGTTTGAATTTTATGCCAGCAACTTGTTTCAAAAAGTTGGGACAAGGCATGTTTACCATTGTGTTTCATCACCTCTTCTTTTAACAATACTCTGTGTTTCAGGAATGAGGAGACTAATTGCAGTATTTTTGAAAGTGAAATGTATACATTTGAATATGGGGAACTAGTAAGTGAATTGTTCCATAAACTGTGTTCGCCTTCTTATGACCATATTTCAACATCAGATTTTTCCTCATAATTTCCATCATAATATAAAGCATTGTTTTCCTGCATCTAATGATATATTTTGGTTAATTAAGACATAAATTTATCTAAGCCAACATACTCAAAGCTCGTCTTTTGATTTGATACTGTGATGTTAGTAAAATCTGATGTTCCACATATACTGGGCACCATATGTCTGCTAGAGAGAAATTGTTCTGATCAGTCATGGAAATAAAAGTGCTGAAGACCAATTGGCACACTGTTTAAATAGAAATGGAGAACAAGATACGAAGGGCAAATACTAGAGTTTTTGTGCAGGTACAACAAACTCGCAATATGAATGCAATATAATTAAAATTACATGACATATAGTCCAAATCTTTATTACTGTATTTAACTGGAGATAAAACATTCTACAATTGTTCCTGCATTTGAATTGATTACATTAGTTGTAAATGCTCCACACACTGTCTCCTCAGGGAAAAATGACTTGTAAAAGTCAAGCATGCTGCAATGCAAAAGAGATTCATGTAACTGGAGGGTTTGTTGCTTAATGCGTACCTGTTGTTGTCTAGTTTGCATTTACACTAGCAGTCAAACTTTGGACACACGCACCCATTCACTGGCAACCATTTATCTGAAGGGTTAGGGGACAGCTATGCAGCCCCTGGGTGCTCAGGTCTGTGGCTGTGCATCTCATGTCTTTTCATGACGTTGACTAGCAGTACCTTTCTGTCCTTGGTCAGGAATTGATTACAGCGAGTGCTGTTTTTAAAGACCAAATCAGTGTTTTAGAGCTTCCAGTCTTTATGGCCTTTTTCCATGTTCTTTATTGTGAATAGGGGGACAGTTGTTGTTGCTTCAAATTGCTGTAATAAGTGCTGTTTACAGTAGGCTGTCTCAGACACAAAGGAAAATGGAAAATCAGGAATAGAACTGGTGCAAAACCAAAAATGTGAATAAACCCAGAAATGTATGTTTTATAAAGAATATGCGTTAGAGCTCCTTAAATAAGTAGAACAGCACTGCTAACATTTGTGCTAGTCAATGTTAGCATTGACATTTATTTTTGACTGACTTTGATTGCCGTTTCTAAAATTATTTCTTTGAAATAATTAAAACTGTTTCCACTAAATAATTGCCATTAACTTTAGTAATTTCTTTCAGGCACCTATAAAGTAATTTAGCCCCCGTTTATAGTCATTAGCCCCATTCAGCTTCTGACAATCAATGTAATGGAGGAGAAGTCCATGAATGCCATGTTGCCTATTAAAAAATGGAATTCTATTATTATGGGTTTGCATTACAAAGTCATTTTGTGATTGGTTGCAGAAAAGATGATGTCAGCAGGTTAAAAACAGTAAACAGTAACTCCTACCTGCCTCCATGTCTGTTGCTCTAAATGGGCATATCTGTTAAATGTTTGTTGTGGGGAATGTGTTGTTTTATGTATATAAACTGTTGTTGATTTCAGGATACAGTTCATATGTAGATTTATTTATTTTTGACTTTTGAACAATCTCACCAATCTGCGCCTCAGCCATGTCATCCTGAAAACGTGCCTGTCATCGATGAAATTAGAGATTTGGTACAAGGAGATGGTCTCTTAAGTGCCTATGTACCTGCCTACTCCACAAACCACCCACCATTAACATCTGGCAGTCAACATTACACAGCACTCTGCGTCACTTCAATTAAAGATCTCCACATCTTAACTAGCACAACTGCCTCTCTTTGAATTCTAATTCAAGATGAAACGAGTCTAGATGGGAGGAGATATAATCCCATATCATAACAGTTCAATCAGCTACACTGACACTACCTTTTCAAAGACTCCCTGATGAAATAGAATTACACAAAAAGACTTGCAGACCCTAAGCTGAACAAACAAGCTGGCTTCAACCTTACTCGCCTCCCCTGCTGCCACACAACCCTTTCTAGTGATAATTAGGTTTCAAAACAAAAATATGGAATTATTCAACAAGAATGTCTCTAATACAGACTGGGAAAAATCATATTACTGTAGTAGCTAAATAAGGGCATAGCTTAGATATTGGACAGTACTCTTTTGCACATATCATGCAGCAAGTCTGGCTTTTATTTTAACCAGGAATGTATCAGATAATACAGAAGTACAGATGACAGTATGAATACTGTTAAACTGGCCCCCTTTCCCCCATGGCTCTGGTCAAAAGCAGACAACTAGAAACTGGTTCTGGTGCCATTTTTTATCTCTGAGGCAACCAATGTCCCTGCAATCTCAGGAAACTAATCAAGGCTGGTTTAGGAACAAATATCAATATGTTTCTTACGGTTCATTCTGAAAATGGATCAATCCAGGTGAATCACCAAAGTCTTGCTCCACATTGAGTGGAACAAAAGACTCACAATACAGTCGACTCTCCCTTGCTGGTTTCCTGGGCTGCTGTTGGTGCAGTGATTATTCATTAATTGTGTTTGAAGAAAGCCAATACACTCCCAAGAATACCAGCCTCCTCTATAAAACATAAAATGAAGACAACTAATACGCTCCCAAGAATTCCAGTCTTCTCCACAGAACAAAGAACATGAAGACAGCTAATACACTCCTAAAAATACCAGTCCCTATAAAACACAACAACATGAAGACAGCTAATACACTCCCAACAATACCAGCCTCCTATATGAAACACAATGCACAGTAATACAGCAGGCACAATATACAGTTATTCATCAGGCACCTCATACAGTTATCAATCCAGACCTGTCTTTCAATCCCTGCCACTGTGAAACATCCTCATGGCTTGATGCTGCCACCATCATGCTTCCCTGTGGGGATGGTATTAGCTATGTAATGAGTGGCACCCTGTTTTTCCTAATGTAACTCTAGTCATTCAGGCCAAATAGTTACATTTTGTTTGACTGATATGCAATATAAATTGTATGAATAGACACGTGTGCCTCTTCTAATCATCCCCAATCAATTAAATGTTTCTCAAGTCAAGTTCTTAAGATATCTGAAGGACCTTTTTCTTTCCTTTCCAAAAAAGTTGAAAAGGAGGGTTTTCAGTGAGGACCAGAAGGGGTCAAATTAAGAGACCATATATATACATTTGTGTAAATGTTTGATTTGATCTTTTCATGTGACAACACTAAAGAAATGACACATTGCTACAATGTAAAGTAGTGAGTGTACAACTTGTATAACAGTGTAAATTTACTGTCCCCTCAAAATAACTCAACACACAGCCATTCATGTTTAAACTGCTGGCAACATAAGAGAGTACACCCCTAAGTGAAAAAGTCAAAATTGGGCCCAAAGTGTCAATATGTTTTGTGGCCATCATAATTTTCCAGCACTGCCTTAACCTTCTTGGGCACAGAGTTCACCAGAGCTTCATAGGTTACCACTGGAGTCTTCTTCCACTCCTCCATGATGTAATCACGGAGCTGGTGGATGTTAGAGACCTTGCACTCCTCCACCTTCCGTTTGAGGGTTTTGGTCTGGAGAGATGCTTGGCCAGTCCATCACCTTTACCCTCAGCTTCTTCAGCAATGCAGTGGTCATCTTGGAGGTGTGTTTGGGGTCATTATCATGTTGGAATACTGCCCTGTGGCCCAGTCTCCAAAGGGAGGGGATCATGCTCTGCTTCCATATGTCACAGTACATGTTGGCATTCATGGTTCCCTTAATGAACTGTAGCTCCTCAGTGCCGGCAGCACACATGGAGCCCCAGACCATGACACTCCCACCACCATGCTTGACTGTAGGCAAAACACACTTGTCTTTATACTCCTCACCTGGTTACCGCCACACACGCTTGACACCATCTGAACCAAATAGGTTTATCTTGGTCTCATCAGACCACAGGACATGGTTCCAGTAATCCATGTCCTTAGTCTGCTTGTCTTCAGCAAACTGTTTGCAGGCTTTCTTGTGCATCATCTTTAGAAGAGTCTTCGTTCTGGGACGACAGCCATGGAGACCAATTTGATGCAGTGTGCGGTGTATGGTCTGAGCACTGACAGGCTGACCCCCCACCCCTTCAACATTTGCAGCAATGCTGGCAGCACTCATACATCTACTTCCCAAAGACAACCTATGGATATGACGCTAAGCACTCAACTTCTTTGGTCGAGGCCTGTTCTGAGTGGAACCTGTCCTGTTGAAGCGTTGTATGGTCTTGGCCACCGTGCTGCAGCTCAGTTTCAGGGTCTTAGCAATCTTCTTATAGCCTAGGCCATCTTTATGTAGAGCAACAATCATTTTTTTCCAGATCTTCTGAGAGTTCATTGCCATGAGGTGCCATGTTGAACTTCCAGTGACCAGTATGAGTGTGAGAGCGATAACACCAAATTTAACACACCTGCTCCCCATTCCCACCTGAGAGCTTGTAACACTAATGAGTCACATGACACCGGGGAGGGAAAATGGCTAATTGGGCCCAATTTGGACATTTTCACTTAGGACAGCAAATGTACACTGTTATACGAGCTGTACACTCACTACTTTACATTGTAGCAAAGTGTCATTTCTTCAGTGTTGTCACATGAAAAGATATAATCAAATATTTGCAAAAATGTGAGGGGTGTACAGTAAATTACAGTATTACTTGTTTTTAACATTACATTATGTGGAGAAAGTGAAGGTACTTAAATTCTTTCTATAACCTGTACATCTGCTTCTTTATGTGTTGTTGACTATCATAAAACAAATAATACAATGCAATAATACAAAATAATACAATACAATCATAAGAATGTGTCCAACTAACCAATGCGCTAAAGATACAATCCAAACCAACCAATGGGCTACATGTAGAATTAAACCATCCAATGGGCTACATGTAGAATTCAACCAACCAATGGGCTACATGTAGAATTCAACTAATCAATGGGCTACGGGAAGGATTCAACTAATCCATAGGATCCTGCAGAGTGAACTACCTGATGTTAGTATTCACATGGTCAAGTGGAATAGGCAGCCATTTGGGACCCAGCTGACAGTGGCAGTAACACAACATTAGCCCTCTAATTCATCGTTCCACCTGCTGTCTAGTAAAATTCCAATTACAGTCTCAGTCCCAGTTGATTTGACTGTGAGTATAACACCATTCTCATCAGGGGAATATTTTGTAAAGAAATATCCTCATTTATCAATGTCCTATTTCTTGATCTGCTGTCTGCATTGCTTATTAAACTTCTAGCTGAATCCATCTGCCTACACCCTTTACTGATCCATGGGAGACTCAAGTGCCCACCTGTTCCTTAAATAGTGAACATGCACCTGTACACCATGTTCCTTAAATAGTGAACATGCACCTGTACACCCTGTTCCTTAAATAGTGAACATGCACCTGTACACCCTGTTCCTTAAATAGTGAACATGCACCTGTACACCCTGTTTCTTAAATAGTGAACATGCACCTGTACACCATGTTCCCTAAATAGTGAACATGCACCTGTACACCCTGTTCCTTAAATAGTGAACATGCACCTGTACACCCTGTTTCTTAAATAGTGAACATGCACCTGTACACCCTGTTCCTTAAATAGTGAACATGCATCTGTATTAAAGTAGTGCAGAACATGTGGAATGGGGTGCCATTTGGGATGTACACTGCAACATTATTAGTTGAGTTAAAAGATCCCACCACATAACAACTTGCTTTTCTTGTTTCCTTCCTTTTCTGCCTTCCTCCATCATTTGATGTCTAACTGATAATGACGCCACAAACACCTGCCAGTTTTATTAATGATGATGCAGAACATGTGTCTTTAAAGTGGAAACACAGTGTTGGGATTTCATCGGCAAGGAGAAAAATGTTTACCATCTCCTCCCACCTTCTTCATTCTCTCTTTAGTGGTGGGACGTTTTATAAATGCAAATGGAACCTCCCCTGACGGCAGAGGAGGAGAGGGAGGAAAACCAGCAGCAGCTCTTAGCAGATCACAGGCATAACATTCCTGCAGTCCCACTTTCATATATTAATTACCCAAGGTGGGCCCTACATCTGTCAATGACGCCTACGATCCTCAGCGGAGTGGATGACGGATGACAGGATGATGAAGACAGAAAGTCAAGGTGCCATTGTCCTCTGGTTGAGGCACATCGGAGGCGACAGGCTGCGTTGTTCAACACTCACACAACTTGTAACAGTTGCCACGGGCGATACGCGCCTCATCAGTCGTGGCCTGTCCGAACCAGTAAGTTGTAAAGATCAAGCGACCAGGCGATCAACATTGCTTAGCATGATTTGACAGTATTCCCAGGCTGGTACCAGTCACAATGTGCTGTCATTTACAGGGCAAGATATCGGTTTAAATATAAATTCTCCAGAATCAGTTACTCAGATTTTAGTGGGAGGTTTAACTGATTTCAACTTACTAGAGTTTTGTATGTGTTTAATAATCCTGAATAATCCTGCCAGAATGCATTCTCTGACATAATCAATTTATAACAAGTTACAACACAACAATTACATTTAGTTTCAATCAATCAATATTTTTTTTTATAAAGCCCTTTTTACAAAACACCCGGTCTTAAACCACAAGGAGCAAACAACAGTAGTGTTGAATTTCAGTGGCTAGGAAAAACTCCCTAAGAATGACAACATTTTGGAAGAAACCTAGAGAGGACCCAGGCTCAGAGGGGTGACCAGTCCTCTTCTGGCTGTGCCAGGTGAACATATTAAAATTACAATTATAATAATTAATAAAAAGGTTTGGGCAAAGTCTAGAGTCTATTAAAACCTAGTCCAGGTCAGAAGCATGACCAGATGGACAAGGAAAGGGACAACACAGGGTAGGGGGAGGTGTCAGCACAGTGGCAGCTGAAATCATCAGGTATCGTCTTGATTTGCAGCACAACAAGGAGGCTGGACAGGGACAGCAACGGGTCCTCCAAGCCAGGTACTCCTCATATCAACAAGGATTTATAGTGGAGAAGGAGAACTTAGTGGAGAAAGAGAACTGATCCTACTCCCCCAGCACAAATATAGCAGCGTAAGACCTTGGGACTGAGACGGGGGGTCCTACACTGTGGCCCTATCTGGGGGATGCCCAGGACAGGGCCCAACAGGCAGGAAATCAATCGACCCACACTGCCAAGCATCAACCAAAGGGACACCAACCAACCGCAACCACCCTGAATGAGGGCCGAGTATTGCCAGCAGAGTACAGCCCAAATGCACAAGTGCGCAACAGAGAGACAACAACAAGCCAGTGACTCCGCCCCCGAGAGGCATTGGAGGGAGGGCATCCCAATGGCAATGAGACCCCAACTGGCAAGACAGCAAGGGTGGACAGTATCAAGCCTTTCTGTTCACCTTCATGCCCCCCGTGCTGTAGAGATTAGTCTTTAGTAGACATTTGAAAGTTTTCACTGAGTTTGCATTTCTAACTTTAATTGGCAAATCATTCCACAGCAGTGGAGCTCTACAAGAAAAGGCCCTGCCTCCGGCTGTTTGTTGAGAGATTCTTGGTACAATTAAAAGGCCTGCACCTTGAAATCATAGGTTACTTGTAGGTATGTATGGCTGGATCATTTCAGCAAGATAAGTAGGAGCAAGTCCATGTATTGATTTATAGGTTAACAATAAAACCTTAAAATCAGCCCTAACCCTAACAGGCAGCCAGTGTAAAGAGGCATTGTGGGATCATTGACGTGCTGTACGCTGCCTGCTGTTACCTACCTGGCTACCTGCCAAACTTTTTTTGAATTTACTCTATATAAACTAATTGGTCAAATTCTACTTTAAGAGTTTACCAACGCCATATTTTTTATCTGTTGACCTCTTACCCAACTTTACTTCACCGGGACTCTTTTTGGACATAATTAACAGAACTACTCACCCCCAAACACCCAACGCTAAGTATCATTAAAATGCCTTATCACTGTAATTGTTGTAGCAACAACATGGAGGAGAACTATCATCTTCAGGTAAAGATAGCAGAGTTAGAGGCTCAGCTTTTGACGAAAATGTCAGGCAAGGATTATATTAGTGTAGAAATAGAAAAAACTGTGTCTGTGCCACCAGGAAGAAACGATAGTCTTGTTAGCCCCCCGGCACAGCTCCTGCAGCTGGGCAAGAACTTTCTCTTGGTCACTTGGAAGAAATGCCGTCTGCCAGTTAAACCTGAATCGTTGCTAAATCCAACTGAGACTTTCAACAAGTTTTCCCCACTGGAGTCGGAGTCAAGGCCCGAGTCGTCTTCGAAGGGGAATGATCGGCAGGCATGTTCTACCGGTGGCCTTGAAAAACTAAAAACTTTAGTAATCTGCGATTTCATTACCCGCAGTATTAGACTAAAGAATCAGCCGGCGATCATACATTGTTTACCAGGGGGCAGAGCCACCGACGTAGCTGCAAATCTGGGGCTGGTGCTAGCGAAGTCTTAAACTGGCAAGTATAGAGAGTACAGAGATATTGTTATTCATGTTGGCACCAATGACATTAGGATGAAACAGTCAGAGGTTACGTGTAAACTAGCTAGAAAGATGTGTCGGCATCGAGTAATTGTCTCTGGCCCCCTCCCAGCTAGGGGTGGTGACGAGCTCTACAGCAGACTTGCGCAACTCAATCGCTGGCTGAAAACGGAGTTCTGCCCTTTGCAGGAGGTAGAGTTTGTAGATAACTGGCTTTCTTTTTGGGACTCTCCCAGAAATAGGGCCAGGCCTGATCTGCTGAGGAGCGACGGACTCCATCCTAGCTGGAGTGGTGCTCTTCTTTTTTCTAGAAACATTGACAGGAGTCTCACTCCTATAGCCTTAACATGAGATAGGGTGCAGGTCAGGCCGCAGGCTGTTAGCCAGCCTGCTAGCATAGTGGAGTCTGCCAATAGCATAGCCAGAGTAGTTAGTACAGTTTTACCTATTGCCACTGTGACTCGTTCCAGGCTGAGAAAAGTTAAACAAGGTAGTGCTAACAAAAACAACCTTATTAAGCCTCGGTCACAAATAAAAATAAAAATGTCTGTATCACCTCGCATTTCAAAATGGGACTCCTAAATGTTAGATCCCTTGCTCCAAAGGCAGTTGCCGTAAATGAATTCATCTCTGACCATAAACTAGATGTTATTGGTTTATGTGAAACGTGGCTAAAGCCTAATTTATTCACTGCCTTAAATGAGGCCTCTCCTCCTAGTTATACTTGTGATCAAATCCCTCGTGTATCCCAAAAAGGAGGGGGTGTCGCTAATATTTATGACAGTAAATATAAATTTACTCTCAAACACATCGCTGATTTTCATTCTTTTGAAGTTGTATTCATGAAAGTTAACCAGGGCCGATAAATTGTTTTACATAGCTACTATTTATAGGCCCCCCAGGCCATACACAATGTTCCTCAATGAGTTTCCAGAATTCTTGTCTAACCTTGTAGTCATGGCAGATAGTATTCAAATTTTTGGCTATTTCGATACTCATATGGAAAAGTCCAATGATCCTCTTCAAAAAGCATTTGAAGCCATAATTGACTCAATGGGTTTTATCCAACATGTCTCAGGTCCAACACATTACCACAATCACACCTTAGATTTAGTCCTGTCACGAGAAATAGATATTGTAGATCTAATAATTTCCCCCCAAAATCCTGGATTATCGGATCACTGTCTTATTACATTTACCGTTAAAACAAGAAATCCACTTGCTCCGCAAACAATGAGTTTCAAAAGCCGTACTATAAATTCTCGGACTACAAATAAATTCCTTGATATTCTTACAAGTTCGCTCAATAACAACAGAGCAAATAAATCTGTAAACGATCAAATCGAGGATCTAAACTCAACACTGCGAAATGCATTAGACACAGTTGCACCACTAAAAACAAAAGAAATACGCAACAAGAAACTTGCTCCCTGGTATATAAACAATACTAGAGCACTTAAGCAAGCCTCCTGAAAATTGGAGCGAAAGAGGCGCTCCACCAAGTTAGAAGTAATCAGACTAGCCTGGATAGACAGTACACAACAATACCGAAAATCACTCACATCTGCTCGATCAGCTTATTTCTCCAACCTGATTAAGGTGAACAAAAACAATCCAAAATGTATCTTCGATACAGTTCCAAAGCTAACAAAAAAGCAAAGCTCAGCAAGTGAAGTGGGTCTTCACTTTAGTTGTAATGAATACATTAACTACTTTGATGAACAACTGAGGATGTCGTCGGGCGGTGGAAGGAGTACTTCGAGGATCTCCTCAATCCCGCTGTCACGTCTTCCATTGAGGAAGCAGAGGATGAGGGCTCAGAGGTGGACTTGTCCATCACCCGGGCTGAAGGCACAGAGGTGGTTAAGAAACTCCTCGGTGGCAAGGCACCGGGGGTGGATGAGATCCGCCCTGAGTACCTCAAGTCTCAGGATGTTGTGGGGCTGTCTTGGTTGACACGCCTGTGCAACATCGCATGGCGGTCGGGGACAGTGCCTCTGGGATGGCAGACCGGGGTGGTGGTCCCTCTTTTTAAGAAGGGGGACCGGAGGGTGTGTTCCAACTATAGGGGGATCACACTTCTCAGCCTCCCCGGGAAAGTCTATGCCAGGGTTCTGGAGAGGAGAATACGACCGATAGTAGAACCTCGGATTCAGGAGGAACAGTGTGGTTTTCGTCCGGGCCGTGGAACACTGGACCAGCTCTATACCCTCTATGGGGTGTAAGTCAGGAGAACAGTAAGTCAGACTTGTTCCCAGTGCATGTTGGACTCCGGCAGGGCTGCCCTTTGTCACCGGTTCTGTTCGTAATTTTTATTCTAGGCGCAGCCAGGGGCCGGAGGGTGTCAGGTTTGGGGACCACACAATTTCGTCTCTGCTCTTTGCAGATGATGTTGTCATGTTGGCCCCTTCTAACCAGGACCTTCAGCATGCACTGGGACGGTTTGCAGCCGAGTGCGAAGCGGTGGGGATGAAAATCAGTACCTCCAAATCCGAGGCCATGGTCCTCAGTTGGAAAAGGGTGGCTTGCCCACTTCAGGTTGGTGGAGAGTGCCTGCCTCAAGTGGAGGAGTTTAAGTATCTAGGGGTCTTGTTCACGAGTGAGGGAAGGATGGAACGGGAGATTGACAGACGGATCGGTGCAGCTTCTGCAGTAATGCAGTCGATGTATCGGTCTGTCGTGGTGAAGAAAGTGCTGAGTCGCAAGGCGAAGCTCTCGATTTACCAGTCAATCTACGTTCCTACTCTCACCTATGGTCATGAGCTTTGGGTCATGACCGAAAGGACAAGATCCCGGATACAGGCGGCCAAAATGAGCTTTCTCTGCAGGGTGGCCGGGCGATCCCTTAGAGATAGAGGGAGAACCTCCACATCGAGAGGGGTCAGCTGAGGTGGTTTGGGCATCTGTTTCGGATGCCTCCGGAACGCCTTCCTGGGAAGGTGTTCCGGTCCCGTCCCACCGGGAGGAGACCCCGGGGAAGACCTAGGACACGCTGGAGGGACTATGTCTCCCGGCTGGCCTGGGAACGCCTCGGTGTCCCCCCGGAAGAGCTGGAGGAAGTGTCTGGGGAGAGGGAAGTCTGGGCATACCTGCTTAGACTGCTGCCCCCGCGACCCGGCCCCGGATAAGCGGAAGATGATGGATGGATGGATGGATGAAAAGATCATCACTATTAGAAAACAAATAACTACATCTTCCTTAAATAGTTATGGTCCTCAAAATCTCAGTTGTCCTAAAAATGTCCTGAACCTCCCTGACCAGGTGTCAATGGGTTAGATTTTTTGATCCCATATCGCTCGACACATTCACAAAATTTGTAATGAGTTCTAAACCCACAACATGTCAACCAGATCCGATTCCAACAACGAGGAGCTATTTACTGTGCTAGGTCAGCCAATGTTGAACATAATAAATTGCTCCCTTTCCTCCGGATTTGTACCAAACTCACCAAACTCAAATGTGCAGAAATTAAGCCTCTTCTAAAAAAATCTAATCTGGATCCCGACATATTAAACAATTATAGGCCAATATTAAACCTCCCGTTTCTCTCAAAAATCTTAGAAAAATGTATTTTCCAAAAACGGATTGCCTTCCTGAAGACACTCCCTTCTCTTAGAGAAACTGGAAACCCATATTGGGCTACGTGGACATGTTCTAGCCTGGTTTAAATCTTATTTATCTGAAAGATATCAGTTTGTTAGTGTGGATGGCATAGCCTCTGACAAGTCAAAGGTATGCTTTGGTGTTCCTCAAGGCTCATTTCTGGGCCCATTATTGTTCTCACTATATATGCTGCCTCTGGGCGATGTAATCCAAAATCACAATGTACATTTTCACTGTTATGCTGATGACACACAGTTATATATTTCAATGAAGCATGGAGAAGCCCCAAAATTAGCTACTTTGGAAGCATGCGTTTCAGATATTAGGAAGTGGATGACAGAGAACTTCTTGCTCTAAAACTCAAGAAAAACAGAAATACTAGTTTTAGGACCCAAGAAACAAAGAGCTTTGTTAGCAGATCTCACTGTGAACCTCGACGGCTGCATGGTCGTATCCCAAAAAACTGTAAGAAACCTCAGTGTTACCCTTGACCCTGACCTCTCCTTTGAAGAACATATAAAATATGTCTCAAGAGTTGCTTATTTTCATCTTTGAAACATTGCAAAAATCTGAAACCTTCTATCAAAAACTGCAGAAAAACGAATCCATGCCTTCATTACTTCTAGACTAGATTACTGCAATGCTTTACTTTCCGGTTACCCTGACAAATCAATAAATAAACTTCAATTAGTGCTGCACACGGCTGCTAGAATCCTAACTAGAACAAAAAGATTTGAACACATTACTCCTGTACTAGCATCCTTACACTGGCTGCCTGTTAGGGTTAGGGTAACGTCAAGGTTTCTTGCAGTTTATTGGGATACGACCATGCAGCCGTCGAGGTTCACAGTGAGATCTGCTAACAAAGCTCTTTGTTTCTTGGGTCCTAAAATTAGCATTTCACATTTTCTTGAGTTTAAAAGCAAGACGTTTTCAATCATCCACTTCATTATATCTGAAATCCATGCTTCCAAAGTAGCACATTTTGGGGCTTCTCCATGCTTCATTGAAATATATAACTGTGTGTCATCACCATAACAGTGAAAGTTGACATTGGGATTCCGGATTACATCACCCAGAGGCAGCATACATAGTTAGAACAATAATGGGCCCAGATCCGAGCCTTAAGGAACACGAAAACATACGTTGTCAGAGGATATGCCATCCACACTAACAAACTGATATCTTTCAGATAAATAAGATTTAAACCAGGCTAGAACATGTCCACATAGCCCAATATGGGTTTCCAGTCTATCTAAGAGAAGGGAGTGATCAATAGTGTCAAAAGCAGCACTAAGATCAAGAAGCAACAGGACGGATGCGGAACCTTTGTCTGAGGCCATTAGAAGGTCATTTGTTACCTTCACGAGTGCAGTCTCAGTACTTTGATGGGATCTAAAACCGGACTGGAGTATTCATAAATGTTATTTGTCTTTAGGAAGGCATTCAGTTGTTGGGAAACACATTTTACGAAGATTTTTGAGACGAACGGGAGGTTCGATATCGAGGTTCGATATTCCTTTTAGTTGAATATATAACAATCACTGCCTGTAATTGATTTTGTATAAAATTACATGCCACTCTCTTGGCTATATATAAAATATATTAATCCCTCCCCCTGGAGAAAATCCCTCCAGGTACCAGTTACACTGCAAACCACCCCAAAATGATCAAAACTTTTGAAAAACCTTGAAAAAGCACAGGATCAGTGAGCATACAATAGCCCTGACATTGAGAAGGAAGACCCCTTGGAGAGGAAAGGCTGTGCTACCACTGTATCACAGCAGAACCCAAGCTGCATTTCCTGACAAAATGTAAAACAACACAAGAAAATAAAGTGTAATTTCAACAGCTGTGAGAACATTATATAAATCAGGATTTGAAAGACTGGTGAGAGTAGACAACTCTGATGAGAGTAGACAACCAATCCTTTGGCAAAAGGCCTGAATTAATATTATTGTTCCATCCATTATGTATTATTCTTACATCAGTGTTATATTGTGAGTACTCATATGCAGATTGTTAAGGATAGCTGAGAAAGCTGAGAAAAATAATTGAATTAATAGAGATTAAAACCCACATACTATTCTTATTGAAAAAGGATTGTAATCTTATTGCAAAGGGTGAAAGGTCACATGTATGAAGGATGGAACTTCTAGAAGACTAAGATAAGAATACAATGTATCATACAGGGAGGGAAAAAATATATATCTCCTGCTGATTTTGGACATTTGCCCACTGACAAAAAAATTATCAGTCTATAATTTTAATGGTAGGTTTATTTGAACAGTCAGAGACAGAATAACAACAAAATAATCCAGAAAAACGCATGTCAAATTTTTTTATAAATTGATTAGCATTTTTATGAGTGAAATAAGTATTTGATCCCCTCTCAGTCAGAAAGATTTCTGGCTTCCAGGTGTCTTTTATCCAGCTAACGAGCTGAGATTAGGAGCACACTCTTAAAGGGAGTGCTCCTAATCTCAGCATGTTACCTGTATAAAACATACCTGTCTAGAGAAGCTAGACCAAAGAGCTGTTCAAGACCAAAGAGCTGTCCAAGGATGTCAAGGAAAAGATTGTAGACCTACACAAGGCTGGAATTGGCTTCAAGACCATCGCCAAGCACCTTGGTGAGAAGGTGACAAGAGTTGGTGCGATTATTCGCAAAGGAAAGAACTATCAATCTCCCTCGTTCTGGGGCTCCATGCAAGATCTCACCTCATAAAGTTGCAATGATCATGAGAATTCCACAAGAATCAGCCCAGAACTACACAGGAGGATCTTGTCAATGATCTCAAGGCAGCTGGGACCATAGTAACCAAGAAAACAATTGGTAACACATTATGCCGTGAAGGACTGAAATCCTTCAGTGCCCGCAATGTCCTCCTGCTCAAGAAAACACATGTACTGGCCCATCACAAGTTTACCAATGAACATCTGAATGATTCAGAGGAGAACTGGGGGAAAGTGTTGTGGTCAGATGAGACCAAAATTCGGCATCAACTCAACTCGCTGTGTTTGGAGGAATGCTGCCTATGACCCCAAGAACACCATCCCCACCGTCAAACATGGATGTGGAAACATTATGCTTTGGGGGTGTTTTTCTGCTAAGGGGACAGGACAATTTCACCGCATCAAAGGGACAATGGATGGGGCCATGTACCGTCAAATCTTATGTGAGAACCTCCTTCCCTCAGCCAGGGCATTGAAAATGGGTCGTGAATGGGTATTCCAGCTTGACAATGACCCAAAACACACAACCAAGGCAACAAATGAGTGGCTCAAGAAGAAGCACAGTGGCCTAGCCAGTCTCCAGACCATAATCCCATAGAAAATCTGTGGAGGGAGCTGAAGGTTCGAGTTGCCAAAAATCAGCCTTGAAACCTTAATGACTTGAAGATCTGCAAAGAGGAATGGGACAAAATCCCTTCTGAGATGTGTGCAAACCTGGTGGCCAACTACAAGAATCATCTGACCTCTGTGATTGCCAACAAGGGTTATGCCACCAAGTACTAAGTCATGTTTTGCAGAGAAGTCCAGTACATTTTTCACTCATTAACATGCAAATTATTACATTTTTGACATGCATTTTTCAGGATTTTTTTGTTGTTATTCTGTCTCTCACTGTTCAAATAAACCTACCATTAAAATTATAGACTGGTAATTTCTTTGTCAGCGGGCAAACATACAAAATCAGCACGGGATCAAATACTTTCTTCCCTCACTGTACCCCCATTGGCTCCCTATCAAAGGAGTGCCAGTCAATGGAGTTCCAGTCAAAAGAGTGCCAGTCAAAGGAGTGCCAGTCAAAGGAGTGCCAGTCAAAAGAGTGCCAGTCAAAGGAGTGCTAAAAGAGTGCCAGTCAAAGGAGTGCTAGTGAAAAGAGTGTCAGTAAAAGGAGTGCACATCAGATATACAGTAAGGCTCCATTGGGAACAGTGACAGCAATAATCTCATGCTTGTGAGTAAATGCACTGACTGCTTTCCTATTCAATCCCAACATCTCCATTTAATATTGAGCTCATTAAATATTTTTTGGGAGTCTGATTTAGTCTTTTTTAATCCATACATTTCTGTGATCTGAAACATTATTTTAGAGTGATATAATGACTGACATGACTCAATGACATAGTGATGGCCATTCGAGTCTTCATCACTGTTCTTCTGGCTGCAGGATATTATGCTAGCAGCGCTAACTCAGATGATCTATTTCAAAATAAAAGCCATTATTGAAATATATAAGGCAATATAGTCAACAGTCTAGTCTGTCATTTTATGTTTAATGTCCGTTCCAATGTTGTTCTTGTCTGTTCTTTTTTACAGATTTACTAGATTGTTAAATATATGGCCTTTTAAATTTAATTAATTGCTTTTGTTGTGATAACGAAAATCTGAGTCTTGCCAGCATAATATCCTGCTTAAAAAATAACATTAATAAAGCTTTGTTTGGCCATCACTGACAAGATTATGGTTAAACGTCACCCCTGTAATTTGTCCTAATAAGACCTAGTTCCAGATCCAGAAAAATAATTAATTCACACTTCTTCCAGGCATCCACCTTGCTCACTGATCCAAAACAAGACAAAGGAGAGTGAGAGAGGGAAAGACAAAATGAAGGAAAGTGAGAGAGTGAGGGAGAGAGTAAATGAACTTTAACTCTTGAATGAGAGAGAACAAAAGACACAGAAAGAGAACAAAAGACACAGAGAAAGAAAAACACAGAAAGTGAAAGAGCTGGCCTATGAATTAGCACAGGACAACAGGTGGTGAGGATATGCAAGCAGAGGAGGAGCAGAAAAAAGGTTGGGAGGTTGAGGTTGGGGAGGGGTTTGAGGTGATGTGGAGGAGAGGAGAGGTGGGAAAGGGGAATAGCAATAGAGGATACCCCAGACAGGTAAGCAAATAGAGGATAATGCAACACTGACCTGACTCACCTCTGAGTAAATTCTGCAGCTAAAGAATCTAGAGTGTGTGGTAGTATTGGTTTAATACACTCCTACTGTATATTATACCTTGGTTAAAAAAAATTATATTAATATGGCTTGGTTAAAAATGTTGTATTATTATACCTTGGTTAGAAATATTGTATTATTATACCCTGGTAAAATACTGTAATAATATACCTTTGTTTATTACACTGCTACTGTTTATTATACCTTGGTTTAATACAATGCTATGTTATACCTTGGTTAAAAATACTGTATTATTATAGCTTCATTAAATAGACTGTATTTTTATGCCTAGGTCATGTCTATATGATTTACAAGCACCTAAGTTAATAGTTATAAACTATTTACAGACCTCTAACACCATTTCTGTGAAATATGTATGTTTCTTTAGTGTAGTGTCTGTAATTGTAAATGCTCTGTTACAATTAGATTGAGTTTCCTAATTAAGATCATTGTCTAATAAACGCTCTGTTACAATTAGTTTGAGTTTCCTAATTAAGATGATTGGCTAATAAACACTATGTTACAATTATATTAGCTTACCTAATTAAGATGATTGGGTAATGACTGCTCTGTTACAATTAGGTTGGGTTTTCTAATTAAGGTGATTGGTTAATAACTGCTCTGTTACAACTAGTTTGGGTTGCCTAATTAAGGTGATTGGCTAATTGTCTAATGATGTTTCTAATGTCTTATTATTTTAATTCTGTAACTTGGCCAGAATTTAGACCAGAGACCAGACAGAATTTAGACCAGACAGAATTTAGACCAGACAGAAATTAGACCAGACAGAATTTAGACCAGACAGAGACCAGACAGAATTTAAACCAGACAGAGACCAGACAGAATTTAGACCAGACAGAATTTTGACCAGAGAGAATTTAGACCAGAGACCAGACAGAATATTGAACATCCTATTTTGTCCAAAGTGTATACATGAACAGACAGAGGACAACAACACAGAGGATATGTAGGAGGCATCCCACCAGGACACCAACAGGAGTCAAAAAGCAGCAGTCATGCCCTTTCTGGGCCTCTAGATCCATCCTAAAGCCCGGAGCGGTGGAGGGACAGACAAAACAGGGAGATGGTGTTATGCTAAATGGGTTCAAGTTGTGTGTGACAGCTCCCCATTACAGATGCATTTAAATGCCCTGGAAGAGACGGGGGGAAGAATTGATTGAATGGATGGATCTAATGTCCCTCTCATCTCATTAGAACCATTTCTCAGCCTGAGCGCCCACTTTGCCCTGGGTTAATAATCACACGCACCTTGTTCCTGTTACATCATAATTAGTATGGAGAGCAGGGGAATCTAGAGCTGTGACATGAGGGTGCATTCACAAACACACACACATATCCTCACATACACACTGTTTAAACATTAACATAAACACATTCACACACACACACACACCCATACTAACCCAGTACCAGTAGCATTAACAGCGCCAGCCCTTTCCTGTGTGTGCCTGGGCAACACCCCCCCACCCCAGGAGCCAGCTGTTTATGGGATTGATTTCATTTATTTAATGACCCTTCTGTTAATGATCCTGCTGCCTGGCTGATGGTGTCATCGCCACGGCATCGCCACGGCATCGCCACACTGTCTCAGGAATTAAGATGTGATTGGTTAGGGACCTGAGAGGAAGGTGGGGAGGATGATGAAGGAGCGGGGGGTTGGATGCTGTGGATCAGGGCTATCTTCGTCTTTCCCAAACAAGCAAGGACGCGACTGTCATGACGAGCAGGCGGGGAATTAATAACCGCTGTGTTGCCTGGGCTAATTTCATCAGGGCCACAGATGAAACAGCAGACCTCTCAGCCTTTCATCAGAGACCAGTCGCCACTGTGCGTGTGTGTGTGTGTATGTATGTGTGTGTGTTTGTGTGTGTGTGTGTGTGTGTGTGTATGTGTATGTGCAGCCAAGTCAGGGTGGGATATTTGTTTTCTGAAACTCTAATGTGGTGCACAAAGGGCATTTTTTGCAATTACTATCGTCTTGGGGACAAACAGGACAGCTCATTTTTAAGAGGTGGATGAAGACCTGCAGGCTCACATGACGAATCTACAGGAGAACATTCCTCCACTTCCATATAGACACTATATATAATAATGACTTATTTTATAGAGACTGTAAATAGTTATATATGGTATTTCCATAGTGTATTACACACTATTATATTGTGCTTATATGATATGAGTTTATACAGTATATGTGTAATGTAGTAAATATTATATGATTAACAGGGGGGTTCAAATCCTATTACGTGTTGGTTGATAAGCAATAAGGCATATTGCGGTGTGGTATATGGTCAATATACCACAGCTAAGAATTGTTCTTAGGCATGACACATTACAGAGTGCCCCACAAGTGTCCATTAGTGATCCAGCCATGGTCCCATCCATCTGGTCCATAAAGAGTCACTCTTATTTCATCTGTCCATAAAACCTTTGAAAAATCTGTCTTCAGGTATTTGTTTGCCCAATCTATACGCTTCAACGTGTGAATCTTATTCAGTGGTGGTCTTCTTTCCGCCTTCTTGACCTTGGCCATGTCTCTGAGCACTTGACACCTTGTACTTCTGGACCCTCTGGGTAGGTTGCAGTTCTGGAATATGGTGGCACTGGAGGATGATGGGTTCCTGGTAGCTTCACGTTTAATTCTGCGTCTTTTCCTCTCTATGCATTTTTTGCACCCCAGTTGACTATTCGCAACAAAACGTTTGAGTGTCTGGTGGTCACGCCTCAAAAGTTTAGCTATTTAAAGAGTGTTCCATCCGTCTGAAAGGCATTTTACAATTTATGACTTTTCAGTGTCAGTTAAATCTCATTTTTGGCCCAAGCTGCCTAATAATTATGCACACCTTGATATAAGGTGTTATTCACTGTTGCCACACCCTCCCTCGTTACACCAATACATATCACCTGAAAATGATTCAATCCAATGAGCATTCAAGTTTATATGGTTTGGAGTTGGAAAATGTGCATAGAATGTACATATTGGGGGAAAACTGTAATGGTATGTTTATATAAGATGCCCATGCTATTGGCATTATACAACACATACTGTATGTAGATTAATAACCCAGTAACTGAACAATGTTTTAACTGAATAAACAAATGTTAGAACAAAGGCCAGGATGCCGGCTTAGTGGATGTGACATATCATACTTAAAATGATATTGTATGTGTCATTTCTTCTCTCATGGAGGCCAGCTCAACCCTTCCAGGCCGTTGCCAAGTTATTAGTAATTTTGCTATGCTTCTGAAAAAGAAAATCCAATGCCATGAAGTCAATTACTGTACACTTTTTGAGGTATAAAATCAAAAGAAGGGATCTCATTTGTTATGGATAGCTTGAAACCAAACATAATTTCTCTCTTTTATCTTTGTTCTAGCTGGTTTAGCCTTTAGATCTGCCTGGGGGGAAAAGCTCTCTGGTAGCTGGTGTCATCAATAAATCACACACATTTCATTCACTATTTATCACTGGAAGTTTAGGCAGGAATGACAATAGTAGGATAATTCACAATGTCTTATGTGCACCCTATTCCCTGTAGTGCAGTACAGTACTTATGCACCATGGGACCTGAGCCTCAGGGAAGAGAATCAGGAGTTATTTGGGACAAAGGGTGGGTGTTTGGGACAGAGGCTGGGTGTTTGCGACAGAGGCTGGGTGTTATTTAGGACAGAGGCTGGGTGTTATTTGGGACAGAGGCTTGGTGTTTGGGACAGAGGTTGGATGCTTGGGACAGAGGCTGGATGTTATTTGGGACAGAGGCTAGGTGTCTGGGACAGAGGCTGGGTGTCTGGGACAGAGGCTGGGTATTTGGGACAGAGGCTGGATGTTATTTGGGACAGAGGCTGGGTGTCTGGGACAGAGGGCCTGGGTGTTTGGGACAGAGGCTGGGTGTTATTTGGGACAGAGGCTGGGTGTTATTTGGGACAGAGGCTTGGTGTTTGGGACAGAGGTTGGATGCTTGGGACAGAGGCTAGGTGTCTGGGACAGAGGCTGGGTATTTGGGACAGAGGCTGGATGTTATTTGGGACAGAGGCTAGGTGTCTGGGACAGAGGCTGGGTGTTTGCGACAGAGGCTGGGTATTTGGGACAGAGGCTGGATGTTATTTGGGACAGAGGCTAGGTGTCTGGGACAGAGGCTGGGTGTCTGGGACAGAGGCTGGGTGTCTGGGACAGAGGCTGGGTATTTGGGACAGAGGCTGGATGTTATTTGGGACAGAGGGTGGGTCTATACATGTAAAGCACTGTAAGACAAGGGTTAACACAGGGTCACCTTCAAGAATGTAGAACACATGTAGAACACATGATGTAGAACTACAGTACATCAATAAAATATAATGTTTTTGATTGATCAGAAAAGGTACACATTGCCAGCCAACATTCAATTATTCCACAGTAAATCCCCCTGTAAACAGTCAGGTGGAATAACACAACAAAACAATCAGTTCAAGTTAAAACAGAAATGTGAACTTTTAACCTCCCTACCACAGTGTGACCAGTGGATTGCTGTGTTAAATGGGTAGCTTTAATATGTTATAGATGGATGGGTAAAGCCCTACTCAGTAGCGAAACCCCAGCCAGCAGTATGTCTTACTCAGATCAATGACAGGGGTTGTGAACTCACACAATACTCTAGTTCCCCCCTAGAGGATGGTGGTTTGTGGCCTGGAGAATGTGGTCACAGTGTGGCTACATCCAGGGTCATAACGCTGCCACCTCCAAACCTTTGACAACGTCCTAAATAGTACACTATTCTCTATGTAGTGCATAACTTTGGACCAAGGTCCATTGTCATCTGGGACACGGCCCGAGGAGACTACACTGAGCGAGGAATGACTTCACAGTGTACACACACATCTACATTTAATAGTCCGAACATTAACCAAGGTTGGGCGAATTTAAAGGGGATCCATTTGTTAGTTTAACATTATGGCTACAAGTGCTTAGGCCTCTTGGCTATACATATTACAGCGCTTAATATATTGGTGCTGTTAAAGCTTTTATATTAAGTAGAAAGTGCATTGGATCTGGGCTGGGAGGGACATTGTAACTCGGTTATGCTCAGAACTACCACTGTGAAGAGATAGTTTGACCGTAACAGACACTAATAATTTCTTAATTCCCTTGAAACATTTTTACTTTTCTAGTAAATATGAACAGAAACATTCCAGTCATCAAACCAAAGTGCAGTGGTATTCAAATAACAAACATAGAGAGACTTACAGCATTGACCCTTAAAAAAAAGTAAGCAAATCTCCAGCGATATAAAGAGCAAATTTTCCAAACTGTTGCATAAAGTTGTATTGCTATTTGTAAGCACTGAGTGAGGCCACTAGACAGAATGTAGTATCCAGCAATACCAGAATGTAGTATCCAGCAATACCAGAATGTAGTATCCAGCAATACCAGAATGTAGTATCCAGCAATACTAGAATGTAGTATCCAGCAATACCAGAATGTAGTATCCAGCAATACCAGAATGTAGTATCCAGCAATACCAGAATGTAGTATCCAGCAATACCAGGAGCACAGCATTAGCTTTACATGCATCCTCCATCAAGGATTACAAATAATTCTGCATAAATTAAAAAGCCTCTAGCCATGAAGAAGAAGGCAATCTGATGTTTGACAAGCAATGTGTGGACAGTGGCTTAAGTCAAGTTATGGGGGACCACTTTAATTTAACTAGATAGAGATGTGAAAGGTTATTTATAATACAAGATAAGAAGAATAGAAAGAGTAATATATAGACAAGCTAGGCCTGTGTAAACATCCATGCATAAAGATCAAACCTGTCTTGACCCATTTGGATAAACCATTTTTTGCATTTGGAGATGCACTCTGCAACGTAAGCCTGTTTCTGTTTCTAGGCTACTGGGTGCATTAGGGCCTAAGTGCCATTTCTATTTACAAGGTGCGTTTATTGTGTTTTGTCTACACATCTTGATGCTTAGCTTGTTTGTGTGTTTGTGTGTTGACTTGCTTGTGTGTTTGTGTGTTGACATGTTTAAGGATGAGATTTTAAGGATGAGTGTTTGCACTGACAGGAAAAGCATCGTTATATAACCACTCCTTGTAAATCATTGGGACTCCAGTATTAATGCAGACACATTGGGCAGATAGGATGCAGGTTTTATTATCAAATATAGACAGTATCATTCTGATAAGAGAACACCAAACAAGGTGTAAACACAGTCTGCGAGACAGTATCCCTGATCCTTCACTATCCATCAGTTTCCCTCATCCTTCATTATCCATCAGTATCCCTCATCCTTTATTATCCATCAGTTTCCCTGATCCTTCATTATTCATCAGTATCCCTGATCCTTCACTATCCATCAGTATCCCTCATCCTTCAATATCCATCAGTTTCCCTCATCCTTCATTATCCATCAGTATCCCTCATCCTTCATTATCCATCAGTTTCCCTGATCCTTCATTATCCATCAGTACCCCTGATCCTTCACTATCCATCAGTTTTCCTCATCCTTCAGCATCCATCAGTGTCCCTCATCCTTTAAATATACATCAGTATCCCTCATCCTTTCATTATCCATCAATATCCCTCATCCTTTCAATATCCATCAGTATCCCTGATCCTTCAGTATCCATCAGTACCCTTGATCCTTCAGTATCTGTCAGTATCCCTCATCCTTCAATATCCATCAGTATCCCTCATCCTTCAGCTTCCAACAGTGTCCCTCATCCTTTCAATATCCATCAATATCCCTCATCCTTCAGTATCCATCAGTATCCCTCATCCGTCAGCATCCATCAGTGTCCCTCATCCTTTTAATATCCATTAGTATCCCTCATCCTTTCATTATCCATCAGTATCCCTCATCCTTTCAATATCCATCAGTATCCCTGATCCTTCAGTATCCATCAGTATCCCTGATCCTTCAGTATCCATCAGTATCCCTCATCCTTCAATATCCATCAGTCTCCCTCATCCTTTCATTATCCATCAATATCCCTCATCCTTCAGTATCCATCAGTATCCTTCATCCATTCAATATCCATCAGTATCCTTCATCCTTCAGCATCCATCACTGTCCCTCATCCTTTCAATTTCCATTAGTATCCCTCATCCTTTCATTATCCATAATTACCCCTCAATCTTTCAGTACCCATCGGGCTGTCTTCGGTTCCCAGGTGTTTGACAGTGTAATCGGCTAAGACAAACTACTCATCAATACTATTGGAGGAAAGGCAAAAATGCATTTAATGATGCAGAGTGAAAGGAGGAGTATGCGTCACAAGTGTCACCATGTCACCTATGTAGTGCACTCCTTTTACCTGGACGTATGGGATAGTAGTGCACTACGTAGGGAATGTGGTGCTGGTGGGGACACAGATGGAGTTGACGGAAGTGTCCGGAGCTCTTTGATCCAATCGCTTTGAAAGGAAGTGCTGACATTCTGACCATGAGTTCTCAAACAGAATCACGGCTGCAGTGCCCGCGCTCTGTTTACTTATTAAAACTTGTTTACATAATTGGGCATATCAAAGACTTCGATGGATTACATTACCCAAACTGCATCTAATTTCAGAGTGAGTTTTACACATGAAAGCACCCTTCAGATTGTAAAGAAGTGTAATGAAATACTAGCAGGAAACCCATTTCCCTAACTAATCAAACACAGAGGATCTAGGCACTTTCATAGGATATATACAAATATTAAACTCAGAAAAACAACAACAACATATGAGTAGCAGACTACCAGGGAGTAGCTGTTCATACAAGGCAAGCGACAGACTTATACAATGTTGCAGTTTTTGAAATTATTTCCTGAAGAGCTTGTGGAGAGCTGCTTCCCTCCCGACTAGATGGAGGATCCATGCTAACTGGGCATCTGGCTGTGGTGGGGGGGGGGTGTTATTCTTCATCACTGAAGTTGTTTGAAAACTACCAGACACAATGGTAAACGCGAAGTAAACTGATTCTGAAACTTTCTCCTAACTCCCTGGGACAGGGTTGTAGTATAACGCATGGTTGTTGGATGTCCCCAGTGTTTCCAACAAACAGGCTTTCATGTGTGTTTCTTTGTAGGCTGTATGAAATGATTATTCCCAGAAAGTCTTCCACTGCCAGAGATGTGAATTGGTTCTGAATTTATAAAGTGTTACGATTGACGTTGCCTAATGGTTCGTTTTGCGGGTATCATTAGGCTTTAAATCTGTGCCAGCAAAGCATGTTAAAATATATCCAGGGTACTTTTTGCTGCTGAGAGGAGAATAAGTAATATTAATAGTTATCTGTTTGCATCTCTGAGCAGTAGCGAAGAAGCTTAGGGACAGAGTCTTGATGTACGACCATGTTTATTAGAAGGCTTTGGTAGCTGGGTCAGCTGGCGTCCGCTGAGTATGCATTTCATAAATATTTTAGAGTTCCTTTGGACGAGTTGGGATCTGAATGCAGGCAGGATGGAAAGTAGAATCAGGCTTCTTATTTGCACATGCAGATATTTCATATCAAACGAACAAAGGGAGGGAGTCTGCACCAACCAATTTACCCTGTCAGATCAGTCTGGTTTAAACACAATATTTAACTTCTTACATTCCCTGTCCTCCCTTGAACAGTTGGCTCTCGCGCCTTTGAAGACATTTGTACTGTCACTGTAAAGGCGACCAAGGAAAATCAGCCTCTATTGATCTGGCTTTAATCATTAGAACCAAGCCCATATTTCTACTGAACCTGTCATTTTAAACCAGGCTGTTTTATTCTTTATGCAGACAGCTAACAGAATCACATCCCTTATCATGCGGATTTAACCAAAAAAAACTCCTTGCAGTTAGGCTTCATTAAATTGTATGAGTTTGGCTCAACAGGGGTGCAGTGACTGTATGCTTAACAGAATCATATTTTGGTGGGCTGGATATCCTTTATTTCTCTGTTATTTCACTGATAAAAATAAAATGAATAGTGTTAGGGCTGGATTAAACCTGTATCACTAAAACTTTAATATCCGATAAAGATGGCATGTATTGGCGAGTAACACTGAACACAGTCTCTGCCAACATGAGGACAGTGCCTAACATGTTCTCTTTTGCCAACAGTTTTTTACCCAAGAGTTATTCTGACTTCTTTGTTCTCTCTGTGTATTGATCTGAATAATGCTCTTTGGAGGAAGCACGGTGTAGTTACGAATGGTTTTCATTCACATGTGTTTGTATCTGCAGAGGGGTTTTATTTTTTTGATTCTTAGCTGTTGGCAAGTTGTTTAAATGTGCTTCCTTGAAACAGTGTCAGAACACTGCATGGTAGAGATTTATGTCTCTGTAGAATTGTGCCACTATGGAAAAGTAAAAATGTTTTGCTGTGTCTGGGCTCTATGCATGTCATCTCACCATCAACCAAACATGCAGTGTCGGGTGTTAAACGCCGTTACTGTCATTCTATGCCTGACACATGTCAAGTCAACACAATCAAATGTCAAAAAATGAATGAATGAAAACACCTCACAGTTACTGTATCCTGCCCTGCTGTATCAAATGTGACTGGTAGGTCTAATTCCCCCCTCAGTCTAAATCTGAGTTTGATTACTTTTTCTCTTCTAACTATTTTATTTTCCTGCTGGGTAAGGTCCCTTTAGTTGGAGGTGAATCTGAGCTGCAGGGTGAATGGCAGAGCGTTCCCAAAGCCTGCCCGGCTTAATCCCGACATTCCCGGCTTCTGCCACGCACTTGTTTCAACAACGAAGCTGAGGTCAAATGGTACAATATATGTAAATGCAGATCCTCCTCTACAAGTTAAAACTGTGCCCCTCCATCCTCTTTTAAATCCCAATCAAGAATTACAATCTTATTAAATACTCACTTTGCTCTTAGAGCTGCTCGCCGTGGGATGAACACAGAATGACACCCCTACCCCTCTACTAAATCTAGGCTTGTGGAAGAAATCCCTAATTGAAATGCCCAGACGTGATGACCTTGGAATGGTAATCTAAAGCCCAGGCATTTATCTCCTGCTTGTCACCAGTTTAGCTTCTGTCCTGTGATCAAACAGTAGCTGAGAAAGCCAGCCATCCATCACTCTGTCTGACCTACTGTGATGGATGGAGGATTCCTAGGGAGTAATGTTATTTTTGACTGTTAGATGACAAAAAAGAAAATAATGTGAAAAAAACCTAAATGTGTATCTTAAAAAAGAAGAGAGGTGATAAAGAATATAAAATAATAACATTGTTTTATCTTGAAGTCAAGATGCGTTTAGAGAACTATGCCCGGTTTACTGTTCATGTTGTTGGTTATTGGAGCAAACATAATATATTTGCAAATTTGAAAGGCATGGTTAATATAATTTAGCAATACTCACAAAAATATGTTATTTCTGTACTTATACTGTACTTTACTGTAGGTACAATATTCATAAAAAAATATCATAAAGGTGCATGTGAATTGCCATTTTGAAAACTGTTTGATATGTTTTCCTTTTCTAGGCTGAATCAAAACATATATGTATCTATATTTAGAATCAGTATTCCTCACCAATTAAAATCCTTTAATCATTCACTTTACCTCCCAATGCAAATAATCTCTGTGCATCAAACCAAAAAGATTCAGCATTTTCCTATAGTTATTGCCAGTTACTGGGGTTCATATCTCGATGGATAATTACATGATGAACTAACATATAATGTGAACATCCCTAAACTGATGTTTAAAGAGCTCTTTTCTGTTGATCTGTTTTAAATGTTTAGGACTCTACACCCGCTGGGTTACTAAAGTTAAATCAACGTGCAGATAATTAAATGCTGTGAAGAGTAAGGGGATTACTCAAGCCTATAAAAAAACTGTTAGTGGTAAACTCAACCCTATAAAACCTATTAGGGGTTAACTCAACCCTATAAAACCTATTAGGGGGTAACTCAACCCTATAAAATCTGTTAGGGGTTAACTCAACCCTATAAAACCTATTAGGGGTTAACTCAACCCTATAAAACCTATTAGGGGTTAACTCAACCCTATAAAAACTATTAGGGGTTAACTCAACCCTATAACAACTATTAGGGGTTAACTCAACCCTATAAAACTATTAGGGGGTTAACTCAACCCTATAAAAACTATTAGGGGTTAACTCAACCCTATAAAACCTATTAGGGGGTAACTCAACCCTATAAAATCTGTTAGGGGTTAACTCAACCCTATAAAACCTATTAGGGGTTAACTCAACCCTATAAAACCTATTAGGGGTTAACTCAACCCTATAAAAACTATTAGGGGTTAACTCAACCCTATAACAACTATTAGGGGTTAACTCAACCCTATAAAACTATTAGGGGGTTAACTCAACCCTATAAAAACTATTAGGGGTTAACTCAACCTAGGTTTTCCAGACACGATGGATTGGTGTTTATAACAGATTAAACACCTTAAGGTCGAAAATGCGGATGTGCAAATACCATACAGATTATTTTGGATTGACGGAGGAAAAGGAGATAAGAACCTGCAATCGATCATCAATCAGTTTAACCTTGCCTTATAACTTCGTTATCTACTCTGGCAACATCCTCCTTGTCATGTCCAAAACAATGCCTGCTGTGTAATCACCTCAGGCTGTTAGTCCAGCCCAATCACTTAAAACCTTACCCGCTGATTACGTATTGTCCCTTTGAATTACATAATTGAACACCTCAATCAGCTATAACTGCCACCCCAAGAAAATAAAAATGAAAACAATCTATGCCTTTAACATAATCATCCTTTAGGATATATTATTGTTTGGGGGAAAGTCACACTGGCTACCTCTTTTCTATAATTTTCACCCATTGATTCTCTGACACTGGTGATTGGTTCAGGGCCCAGCGCCAAAGCATATTGCAGCTATCTCATGGTTTATTCTTCATTCTGTATGAGCCGTGGCACACAGAGGCCTTGTGATCAAATTGGCTCATTACTGTCCAATTGGCAGGGCAGCTTGTCTCTCTCACTGGCTGTATTGTTTTATCTAAGTGGCTCAGAACAGGAAGTGAACTGCATTGTGTGGAGTTGGTGCCGAGTAGAAGTCAAGTGAGCATTCAGGCAGTGTCAGATTGGTTGAGGACAGAACACACATCTATAATGTTCAGTACTTCCTTCTGTGCCAAGCGGTGATGGAGTTTAACACACTGCCCATACAAATGTGTTGGCTTCAATCCCTGGGGAGTGTTTAGTGGGCCCATATGGGTGACATGGTATTAGGGGAAACTAAACCACAGGCTCTATGCCCCATGGCATCTTATTCCCTACACCCTATTCCCTACACCCTATTCCCTCCTCCCTATTCCCTACACCCTATTCCCTCCTCCCTATTCCCTACACCCTATTCCCTCCTTCCTATTCCCTACACCCTATTCCCTACACCCTATTCCCAACACCCCATTCCTTACACCCTATTCCCTACACCCTATTCCCTACACCCTATTCCCTACACTATATTCCCTCTGGCATATTCCCTTTACTCTATTCCCTAAAGTGAGCTGGTCAAATCTAGGGAATAGCTGGCCTTTATACCCTGTGAAATTGATATTAGTAAACATGTAATTACTAAATTGCTACAGAAGTTGATAACTTTGATGCTAACTATGGACAGTCCAGCTAACAAATGCTAAACTAAATATATTAAAATACCTAGCTACTATCCAAGCTGTCCCTCACAATCCCTCCTCAAAATTCTTAGCTATCAATATGTCTTTTTTTACTTTTCATCATTAAACTAGATACAGTAGCTATGACCATTCCAACAGGATTCCATCCTCATCCATTCTCTGCATTGGATTTCCTGACATGCATTTTAATTAGTACTCTATACCCCACATGGGCCCTATCATACACCCAACATGGGCCCTACCCAACACTGTTCATGGGCCCTATCCTACACCCATCATGGGCCCAACCCAACACCTATCATGGGCCCTATCCTACACCCATCATGGGCCCTATCCTACATCCATCATCGGCCCTATCCTACACCCATCATGGGCCCAACCCAACACCTATCATGGGCCCTAAAAGTAGTGCACTGCACTGTGGAAGGAATAACTTGCCATTTAGGAACCGTCTCCATCATTTACAGAAATACATTTTAATTCTTATTGGATGCCAGACAGCTGGTGTTAAATAAAATATGATAAATATGGACATACCAGATGATTAATATGGACATACCAGATGATAAATATGGACATACCAGATGATAACATGGACATTCCAGGTGATAACCATGGACATTTCAGATGATAACCATGGACATTCCAGGTGATAACCATGGACATTTCAGATGATAACCATGGACATTTCAGATGATAACCATGGACATTCCAGATGATAACATGGACATTCCAGGTGATAACCAAGGACATTCCAGATGATAACCATGGACATACCAGGTTATAACCATGGACATTCCAGATGATAACCATGGACATACCAGGTGATAACCATGGACATACCAGATAAGAGAGGGAAGAGAAGAAAAGAGGCGGAAGGGAAGGGACAAAATATGGGTCAGAGGGGAGGTAGAAAAGTGGTCGAGGAGTGTGGAAGTAAAAGAGAATGATGGGGGAGCATATGGAGAAGTGAGGTGGAGCAGAGGTGAGGTGGAGCAGGGTACAGGAGAGATGGAGGGGGAGTATGTGGGAGAAATGTGAGGTGGAGTAGAGGTGAGGTGGAGCAGGGTACAGGAGAGATGGAGGGGGAGTATGTGGGAGAAATGTGAGGTGGAGTAGATGGGAGTTTGATCAGAAGTAGAGGAGAGGTGGAGGGTATGTATGTTGAGAGAAAAGGAGTTGTAATAGAGTTGGACCCAGGAGATGAGTGGAGTTGGACCAAGGAGATGAGTGGAGTTGGATCCAGGAGATGAGTGGAGTTGGACCCAGGAGATGAGTTGAATTGGACCCAGGAGATGAGTGGAGTTGGACCCAGGAGATGAGTGGAGTTGGACCCAGGAGATGAGTGGAGTAGGACCCAGGAGATGAGTGGAGTTGGATCCAGGAGATGAGTGGAGTTGGATCCAGGAGATGAGTGGAGTTGGATCCAGGAGATGAGTTGAATTGGACACAGGAGATGAGTGGAGTTGGACCCAGGAGATGAGTTGAATTGGACACAGGAGATGAGTGGAGTAGGACCCAGGAGATGAGTTGAATTGGACACAGGAGATGAGTGATATTGAACCCAGGAGATGAGTTGCATTGGACACAGGAGATGAGTGAAATTGAACCCAGGAGATGAGTGGAGTTGGATCCAGGAGATGAGTGGAGTTGGACCCAGGAGATGAGTGGAGTTGGACCCAGGAGATGAGTGGAGTTGGACCCAGGAGATGAGTGGAGTTGGACCAAGGAGATGAGTGGAGTTGGACCCAGGAGATGAGTGGAGTTGGACCCAGGAGATGAGTGGAGTTGGACCAAGGAGATGAGTGGAGTTGGACCCAGGAGATGAGTGGAGTTGGACCCAGGGACGATGAATTAATTAGGCACATAAATCTGCAGGTATCCTAAGCCACATGAATTGTCAAAAATTGTGGATCATAAAAAAAAAAAAGAATTCTAATGGTTGCACATTAAATATTGTGTGTATGTGTTTCTGTGTGTAAGTTTCTATGTGTAAGTATTTCTGTGTGTAAGTTTCTATGCACATGTGTTTTTGTGTGTAAGTGTTTCTGTGTGTAAGTGTTTCTATGTGCATGTGTTTCTGTGTGTAAGTGTTTCTATGTGCATTTGTTTCTGTGTGTAAGTGTTTCTATGTGCATGTGTTTCTGTGAGTGTTTCTATGTGCATGTGTTTCTGTGTGTAAGTGTTTCTATGTGCATGTGTTTCCGTGCGCATGTGTTTCTGTGTGTAAGTGTTTCTATGTGCATGTGTTTCTGTGAGTGTTTCTATGTGCATGTGTTTCTGTGTGTAAGTGTTTCTATGTGCATGTGTTTCCGTGCGCATGTGTTTCTGTGTGTAAGTGTTTCTATGTGTAAGTGGTTCTTTGCACATGTGTTTCTGTGTGTGTTTCTGTGTGCATGTGTTTCTGTGTTTGTTTCCGTGCGCATGATTTTCTATGTGCATGTGTTTCTATGTGCATGTGTTTCTGGGCACATGTGTTTCTATGTGTAAGCGTTTCTTTGCACATGTGTTTCTGTGTTTGTTTCTGTGTGCATGTGTTTCCATGCGCATGTGTTTCTGTGTGTGTTTCTATGTGTATGTGTTTGATAGAAAAGTGTGTGGTTGTAAATGTTAATAAGTATATTCCAACTTAAAAATGTCAATGGCAAACGCACAATGAACAATGATGTCTACTAAGATGAATGTCGGAAGCCCATCACACTGAATCTAATTACAATGACCTGAACCCCTAACTCCTGACCCTAATATGTTACCCAAATAATAACCCTGAACCCCTAACTCCTGACCCTAATACGTTACCCAAATACTAACCCTGAACCCCTAACTCCTGACCCTAATACGTTACCCAAATACTAACCCTGAACCCCTATCCCTAACCCCTCATTCTCGTCTCTCCTTTCTTATAATCCGATAAATGGTGTAAACAATATATAGATTCAGATATTCTGTCCCATGACAATTTATATATTCAGTGAATCTGTCCCATGACAATTTCTATATTCAAATAATCTGTCCCATGCCAATTAACATATTTAGATAATCTGTCCCAAGACAATTTGTAGATTCAGATAATCTGTCCCATGACAGTCCATATATTCAGATAATCTGTCCCATTACAATCCACATATTCAGATAATCTGTCCCAGGACATTATATTGATTCAGATACTCTGTCCCATGACATTATATTGATTCAGTACATTCAAGTGCTAACACCGTAGATATCATCATCACCTGTTGCTTGAACAGATTTCATCTAGAAATATTTTAAATGATCTTGAATTTATAGTGAAAGGAGTGAAACAGCAATATGATCAGAAAAGAGGATAATCTACACAGAAATACTGTATGAAAGTGAGGTTGAGGGTAATATATTTTGCTGAATGAATAACACAGACATCCTCTGGCTAGGTGAAGGCTTCATCTGCTCAAATGGTTAACATCCCTTAATAGATCTCTCACCTTTACTAGAGTCAAAGTGACATTGAGGCATCACGCATAATACCCTGACCATTATGTACTAGAGTACCTTTGACCAGAACATACTTTGAAGGATGGGTCATTTGGAATGGGATATGAAAAATGTTAATGTGAGTGACTCTGAACACAACAACATGTAAACAATCTGACTACAGGTTGAGACCACTTTGTACTGGACAAGCACGCATTAAATTGCATCTTACTACATGTTCATACTATTGTACTTGTTCTACACCACTGATGCTGCAAGTACAATGTTCTGCCTTCTGACAAACATCGGATCTGACTCTGCAAGTACCCTGTTCTACCTTCTGACAAACATCGGATCTGACTCTGCAAGTACCATGTTCTATCTTCTGACAAACATCGGATCTGACTCTGCAAGTACCATGTTCTATCGTCTGACAAACATCGGATCTGACTCTGCAAGTACCATGTTCTATCTTCTGACAAACATCGGATCTGACTCTGCAAGTACCATGTTCTATCTTCTAAAAAACATCGGATCTGAATCTGCAAGTACCATGTTCTATCTTCTGACACACATAGGATCTGATGCTGCAAGTACAATGTTCTACATTCTGACAAACATAGGATCTGACACTGCAAGAACCATCAGGTTCAACCTTCTAACAAACATAGGATCTGATGCTGCAAGTACCATGTTCTAACTTCTAGGATATAAAGGAGTAAGGGAGAAAGAAGGATACTATGTGAGAGTCTTTATGTGAGAAAGAAGGGGTGTTAATAACCAAGCTCTGCAGGCCAGTCCTGACATTTGTTCTGTCATGAAATGGAATGAACCTGATAGACAAACTGAAAAGGGTCTAAATGAGAAAGCAAACGTCTGAACCACTGATAAACAAACTAAAGAGTTCTTTATGAGAAGCACTGAAGCCCTGGTGGACATACTGGTGGGGTCTTAATAGAAATAACTGGACCATTTGTAAACACACTGCGTTGCTACAGATGTAAGCTGTGTTATACTGGCTATATATCACAACCTCTAAAAAATTTGTCTCATTTGATTCTTAAACACTGAATGTGTATGGCAGGCATCCCAAATCACACCACCTATTCTCTTTCTCTCACATATTTCCATCCTTTCATCTTTCCATTTCTCCTTCTCTGCTCCATCCCTCCCTCTTTCCATTACTCCTCCTCTGCTCCATCCCTCCCTCTTTCCATTACTCCTCCTCTGCTCCATCCCTCCCTCTTTCCATTACTCCTTCTCTGCCCCATCCTTTCATCTTTCCATTCCTCCTCCTCTGCTCCATCCCTCCCTCTTTCCATTACTCCTCTGCTCCATCCCTCCCTCTTTCCATTTCTCCTCCTCTGCTCCATCCCTCCCTCTTTCCATTCCTCCTTCTCTGCCCCATCCCTCCCTCTTTCCATTTCTCCTCCTCTGCTCCATCCCTCCCTCTTTCCATTCCTCCTTCTCTACTCCACCCCTCTCCCTTCCCCATCAGAGTGTTTTGTGAAAGACCCTGGTGCATTGGACCTATTGTTGTGTTGTAGTAACAAGCTCAAAGGACACAGCCTGTTCACAAAAGAGGGACATGCTCTTATCAGGACGGGTGGTAAAATAAGCAGCATTCGTTTTGTATGAGAGACAAAAGAACGGAATATTATTCATCAATGTTAATGAGCTTCTGACCAATGAAAGCCTGACTTGGGGATTCCTTTGTTGTTGACTACCGCCCTTTAAATGGATGGTTCAGGGGTTTGGCACTGAAACCCATTATCTACTTCCCCAGAGTGAGATTAACTTGGGGAAACCATTTATATGTCAGCATGCATTTTGAAAAACTGTTGTGCATTTGCTAACTAGCATTAGCACAATGACTGGAAGGAGGATGGCGAGGGAGAGCGTGGAGGGAGATGGAGAGAAGAATGGTGGGAGACATTACTGGAGGAATGGAGTCATAGTGGAAAAGGGGAAAACGAGAAAGGTTGAGGGATAAACTACATACATAACAGACTTGTTTGCTTTCTATATGTAGACTTCCAGTCATTGCACTAAAGCTAGGAAGCATGGGTTCACAAAGCAACCTCTTCCATCATACTTCCTTTATACTGGAACTTCTATACCAGGTCACCTGACTTCCTTTATACTGGAACTTCGATACCAGGTCACTTGACTTCCTTTATACTGGAACTTCTATACCAGGTCACCTGACTTCCTTTATACTGGAACTTCTATACCAGGTCACCTGACTTCCTTTATACTGGAACTTCTATACCAGGTCACCTGACTTCCTTTATACTGGAACTACTATACCAGGTCATCTGATTTCCTTTATACTGGAACTACTATACCAGGTCACGTGACTTCCTCTATAGTGGAAGTACTATACCAGTTCATCTGACTTCCTTTATACTGGAACTGTCACGTCCTGGCTGTGCCCCTAGCCATCTCTGCGCTGGGCTCGGGGCATAGCCAGGACAGGACAGGAGGTGGCCTCTAGCCACCTCTAATCCTTTTTTTTTGGTTTCCCCAATTGGAGGCAAGTGTTGGTTATTGCCTCCAATTGGGGACCCTATTTCATTTCGGTTTGTTGGCCATGTTGGTGTGGTTCATTTTGGTTTTGTCCTGTTGATGTTAACCCACGTCACCTGGTTGCTGCCTTTTGTTTTGTTTGAGTTTTGTTTTCATTAAAAGATGGGTTATCTCCAGTACCTCTACTCTGCGCCTGTATCCTTCTCCTCCCACGAGCGTGACAGAATGAACCACCAAAAGGAGACATGGCAGAGATGGACGGTAGGGGAACTCCTCTGTTGGCTGGATAGCGATAGAGAGGAGGAGGAGAACCCCTACCGTCCCCTGCGGCACAGCGGGCAAACACAGCATTGACCCAGGAGGAGACGTCGACGAAAGAGACAAAATCAATCCTCTGGGTGTCCGCCCCAAGAATTTCTTGGGGGGGTGCTGTGGGGGCAAGCAGAGGACCCTGAGGCGTGGCCGCGATCCCCGGAGGGGTGGAAGGAAGAGACCTTGCCACCTATGCTCACATGCGGGGTGGTCCAGGTGCCCCAGCCCTGTCCGGTGCCAGCCCCTGGTCGCCGCCGCCAGCTCCTCCCGCTGCCCAGTGGTCGCCGCTGCCAGAACCGTCCGGCGGCGCCCTCTCCTGCCCTGCAGCCGCCGCCTCGTCCCGCGCCGCCCTCTCCTGCCCTGCAGCCGCCACCTGTCCCGGCCTCAGCGGCGCCCTTGCCTGTCCCGGCCTCAGCGGCGCCCTCGCCTGTCCCGGCCTCAGCGGAGCCTTCGCGTGTCCCTCCGCAAAGGCGCGGGCTCCTGACCACAAGACCGGGAGGACAACATCCGGACCGGCGGAGGTTCAGCGCCCGGAGCTGCCGGCACAGGCCGGGGAGGCGGAGCCGCAGGGACAGGGACCCTATTTAAGGCCTAGTCCACACGGACACGGGTATTTTTATAACCGGAGTTTTTTTTCCTCCGTTTAAAAAAAAAAACCCATCCACACATGCTCGGTTTAAAATAAATTTCCGTCCACATGAAAACACAAAAACGCGCTGTCAAGAGCATGCCACACCAGCAGGCGGCGATATAACCCAAATCGTAAAGTCACCTTGGCCAATCAGAAGCCTAGAAAAAAGTTATTACCGGTTCCGCTAGACTAACAACATGACGAACAGAGGAAAGGGAGAGTCGTATGTTTAGACTGATGGCGAAGTTGAGATTTTACTTAATGTCACACGTGAATATAAAGTTAACAAAACACATGAAAATGTGGACTGGGAGTGTTGTCATTAGCAGTGCCCTGCGTAGAATTGCATTCTGACGCCTTTGTTCCTCAATATAGTGATATAATTGAGCATGTATCTGTATACATGTTAGAAGCCCTGTTAGCAGCACAGTTGTTATAAGCACGATTTGGGCTACATCCGCCATTGCAAAGAATCGTCAACAAACATCAACAAAGCAGTTAGCGGCGCACAATATGACGTCAAACACAGCGGATAACGGCGCACACTCTGACGTCGCAAGGCAAAAAACCCGGTTATACTGTCCACATGACAACACTGTAACCGGCGTTTCTGAAAATGCTCACCCTGGCCGGAGTTTTCAAAAATGTTCGGTTACAGTGCCCTGAAACTGCGTTTTCTTGTGGACGGAAGGCCGAACCACGTAAAAAAAGTCACGGTTATAAAAATACCCGTGTTCGTGTGGACTAACCCACATCACTGGTTGTTGCCTTTTGTTTTGTTTGAGTTTTGTTTTCATTAAAAGATGGATTATTTCCAGTACCTCTACTCTGCGCCTGTATCCTTCTCCTCCCACGACCGTGACAGGAACTACTATACCAGGTCATCTGATTTCCTCTATACTGGAACTATTATACCATTTACCATTCTATACCACCTTTATAATGGGCAGACATTTTTAAATGGATCCACCAGGTCATATGACATCATTTTATAAATCCCAAAGTATCCTTTAGGGTTTACATTTTCTTAGACGACACAAAAACATGGACTAAATCAGACAGCGAGTCCACTTCCTACTTAAGTCCAATCACTATTCTGTTTGAAGTACTTCCAAAGTGTTTTTTTTCCCCTTGTCTTGTCCTTAACCTCGGTTCTTGTTCTGTAAGTGCAGAGCTTTAAGCTGATTGGCCAAAAGTCAAAGATGAGAGTGAATCCAAGATTATGATTACAGCAAGAACCATCTTTTTATTCTATTACACACAGCGTCAAAATGGCATCCCATGAAATTTGATATAATTGCTTTGAAGTACATAAAGTATCATTGTTTGTGCACTAGTTTCAATCTCTTTGATGATTTTCATTCAAATGTAAAACAAATATTTGCCTTCTATTCACATGTACTGCCATGGAAGGAATATATTACTATTGTAGCACTCCTGCAAAGCATACACACCATACTGAACCAACACCAGCCAGTGTCCCATGAAGGGAATAGGGAGTTGTTTAGGCTACCGGCTGAGTCTCCCAACAGAGCCAGGCATTCTTTCCCCACAGAGCCAGGCAGTCTTTCCCCACAGAGCCAGGCAGTCTTTCCCCACAGAGCCAGGCAGTCTTTCCCCACAGAGCCAGGCAGTCTTTCCCCACAGAGCCAGGCAGTCTTTCCCCACAGAGCCAGGCAGTCTTTCCCCACAGAGCCAGGCATTCTTTCCCTACAGAGCCAGGCAGTCTTTCCCCACAGAGCCAGGCAGTCTTTCCCCACAGTGCCAGGCAGTCTTTCCCCACAGAGCCAGGCAGTCTTTCCCCACAGTGCCAGGCAGTCTTTCCCCACAGAGCCAGGCAGTCTTTCCCCACAGAGCCAGGCATTCTTTCCCCACAGAGCCAGGCGGTCTTTCCCCACAGAGCCAGGCGGTCTTTCCCCACAGAGCCAGGCATTCTTTCCCCACAAAGCCATGGAAGTTTTGCCAGGTCTGTATGTACCTACAGTATGAAGCTGCCCTAAAATGTTCTCCATACTGAGGATTTTTTCAGACTGTGTCCAAAGAATTTCTCCACGCTAAGGCTTTTTCTACAGGCCTTTTCGACAGGGTGTCTTAAAATATACCAATGCCTTTTCATGCTTCTCTTGGGTCCTTCAGGAGGCAGTTTGAGGAACACACATTGACTGGTGCCTCAACCTGAATTGCATGGGCAGATGCATATATGCCGGTGCTAAAATACCACTGCTGTGTCGCTGTGGGCCTGATGGCAGCCATAAGCTCCTATTAACTAATCATCCAATCAGAGGAATAGTCAGAGGCAGAGAGGAGGAAATGGAGTCCTGATCTGTTGCCAGTGGTGATGTGGATCTGTGATGACATTCTGATCACAGAGGGGAGGCCATAATGCTCATTCAGCGGACACAAACACACACACACACACACACACACACAACGGTTTGCTAAAGGCCTCATTATATTCCACCCTCCCCCCAAGGGAGAGTTGCGTGAGATCCTTTCAGTTGATTCACTGTCAAAGCAATATTACCCCGATCTTCAACACACATCAGGCTAAATTGGCCTCTGGCGAGCTGCGTCATCATCTAAATGTCTGGAGATGGATTCTATGATTGACTGAGTGGTTGACTTCTTTACAGAATAAGGATTTCTGATTGATTACTTTAGGAACAGCATAATGATTATTTGCTGCATTGATGCCTAGCACCATAAACTTAAAACTTAGCCCAACTGTAAGCTTAGATTTTTCACCATTATATAGTTACGTCAGAAAAACCAACATGTACTTAGCTATCTTCTTTAAATGGGAACCCTTTTTTCAGTTGTTTTTACTTATCCTAAACCTTATTCTTACCCTAGCACCCAAACCTAAACCCTTAATGTCTAACCATAACCCTCAAATTTCAAGTTTTCATGTTTATTTGTACAATGAAAATGAATATGACATGGCACCTAACAAACTGCGTAGTTAGAGTTAAGAAGAAGAGTATATAAGCAAAAATATATCTAGACAGAAAATAATACTGAAATAAATCAACAATGTAAACTAGCTGTACAATAGCAGCAATTTAAAAAAGAATACTGTAAACTAGAAGCAATCTGGGTAGTATTTTGATATAGTAGCAATCTGGTTAGTATTTTGATAGAGCAGCAATCTGGTTAGTATTTTGATAGAGTAGCAATCTGGGTAATATTATTGAACATTTAGATATGGCAGTAATTAGGTAATATGCTTATGAATAGTGGCATAGCACACTACATCTACGTAGTGAGAATTAAGAAAAAGACAATTTACACACAGCTTTAAATATATCAAGAGGATAATGTGATCATATACATAACACTGTACATAGCAGGAGTTTAAATAGTACTGTAGATTAACAGCAATATTGGTAGTAGTATTGAATATTGTAGAAATGGCAAGTATGGCAGTAATATACAAAGAAAAACAAAACATGTACTAGCATGGATTTTAAATATTCGAATGTCCATTAAAGTACCTGAAAGGGTATCAGAGCATCTGGAATGTTCGTGTGTAATCATTATGGTCATAGATCAATGTTAGTTGATTGAGGAGCCTTATGGCCTGTGGAAAAAAACAGTTTTTGAGACTGGAAGTGCGTGCTCCGATGCTCTGGTAGTGTCTACCAGACGGCAGCAGTGTGAACAGACCATAACTTGGGTGACTGTGATCTTTGATGATGTCCGTTCTTTCCTCAGGCATCATGTATGGTAGATGCCTTGCACGGAGGGAAGATGCTTTCAATGGTGAACCTGTAAAAATTAGTGAGAGTCTTTGTAGATATCCCAAATTTCTCACAACTGGAGTTAAGGTTAGAACCCTAATTCTAACCTTAAATCCAGTTGTGAGTTTTGCTCTAAACTAAAGCTGTCAATTTTTTTAAATAATGAAACACATAAACATCTATTTAACCACAGATAGCGGACATTTTGTGTCCTATCTGTCCCCTATATAGTTAAATCAGCAATACGCAACAGTCCTGGGCAGCTATGTCGGAAAAGTGTTGGGTTTGTATTGCCAGGGCTGTGGGAAAAAGTCCAACCAAATATGAGGATGTATGTCCTCACTGCTGTATGTCTCTTTGATTAAGTTTTTACAAAAAATAAGTAATAAAGGGCTGTGGGTTAGGGTTAGGGTTAGAGTTAATGTTGGATTAAGCCTATTCTAGGACAAAAAATTGTTCAATAGAAAACTCAGTTTGTTTTCTTAGTCCTAGACTAGGCTTAATCTGTGTTTGCAAAACCGGCCCTTAGACATTGATAAATCTAGATGGATGACATATGGACAGATTTGTGTCAGAGATAAAACATTTTATAGTGAAAAAAGTTAAAATATCAATTGTCACACGTTATCTAATCTATACTGAATTATACTCCCTTATAGGCTACTGAAGTCTCCATACAATAACTGGCTTAGTATGTTTTTCAGTGGAATGATAGGTGACATTACATCTGGTCTACTCCATGTAAAATCTGAATTAGAAAAAAAGTATCATCATTTGTCAATGGAAGCAACTAAAAACTGAAACCATTCAATTGTGATATAAATACCCTTTTTAACATATATATAGCATAACCCACTTATACCAGCATTCAGTAATCAGGAATATTATTTAGACCAACATTCAGTAATCAGGAATCCAATTTAGACCAGAATTCAGTAATCCGGAATATAATTTAGACCAGCAGTCAGTAATCATTAATATAATTTAGACTATCATTCAGTAATCAGGAATATAGTTTAGACCAACATCAAACTGCCTGAAAATGACTCTTCTCAAATCGTCTGAAAATTATTAATATCAAACCGTCTGCCGCCTGTTAATGACTCATCTCAAACTGCCTGGATATGACTCATCTCAAACCGCCTGGAAATTACACATCCTAAAACCGCCTGCTGATGACTCATCTCAAATAAACCACCTGCTAATGAATCATCTGAAACCACCTGCAAATTACTCATCTCAAACCGCCTGCAAATGACTAATCTTAAACCGACTGCAAATAACTAATCTTAAACCGCCTGCTAAGGACTCATTTCAAACTGCCTGCTAATGAATCACCTGTAATATCTGATCTCACGCTACCTGCTAATGAATCATCTCTAATAAGTGATCTCACACTACCTGCAAGTTATTTATCTGCAATTACTCTTTAATGACTCATCAACTAGAAATACCTGAGCCCTGCTGTTGAGGCTGGTGCCCTGTACTACCTTACTTTCATAATAATAAATGCAGAGGCATGTAATGAAAATACTTATTTCCCTTTACTTTCTCATCTAAATTGCACAATCAAATGTACTTTTTATCTACATTTATCAATTGCATCTTCTAATAATTTTGGTTCTCTTATGGTAGGCCTATATTGACACAGACAGACAGACAGACAGATAATGGATTAACCTACTAAATAACAACAAACAAATATAGCCTCAGAACTAAAAATATCTTCATGATGTCTACAACAACATCTACTGCAGTATTTGGACTGTAGACAGAAGGGCGAAGCTATGGTTTGTGATGAGTGATACTACAGCTTAATGTATGTCTGTGTGAGTAAGTGATAGGGGAGGTGGAGAAACTCTAAGTAAATGGTGGTAACATGAAACTCCAACCATTTCTTTACTACAGAATTTACCCCATACAGTTGTTTAGAGCTAACAGTGCTTCACACTGCCAGCTGAAAATTAGACTACTTTTATATGCACAAATAACAACATCATTACTACTGTAATTCAATTCACAAACCACTATCCAGCATTTCATCTTCAAAATACGTCATGGCCTCAATGGACCAGGTTATGCAAGAACATTTTCATGTCTGTGGGTCTGTCTGGTGTCTGGATGTGGGACTGTCTGATGTCTGGATGTGGGTCTGTCTGGTGTCTGGATGTGGGACTGTCTGATGTCTGGACGTGGGGCTGTCTTATGTCTGGATGTGGGACTGTCTGGTGTCTGGATGTGGGACTGTCTGATGTCTGGATGTGGGACTGTCTGATGTCTGGATGTGGGACTGTCTGGTGTCTGGACGGTGGGCTGTCTTATGTCTGGATGTGGGACTGTCTGATGTCTGGATGTGGGACTGTCTGGTGTCTGGACGGTGGGCTGTCTTATGTCTGGATGTGGGACTGTCTGATGTCTGGATGTGGGACTGTCTGGTGTCTGGACGGTGGGCTGTCTTATGTCTGGACGTGGGGCTGTCTTATGTCTGGATGTGGGACTGTCTGATGTCTGGATGTGGGACTGTCTGATGTCTGTATGTGGGACTGTCTGATGTCTGGATGTGGGACTGTCTGGTGTCTGGACGGTGGGCTGTCTTATGTCTGGATGTGGGACTGTCTGATGTCTGGATGTGGGACTGTCTGGTGTCTGGACGGTGGGCTGTCTTATGTCTGGACGTGGGACTGTCTGATGTCTGGATGTGGGACTGTCTGGTGTCTGGATGTGGGACTGTCTGATGTCTGGATGTGGGACTGTCTGATGTCTGGATGTGGGACTGTCTGGTCTCTGGATGTGGGACTGTCTGGTGTCTGGACGGTGGGCTGTCTTATGTCTGGATGTGGGACTGTCTGATGTCTGGATGTGGGACTGTCTGGTGTCTGGACGGTGGGCTGTGTTATGTCTGGACGTGGGGCTGTCTTATGTCTGGATGTGGGACTGTCTGATGTCTGGATGTGGGACTGTCTGATGTCTGGATGTGGGACTGTCTGATGTCTGGATGTGGGACTGTCTGGTGTCTGGACGGTGGGCTGTCTTATGTCTGGATGTGGGACTGTCTGATGTCTGGATGTGGGACTGTCTGGTGTCTGGACGGTGGGCTGTCTTATGTCTGGACGTGGGACTGTCTGATGTCTGGATGTGGGACTGTCTGGTGTCTGGATGTGGGACTGTCTGATGTCTGGATGTGGGACTGTCTGATGTCTGGATGTGGGGCTGTCTGGTGTCTGGATGTGGGACTGTCTGATGTCTGGATGTGGGACTGTCTGATGTCTGGATGTGGGACTGTCTGGTGTCTGGATGTGGGACTGTCTGGTGTCTGGACGGTGGGCTGTCTTATGTCTGGATGTGGGACTGTCTGATGTCTGGATGGTGGGCTGTCTTATGTCTGGATGTGGGACTGTCTGATGTCTGGATGTGGGACTGTCTGGTGTCTGGATGTGGGACTGTCTGGTGTCTGGATGTGGGACTGTCTGATGTCTGGATGTGGGACTGTCTGGTGTCTGGATGTGGGACTGTCTGGTGTCTGGATGTGGGACTGTCTGATGTCTGGATGTGGGACTGTCTGATGTCTGGATGTGGGACTGTCTGGTGTCTGGATGTGGGACTGTCTGATGTAGGGATGTGGGGCTGTCTGATGTCTGGATGTGGGAATGTCTGATGTCTGGACGTGAGGCTGTCTGATGTCTGTGTCTGATGTTTAAATGTGGGTCTGTCTAGTGTCTGATGTTTAAATGTGAGTCTGTTTGATGTTTGAATGTGGGTTTGTTTATGGGTGTAGGTCTGTCTGTTGATGGGTGTAGGTCTGTCTGTTGATGGATGTGGGTCTGTCTGTTGAAGGATGTAGGTCTGTTTGTTAATGGGTGTGATTCTGTCTGTTGATAGGTGTAGGTCTGTTGATGGGTGTGGGTCTTTCTGTTGATGGGTGTAGGTCTGTCTGTTGATGGGTATGGGTCTGTCTGTTGATGGGTGTAGGTCTGTCTGTTGAAGGGTATGGGTCTGTCTGTTGAAGGGTATGGGTCTCTCTGTTCATGGGTGTAGGTCTGTCTGTTGATGGATGTGGGTCTGTCTGTTGAAGGATGTAGGTCTGTTTGTTAATGGGTGTGATTCTGTCTGTTGATAGGTGTAGGTCTGTTGATGGGTGTGGGTCTTTCTGTTGATGGGTGTAGGTCTGTCTGTTGATGGGTATGGGTCTGTCTGTTGATGGGTGTAGGTCTGTCTGTTGAAGGGTATGGGTCTGTCTGTTGAAGGGTATGGGTCTGTCTGTTGATGGGTGTAGGTCTGTCTGTTGATGGGTGTAGGTCTGTCTGTTGATGGGTGTAGGTCTGTCTGTTCATGGGTGTAGGTCTGTCTATTGATGGGTGTAGGTCTGTCTGTTCATGGGTGTAGGTCTGTCTGTTCATGGGTGTAGGTCTGTCTGTTCATGGGTATGGGTCTGTTTGTTGATGGGTGTAGGTCTGTCTGTTCATGGGTGTAGGTCTGTCTGTTCATGGGTGTAGGACTGTCTGTTCATGGGTATGGGTCTGTTTGTTGATGGGTGTAGGTCTGTCTGTTCATGGGTGTAGGTCTGTCTGTTCATGGGTGTAGGTCTGTCTGTTGATGGGTGTAGGTCTGTCTGTTCATGGGTATGGGTCTGTTTGTTGATGGGTGTAGGTCTGTCTGTTCATGGGTGTAGGTCTGTCTGTTCATGGGTGTAGGTCTGTCTGTTCATGGGTGTAGGTCTGTCTGTTCATGGGTGTGGGTCTGACTGGTGTTTAGAAATAGCATCTTAAATGATAAACTACTACTACAGATTTTCACCAGGTTAGACATTCGGTAGTGCCCTATGTTGGAAATTATGCCTTGTGGGATACAGAGTTCTTAGCACACAGCCCTGATCGCGTTATTTCTACACACACCCAAACACACACACACACAAACACACACACACACACACACACACACACAAACACATCCTACCCTAGAACCAGAAATGGAGGACACAAAACTAATTAAACAAGCTTTAATGTCTCTCCTTCTCATTACTGTAGCAACTGATGGCCTAGCGACGGAGGCCCTGCCAGCCTTGGAATTACTAACCGCTCACCAAATGGAACCCTATTGCCTACACTATGCACTATATTCATGCCAAGCATATTGGGTAGGGTGCTATTTGGGATGAAGATCTGAAACGCCTGGGTAGCATTGACAGCATGTGTGTAAGCTCCCAAACAGAAACAGCCTCTCCCAGAATGTACATATCCTCCGTCAGGGGATATACTGCAGAAGAGAGTACAGCAGAGTAGAACAGAGTAGAGTACAGTAAAGTATAGAAAGATAGATTAGAGCACAATAGAGAATGTTAGAGCAAAGTACAATAAAGTAGAGTAGTACATAATAAAGCAGAGCATGTTATAGCATAATATACTGTAGTACAAAAGAGGTACCTCTCAGGCCAAGTGATCATTAGTTCAAGTATTTCAATTGTACTTAATGTGTCTTAGTTTTTGCATACTACTTAGCCTGGGCCCTTGTATCAACAGTGAGTTGCTAGGTATATACTTGGCCTAGGGTGGTGTAGGGGGTTTGAGAGAGGCAGGGTGGTGTAGGGGGTTTGAGAGAGGCAGGGGAGGTGTAGGGGGTTTGAGAGAGGCAGGGTGGTGTAGGGGGTTTGAGAGAATTTGCCTCTCTCAAACACCCTACACTACCCTAACCCCAACCTCTGCACTCATACCCTAACCTCTACACCCTAACCCCAACCTCTACACTCATACCCTAACCTCTACACCCTAACCCCAACCTCTACACTCATACCCTAACCTCTACACCCTAAACCCAACCTCTACACTCATACCCTAACCTCTACACCCTAAACCCAACCTCTACACTCATACCCTAACCTCTACACCCTAACCCCAACCTCTAAACTCATACCCTAACCTCTACACCCTAACCCCAACCTCTACACTCATACCCTAACCTCTACACCCTAACCCCAACCTCTACCCTAACCTCTACACCCTAAACCCAACCTCTACCCTAACCTCTACACCCTAACCCCAACCTCTACACTCATACCCTAACCTCTACACCCTAAACCCAACCTCTACACTAATACCCAGAGAAAATGGATAGCGCTTATATTAATATTGGTATTTTATGAAATATCCAAACCTAGATACGTACTGTAGGTAAAATATGTTGGAAACCTGAGAGATTAACACACATCAAATCAATCCCCTTCCTCCCTCCTACAGCCTCTATCTGTCTAACTGCCCCTGTAATCTCAAGTGTATCCTGCAATTCTGCTGTCTTTATAGACAAACAATGGACAGTTCTGCTTGCATCCCAAATCTTACCATTACCCTAAAGGGTCCTGGTCAAAAGCTGTGCACTATAAAGGCAATAGGGTGCCTTTTGGGACTTAACCGTGGTTACAAAATGTTAAGGGGTTTTGCAATCAGCTGAACGGGTTGACATGTGAGCTCAGCCTAGCAGAGCAATGAAAACAACTCCTGAATCTGGGAAAAGTTAGGATTAGTGAAGAGGACTCCAAAAGTCACTAAGACCAAGTCACAAACAAGGTTAGAAGGGATGCAGCCGGCAATCCGCCTCGTAATCAAGTCAACGTTTTAGAAACATTTATTGATACTGAGCTTTTTTATAAAGGTATCAGATTAATCACGAGGATATTATGATCATAGTAGAGCTAGTCAGGGATGCTGTCGCTTCACCAACAAACAGAAACAACCCAATAACACCAGAGATCAAGGTTGTGACAACTCAACGCTACTTGGCCACAGGGAAAATGCAGCTATGCAGCACCGATGAACTACATACATCTTTGTCATCTGTCAGTAGAGTATCACACAATAAATGCCCTCCCCAGACCTCATATCGTCTGACAGATTATTTGGTTTCGTTGTGATGTTCGGCAACTACAGAGAAACAAAGCCGACTTCATGGCCATAGTGGGCCACACAGTCTAGTTGGTGCTATAGATGGGACCCATAATTGCACAAATTACTGCACTATCAAAAGATTAATGCGCATTTCTTTACAAGCTGCCAGACATGTAAGAGGCTGACAATTAGCTGAAAATATTTTGACTAGTCAATATATCAGTCTTGGTTTCATGTTTAATCAGTGAAACTTAGCCTACATTTTTATTTTAATATCTTTATTTCAATAAGGCAACATGACACATTCTTCTCCAGTATTGCTATGATGAATTCACTGACAGATCCCTCCCCTATAAGCCAATCACTGTGGGCATAGTAAGTAGACTTGTTCGTGGAACATGACATCATCCATAGGAAAGGGGCCAACCCCGCCCTTTCTCTTAGCTTAAGACTTCTCCCCATTTCTTAGTAAAAGTTGGTCTTAGCAGCTTTGTGAATAGGTTTTAAGAAGAAACTCTTAGCTAGGAACTTTTAGTGCTGTTTAGGAGTCCTCCTATTTGTAAGATAAAATGTTTTGTGAATACGGCCCCAGAATCCTATTGAGATTGAGTCCTGAACCCCATAGAGATAGAGACCAGAACCCCATGGAGATAGAGACCAGAATCCCATGGAGATAGAGACCAGAACCCTATGGAGATAGAAACCAGAACCCCATGGAGATAGTGATCAGAACCCCATGGAGATAGAGACCAGAACCCCATGGAGATAGAGACCAGAACCCCATGGAGATAGAGATCAGAATCCCATGGAGATAGAGACCAGAACCCCATGGAGATAGAGACCAGAACCCCATGGAGATAGAGACCAGAATCCCATGGAGATAGAGACCAGAACCCTGTGAAGATAGTGATCAGAACCCTATGGAGATAGAGACCAGAACCCCATGGAGATAGAGACCAGAATCCCATGGAGATAGAGCTCTATGGCGATGGAAATCATAGCCCTAGGTAGACAAGAGACATGTGTAGATAGAATGCCTTTTCAGGAAATATGATGCAGATTATGAATCAAAGATTATTTTACTCCATGTTTCTCATATTGCTTTGATGTTGTTGTTTTTGATTGACTGTGAGTCTCAGGTGCTCCTTAACACTTCCTGCTGTCACCCAATTAAATATTCAACCCTCTTATCAGACAACAAACAGACCCGAACAGCCAGGGGTCAGACACGCTACGAATCTCAAAGCAGTAAATCCCCCAAACAAAATGCTGTCCAGCTAAATCCAAACTAGGCTGTATATGTGTGTTACTGTGTTTGTGTGCGTATGTGTGTGTGTTTCGTGTAGTTTGGACTAGATCAATAGAAATCCTTTGTTACGCCAGCATCACTGGCATCTTGAGAATTGCCTTATTTGATCTTGGTTAACTTGAGAACGACACAGCATCGAAATTCACTATATAACCTTTCACATAAAGACAAGCGGAGTGCATGAAAGGAACAGCGAAGTTATTATTTTCTGTTCAACTCCTCAAGCGTAATGATATGAGTGTTGTGTTATGGGAACCATGCCTCACCATTCTTGGTTTAGTTTCAACTCCATTTGTAGAGCTTATGAACAATACCACACAATTAGTTTAACATCCAGTACAAAGAATGGTTAGCATGATGGGATTCAAATGCACCACAAGTATTTTAGAAAACAGTGACAATGACAATTAAGAGGTTTCTATTGCAGTTTTCCACACAAATTGTTTTATATTTAAGGAAGATAGTAAAATGTTCGCAATTTTTTGTGAAAAGAGACTCAATAGTCATTCGTATAACAGTCCATGTATTACAGTTAATTTGCAGAATAATGGATAAATAAGGATAGGGTAATAAATTAATCCTTTACAATTCCTCCTTTTTGTCCCATAAGGGACAATACAAACAAAAATAATTAATTTATTAAAATAATGCATTTATTACAATAATTAAATTCCTCAGAAGAATTACATATCAGAAACATCCTGGATCTTAAGGATCAGGAGGTTACAGTTACTTTAAATCAAGACAGTTGTTATGGTTATTCAAATTATACAAAATACCAGAAACTGAAACAGGAGGATCTGGCTCTTCTTCTATAATGGGAGGGTCCATCATCGTAGCTGACCTGTGGTTCACCACACTGGGCCAAGGCCCCTTCTGGGTTTGATGTATACCATCGTGACAACTCCAGGTTAACTATGTGAATATTTCGCCTTGTGGTGTAATCAGTATATATGGGCATCAGTAAATCAGTAAGTTAGTTAGTCAGTAGGTTTCAGATCTGGGAGAATTAGTTATGTTAAACATTGGGATATCTCAAACTAAGGCATGTCTCTCAGTTCCATGCTAAACTGATCCTTTGTGCAAAACAGGAGACTCAGAACCAGTCGGCAGCTGATGCGCACAATAAATACTAAAAGGGCCATTCAAAGGGCTGTAACTACTATGATTAAAATTACTATACCAACCCATTCAAAGGGCTATAACTACTATGATTAAAATGACTATACCAACCCATTCAAAGGGCTATAACTACTATGATTACAATGACTATACCAACCCATTCAAAGGGCTATAACTACTATGATTACAATGACTATACCAACCCATTCAAAGGGTTATAACTACTACGATTACAATGACTATACCAACCCATTCAAAGGGTTATAACTACTACGATTACAATGACTATACCAACCCATTCAAAGGGCTATAACTACTATGATTACAATGACTATACCAACCCATTCAAAGGGCTATAACTACTATAATTAAAATGACTATACCAACCCATTCAAACCCCACTCATCAATATTGACCCCATAGTTCAGCTATCCTGGAGAATGGTTCTTTGATGTCATCACTGTGGGCCTGGTGGAAAACTTGTATCATTTCATTAAGTAGGTCAGAGACAATGGAGTTCTAGTAACATTCTTGTTCATTCAAAGCACAGGTTCCTCCCTGAGAGGCCAACAGAGAAAGCAAGCGGGTAGCTTCTGGCTCCTCAGAAATCAGATTACTGGACCTAGTGGTCGCATTAACAAGATGTTCTACCTCCAAAGCTAAACCACACACCTGATCCAAGGACTGCATCATACCGTACATGGGCAGTAGCATGCCAATCGTTCGAGTGCCCCAGCTCTGCTTATGGGTCAGCTAGGATAGGTCACGTGTGTACTGCTGGCTACAATAAAGCACAGTTAGAGTCTTGGAACAGACTACCACCTGATGGCCTGGGTGTATCACCTGACGCTCCAATTTTGGAGTACAGTAGAACACAGTTCAATTGATTAATGTGGATGGGTTAATTATAGAGAATACAATTCTAACTTCGTATCTCACAGGCACATGGGTTATCGTTACTTTTCCTGGGCAGTTGTTATTTAGTACGGCTGCTTTATCCTGGTCCCATGAGGCTGTTTTACACATTCGGGCAGAAGATTTTTGTGAGGCAGAGAGAAGACACTGTTGTCTTAAGAGACCCTGGTGTCAACAGACATTCTAATGGGCTATCCTGTCTCCCTTGCAAACAGTGTGGTTTCCTAATGGAGGAGGGGCAGCTTGTCTGCTTTTTACCTCTGGTTTCAATTGAGTTGTACATTTGTGTGGGACGAGTGTTGGTTTTCTTTTGTCCCACGGGCCACCAATTGCACCTGGATACCTCGACCAATGAGAGCACCTGCTCCTCATCAGCTCCCTTTTTGGGGTTGAAATGATGAATTACATGCATACAGTGTAAAACTTGTTAGGGATATTTAGCCTTTTATCTAATTGTAATGTATAGAAAATGTATACACCATTTTCCCTAATAATTGGTGTGGAGAATATATAGGCTGTTTTGACAAAGACCTGTTTTGGGGAGAACCGCTGTCGGAGCCATTCTTTGTTACTAGTTAAATTTAGTCCTCCTGCTATGCAATTTGCCCCTGTTGGATATTATACAAATATCTTCTGCCTTCTTGCCTGGGACCTTATTGCAATTCAGGTGTATGTCTTCATATGGGCTCCTACTAAGGTCCCTGCTAGGTCTATTCTTCCCCCTTTGGATTTTGCTTTCCCCAAAATGTGTTGTTGAAGTGTGTGGCCTCTGTGGTGGAAGTGTTGAGGTGCAGTGTGAGGGTGCAGTGGTGGAAGTGTTGAGGTGCAGTGTGTGGGTGAGTGGTGGAAGTGTTGAAGTGCAGTGTGTGGGTGAGTGGTGGAAGTGTTGAGGTGCAGTGTGAGGGTCTAATTTGAGGGTGAGTGGTGGAAGTGTTGAGGTGCAATGTGTGGGTGAGTGGTGGAAGTGTTGAGGTGCAGTGTGAGGGTCTAGTTTGAGGGTGAGTGGTGGAAGTGTTGAGGTGCAGTGTGTGGGTGAGTGGTGGAAGTGTTGAGGTACAGTGTAAGGGTCTAATTTGAGGGTGAGTGGTGGAAGTGTTGAGGTGCAATGTGTGGGTGAGTGGTGGAAGTGTTGAGGTGCAGTGTGAGGGTCTAGTTTGAGGGTGAGTGGTGGAAGTGTTGAGGTGCAGTGTGTGGGTGAGTGGTGGAAGTGTTGAGGTACAGTGTAAGGGTCTAATTTGAGGGTGAGTGGTGGAAGTGTTGAGGTGCAATGTGTGGGTGAGTGGTGGAAGTGTTGAGGTGCAGTGTGAGGGTCTAGTTTGAGGGTGAGTGGTGGAAGTGTTGAGGTGCAGTGTGTGGGTGAGTGGTGGAAGTGTTGAGGTGCAGTGTGTGGGTGAGTGGTGGAAGTGTTGAGGTGCAGTGTGAGGGTCTAATTTGAGGGTGAGTGGTGGAAGTGTTGAGGTGCAGTGTGTGGGTGAGTGGTGGAAGTGTTGAGGTGCAGTGTGAGGGTCTAGTTTGAGGGTGAGTGGTGGAAGTGTTGAGGTGCAGTGTGTGGGTGAGTGGTGGAAGTGTTGAGGTGCAGTGTGAGGGTCTAATTTGAGGGTGAGTGGTGGAAGTGTTGAGGTGCAGTGTGAGGGTCTAATTTGAGGGTGAGTGGTGGAAGTGTTGAGGTGCAGTGTGTGGGTGAGTGGTGGAAGTGTTGAGGTGCAGTGTGTGGGTCTAATTTGACGGTGAGTGGTGGGTAAGCTGACCAGAGTTGCAGCTATCATACCGAGGCAGTAGAGGAGGAGGTCACCTGGTTGTCTGCCAGTTTTGTTTTTCTTTGAGTCAAGGCTGGATTCCTGATGTATGTCCCTCCTGTGCTGGAGGGTCATGGTCTGGTCCACAGAGGTTAGCCTGGATCCATGTGTCCTTTCCTAAGATGTTGAGCTGTCGTGTTGTTCATTGGGGCCAACTGGCAACTCTGTGCCTCAGATCTGTTGTTGTTGGGCACAAGGCTCAAGGTTCATGTTGTGTTGTTCTGTCTCACCGTTGATTGGAGATGTGTTCCAGACAGAACAAGGAGGTCAGGCCTTCTGCCTTTCCTGAACAAAATGTCCGTTATGCCAGAAATCTGTATCTGGAACTCAAAAGCTGCCAAAGGGAAAGGTTGCAGGAGGTTTCACTTCACATGATTGTTCCCAATTTGTCTCCATGCATTGAGCTAGAGGTCCACCACACCGTCCTTATAGGAGAAAGGACAAGACAAAACACTGCATCAGTTTAATTATTCTCCTGGGCCCCAGCAAACAGGCTACACTGAACTATTAAAGAGATGGGGGGACTATTACTTAAATGTCAGAAACAAAAATGTTTCAGTCACCCCAACTTAAAAACAACTATGAATTAAGATTTGAAATAAGAATATGAAATAAATAAAAAAATTGAAGTGTAGTACCTTTTGTAGTTTGTCTAATTAAGTTGTTTATATCTGTTTTAAAGATTTTGTTCACTGGCCAGTAGGTTCTAAATAGAAAGTTAAGTAAAGACTGATCTACTGGTGATATAGGGGTAGTGCTTTACAAAGCGCTATTTCACAGACATCTCAAATTAGCTGAAATGAAACCCCAAAATGTACTTGAAGTATAATAACAAAGAACTAAAATGTATAATAGGGTTTGTTGGTAAATTTTCTAAGACACAAAAATGAAATTAAATAATAAAACAGGAACAAAATTAAGCAAATTAAAATATAACTTCCCTCTGCCCCCTGATCTCCCCATGTCCTGGTGAATGGCTCCTGACTGGTGTAGTCATGGATGTTGACGCCACGTTGTGTTGGGTGGTCCTCTCCATTCCTCCAACCTTCCTAGTTGTTTCATGTAAAAAAACGACAGGGGTTTAAAGAATGATACTGCTGTTTCGTGCCTTGTGATTTGATGTTGTCAGCCTCTCCTTGGTTTTGGTGAAGTGGGAACTGTCAGTGTCCTGGCTGGCTTACCACTCTTACTGAGCCCAAGTCAGTCTCATAGGTCTGGGCATGATTTGGCCCAGGAATGATCTGGGCCACGGGTGTCTTTGGACAAGGTGTATCAGGTCTATCAGTGATTCAGGATTCAGGACTCCTACTTTGTGGGAAACAAAGATGGAATCTCGCACAACACAAAGTTAGAATCTTATCTAGGGAGGTGTGTATTTAACTAACGCCATTAAACCCCAATATTAAACCCCAATCTTGTATCTGTCATTTCTTAATTGCATGTATTCCTCCCCCCACTGTTTTTTTTATTTTTTTGAAAGGAGAGAATAACATGGCCCAGTTTGTAACAACTAGGAATTAAGAACTAGGAATAAACAACAACTACGAATAAAAATGCTAAATAGGCTAACAATTATTCAAATTAAGATTCATGTATATGTCTTTCCTTAATAATAATATGAATAATCTATTCATATTAGCAATCTCTAAGGCAACATTTCTCCTATCTCTTACTGATACAAGTGTTTACTGTTAGGGGCTACATTAGTCCTTCCCAGCGCTCTGTCTACAGAGGCCAAAACAGAGGCTCTACTGAACAAGGCTGGGTCATAAAGAAAGAAGAGAATAGGTGGAGAGGTTTTATTTTTGTCTCTCAGCACTGATGAAAGCAATATGACAGTTTTGGGATTCATGCTAAATTATTAAATGATTAATGCTAGCTTGCTCCTTGACCTGCATTATACTTCTCCTAATACAAACAGCCAATAAGGATGGGTCACCCATATTGATTCCTCCCAAATTAACTGTAAGTCCGCATTCTACTCCACCTTTCAGCTAACAAAGTCCCTCTCCCCCTTTTCTTACCCTATTCAACTTAGGTCCTTGGACACCACTCTCTCGACACTGAGGGGTGACAGAAATTATTACTAGAAACTAGTCAACTCCTTCCCCGGTCCCTTCACCAGTCCGGCACGTTGGCGCCATGTGCCCTGGTGAAAACAGGTTGGGACAAACTTGTGGGTTTTCTAATTAAAACTCAGTCTTGGATGTTATTAGTCTCATTTGTATGGGGTATGTCAGAGCAGGTGTGGGTGTATATCAGGAGGTCTGTGTGGATACTACAAATGGTATTTATTCATTTGAGATTTAATAACATAGAATTGCATCAAAATAACTTTTAAAAAACTTTGGTGATAGAGAAGTAGAACATAGATTCATATAGAGAAGTAGAATTAAGGTTAGAAATGCAAACTAATATCTCACCCGGCACAGCCAGAAGAGGACTGGTCACCCCTCTGAGCCTGGGTCCTCTCTAGGTTTCTTCCTAAAATTCAGCCTTCTCAGGGTGTTTTTCCTAGCCACTGAAATTCAACACTACTGTTGTTTGCTCCTTGGGGTTTAAGGCCGGGTGTCTCTGTAAAACACTTTGTGACAACTGCTGTTGTAAAAAGGGCTTGATAAATAAATTTGATTGATTGATAGAACATATGAGATGATTCAAAAAAAAATGACAAAAGGAGAATGATTTTAATCTGTATACTTTCTAATTAGTTTAAACCTATATTCATAAACCAGAATTTAATCGTAGAACCATGTAAATAAAGCAGATCAACAAATCAATGGTGAGAGGGATCCAGTATACTGCCACAACCTCCCAACACTGGAAAAAAAATACACCTTAAATATATATATATTTTTTAAACACATTTGGAAAACACTTAAAATAAGTAGGTGTAGGTGCTGAATATATTGGGTTGAAAGAACTCAATATGCTCATGATAATAATTAGTATCAACCAGTGTTAAAATAAACATTTAGAATTTGTTTCTCAGCCTCATCTTGACAGGGAAAAGAGAATGATGTAAACAAACAAAAAAGCTGGTACTATGATTTTCAATAACCATTTACATAATGTGTGCTCAAAAAGTCCCCCACTACAATGCAGTTCACTTACGGGTGTCATTGCAGCATTTCATGCTTGGTGGCCTTCCAGAATGCAGAATCTAAATTCTCTGTGTTTCTGCACTAGCTTGCCTGACAGACCAGCATGTCTGGCTTTGTAATGATACATGACAGACAATAATTCCATATTTGGCACTGCGGAGAAGCAATTACATTAAAAAGGCTTGTCGTGCTACCCATCTCACTCTTATGCAAGTTTAATAGCCAACTCACCGATGCCTAATGGAGTCCATGCTGTGTCTAAGCAATTACTTTACACTGAGATATATGGCTGATACGCAGGATGTGACAAGAAATTCAGTTACTGCAAAGGCGGAAATAATATATTTGCAGGGTTTTTTGTTTTGTTGAGCAAAACATTTTGAATCGCACATAGGATGATATGAAACTTAAATTGATTAATTCTGATATAAATTCTAACACTAATACTGAACTGGGCAAAATGTTTTCTTTCTGGGAATTGGAACAGTATAACCAGAACATTTTCCACTGGTTAGATCACATGCTCTACAAACAAATAGGAAAGTGTGGACAAAAAGTAACTGCCCAAGATGTACATCATATCACCCCATGTGTGAAATATGATGGGTTGTCACAGCTAGGAGACATATGGCCACCCCTCTAACTGACTCACTTGTCTTCATTGATGATACAAAAGAATGTCAGAAGCAGACTCCATGAGGGTGGCATTAGAGCCCGACATTCTCTAGTGGGACCTGCGCTCACAGCCCAGCATCATGCAGCTCGATTGGCATTTGCAAGAGAACACCAGAATTGGCAGGTCCGCCACTGGCGCCCAGTTCTCTTTACAGATGAGAGGAGATCCCCTAGGACACCTTCCGCTGTCTCATCAGGAGCAGGCCCAGACCTTGTCGGAAGTCCATACAGGCATGTGGGGGACATGCACAGTACTGTGTCACATTGAGTTGCAGTGATGAAATTCACACCAGTTTGAACAGCCTGTGATTTCAATTGTTTACAATGATTTATGGTGTGAGTGTGAATCCAACTCTCAATCATTTGGTGATTTTGGTTTCCATTGATCGTTGTCTTTTTAACTGACTACAAACGGACTACAGTAACTGACTACAAACGGACTACGGTCCAGATTACAAACGGGTGTCTCGCTCCCTCAAGCCAATGTCTCCAAACAGTCAAGGCACTAAACACAGCTCCCTATCACCGGGGACATAGTTGTGCTCTGCCTCGCTGAGCTTTGTTGTGGAAATTCTGGAACCTGATGCATTCTTACTTTTTAAAGGACTGAGTCCCATTGTTTGGATGTGAAGATGAGTGTGTTAGAGAGGGGTCTGGTGTTTTTCCTAGGGGGCATTCTTGATTGGTAACAATAGAATATAGGGTTAATCGTAAATCTGCTTATCTGTAGGTTATCCAGATGAAGTCCCCCTCAAGGGTTGAGAAAGTTACCCAGATGGGGGAAGACAACATGTCCCTTGTGTCAAGCCCAGGACATGTGATAGAACAAAGGGCATGTGTTTGATTGACATTGGACAGATGGGCAACAACTTACCACACCCCTTTTTGTCTGCAATATATACAGATTGTGCATGTATTGAGTTAGAGACTCCTTAGACGATTATGTTTGTAAGCGGTTGACGCGTCTCTCTTATTTACAAATAATTAATAAACTGTTAATTGTGCAGAGCGTATTTCGTCTCTGTACTTCCTTCTTAAAGAGTTCTGATCGATAAAATTGCCCTCACAGCTTCCGCGAGCAAAAAGTGCAGGGGCGACGCTTAGGAGGGGTACCTGACAGTTGGGATAACACAGCACCTATCCCTACCTCCGAGGCATCCACCTCTACTATGAATGGCAGTGACGGATCGGGGTGAGCCAGAACCAGGGCAGAGGTGAACATTCTCTTAAGGGTGCGAAATGCCACGTCTGCCTCGGCCGTCCAGGTGATCTGGCTCGGCCCACACTTCAATAAGGAAGTAATAGGAGCTGCTACCTTGCCGAAGCCCCGTATAAATCTAGGGTAGAAATTTGCTAAAACCCAATAAACTGCTGCACCGCCTTAACCGTGGTAGGAACGGGCCAATCATGCACGGCTGACACGCGATCGACCTCCTTTTCCACCACATTGGCGGAAATCCGAAACCCAAGGAAAGAGACGGCTCGCTGGAAGAACGCGCACTTCTCTGCTTTAGCGTACAGGCCATGCTCCAACAACCACTTCAGCACCCTGCGAACGAGAGACACATGCTCATCATGCGTAGCGGAATACACAAGGATGTCGTCAATGTTAACCACAACTCCCAGCATGCGACCCAGCATGTCCCTAAACACATCGTTCACAAAGGACTGAAACACTGCCGGGGCATTCATCAACCCATACGGAATCACCAGGACTTGGACTCAAACCCCCATCCTTTTTCCTCACGAAAAATAAACTTGAGGAGGCGGGCGAGGTGGAACAGCGGATCTTCCCCTGCCGCAGGGATTCGGCCACATAGGTCTCCATCGCTGCTGTTTTTGCCTGCGACAGGGGATACACATGACAATAAGGCGGCACAGCATCTCCCTTTAGGTTGGCCCAGTCCAACGCCTTGCCCCTCAGACAGGAGACAAGGGCTGAGACCTTCTCCCTATCCCCCGGGTGAGGACTGAGGGAGGCGATATATAACTCCAACTCCTACTGCAGCAATAACCCAGAGCACTGGGCTGCGTCTCCGTTGAATCCCTGAGGAAGGCTCAGTTGAATGGTCCTCCTCTGCGACTGTGGGGACGATGGCAGGGGCACTTCGGCCGTGTTGAGTGTTGGTGGTTGCTGCTCAGGTGGCAGCCTCCAACCGCCACATAGCCTGGACCATCTCGGTCACGGCCTCCCCCAGGGACGCGATCATGTTGCCGTGTTGGTGGAGTAGGTCACTCCCCCCTGACTCCATTCAGGTGGGGTTTTCTGTCACGACGCAGGTGTAGTGGAGTGTGTAGAAAAACTTTGAGCCAAACGCAGGGAGGTGATAAACGAAACTTGTATTCTTGAATGATCAAAATCAAAGGCACGCTATAACACGGCGCACAAACGCTCAAACAAACGTGCCTAACTCCACATATGAAAGACATAGAACAATACCACACAAAGACACCCAGAAACACAGGAACTAATATAGGCAACCTAATGAGGGAATGGACACCAGGTGTGTGCAACAACAAGACATGACAGTACCGTTGGAGGAGGAGCGGCGTGACTAGAAGGCCGGCGATGACGCACGCCGAGTACCACGTCAGGGGATGGTGCGCGTCCTCCACACGCATTCCTCGTTACACTATCCTCTTGCAATAGGACCAGCTGGATGGCAAAAACAATGCAAGTATTACCTCAAATGTAATTTTAATTAAAAAAAGAACTAATCAGCATGACAAAAGAGTTGAAAGGAAAGGCTGTGAGTAAGGAAAATAAGGGTTCAATACTTGCTTTACTGGCAGAGGGATAAAGTGAGTGTCAGGTTGCTTCCATCCTGAAAATTTCATTTCAAAGTTCATAAGAACAAAGTCAAGCAACAGACATTGGGGACAACAGATCTACAGACTGGCAGAGGGTGAAAACAACTGTCCACTTACTGAGATGACCATCAACTCATTCAAATGTGACTCAACAACCGTAGGATGACAAGTCAAGTGACCTCCAAAAAGAATGGCAGACAGCAGCTGGGGTGAAGTGCACAGCGAGGACGGTTCGAAACAGGCTCCTAGGGGCAGGGCTGAAGTTGTTCAAAGCTAGACAAACCATCCATGGTCGACGTCCGCGATCCCGCGGACAGTGCTCATTTGCATAAATATTTCGAAAAATAGATTCGCCATAATCGTCCGATTCCAATGGTATATTATTTGTAGCCACTTTCCTGAAGCGTTCCGTGTATAATTGGGGTTTTCCGTGTATAATATGGGTTGTATAGTTGTATAGTTTGGGTTGCTATGAGAACTTTTCACCAGGCAACGACATTGCCTATTCATCTTAGAAAGGCTCATTTGTACATCAGTATAAATATTACAAGCGTGTACATCACTATATATGATGTTTTGAACCATAATACATCGTTTGTATTATATATAAGATATAAAAATGAATATTTAGTCAAAATAGTATGGGGATGTTCTTGAGTTTTTGGGAAGAAGTTGGTAATTTTGGGAAGAAGTTTATAAAATATATAAGTCTAAACGTAACTAGCGATCTAGTGCCGTTTTGAGTCATTACACCCATTACATGGGTTTTTACATTCAATCTTATTTATTTCATAATGTTTTATTTCAAGGTAGAAGAACCACATTTTTTGGGGGTGCCTATATTTTTTACCTTCTATTATATAATTATTTCATTATTTTCAACCCAATTACAGTGTAATTTGATAGTAAAGGCATGAAAGTAAGAGGAAATACCATTGACACAAAATCTCATAATGCTTTCAAAAAAAAATCTTGATGCTGAATGGCAGAAATGTTTTCCAAAAACAATTTTTTTGCCTTTCAAACAGATGAGTTTTATAAATAGTGACCCAGAAGTCTGTTTTTATGTGTTTTTATTGTAGCCAGAGGGGTTGCTATTAAAAGGATACATCATAATAGGTTGTATCTGTTACAGAAATGAATCTAGGACCCAAAATGTCCCACTAGTGAAATCCGGCCAAAAGCCCCATAGGCTACCAAGGGTTAATAAATGAGAAGCAAAGAAGAACCAGGCTGAAGTTTGCAAAAGACCATAAGGATTAGACCGTAGAGGAATGGAGTAAGGTCATCTTCTCATACGAGTAAAATTTTCAGCTTTGCCCAATACCTGGTTGTCTAATGGTTAGAAGGAGACCTGGAGAGGCCTACAAGCCACAACGTCTCGCACCCACTGTGAAATTGGTGGATATGGGGATGCTTCAGCAATTTGTCTTTGTGAAGGAGGCATGAATCAAGCCAAGTACAAGGTTATCCTGGAAGAACACCTGCTTCCTTTTGCTCTGACAATGTTCCCCAATTCTGAGAATTGGTTTGTCCAGCAGGACAATGCTCCATGCCACACAGCCAGGTCAATCAAGGTGTTGATGGAGGACCACCAGATCAAGACCCTGTCATGACCAGTCCAATCTCCAGACCTGAACCCAATTGAAATCCACTGGAAAATGGATGGTCACAAGCCATCAAACAAAGCAGAGCTACTTTTTGTGCCAGTGGTGGCATAAAGTCACCAAATAGCAATGTGACAGACTGGTGGAGAGCATGCCAAGATGCATGAAAGCTGTGATAAAAAATGTGGGTTATTCCACCAAGTATTGATTTCAGAATTTGTCCCAAGTAAAACATCAGTATTTTGTTGTTGAAAAATGAATATGAATTTGTTTTCTTTGCATAATTTGAGGTCTGAAAACAATGCATATTTCTTTGGTTATTTTGACCAGTTGTTGTTTTCAATCAATCAATCAATCAAATTAATTTACATCAGCGGTTGTCACAAAGTGCTTTAACAAACCCCTTGCCTTAAACCCCAAGGAGCAAGCAATAATAGTGTTGAACCGGGACAACACGGGGGGGTAGCTGAATTTCTTTCTACAAATAAATACTCTAAATGACAATAATTTTATTTGGAATTTGGGAGTAATGTTGTCAGTAGTTTATAAAATAAAACAAAGATGTTCATTTTACTCAAACACATACCTATGAATTGTAAACCCAGAGAAACTGATAATTTTGCAGTGGTCTCATATTTTTTCCAGAGCTGTATATATGTAAACATATTGGATTTGTTAAGTAATTTTTTTTAATGGAGCAAATAATTGCAAACAAGTGTATTACCATAGTATTAAGATATAATACCATAGCATTGTCATTATCATTTATACATTTGCAGTGTATCATCAGCATTTATTCAATAGCAGTGCTTCATTAGCATATACTGTATACATTAGCAGTGTGTCATTAGCCTATATGCGTTAACAGTGTGTCATTAGCATTTATTCAATAGCAGTGCTTTATTAGCATTCATACATTAGCAGCGTGTCATCAGCAAAACATTAAACATAAACATTAGGAGTGTGGGTGTCAATATGTAAAATAAGTGTGAGTGTGTCTGTGCTTGTATTATCATGAAGTACTCACAACCTGTCCCCTAATCTCTCCCGCCACACCAGGCCAGTAAAACAATCGTCTCTAAATGAGGAAGGAAATGAAATGGGTTAGCCAAACTGAAGAGTCTGAAGTGTTCTGTTCAGAGAGCCCTTTTCAAATCACCACTGAGGGAATAGCCTGTCCCTGGTATGCCGCCAAATAAATTACACAGCGTTACACTAGACATTGGACTTCAGTGTCTACCAAAAACCATAGAAATATAGTGTAATCTAGGATCTTGTGGCCAGCTAGAGGACATGTTTCAGACATCAACTATAACATGGAAAAACAACATTTGATCCAAAGAGGAGAGCATCTACTTCAATATGAGGTCAAACTTGAGACATGGTGGAGTTAAAACACAACACAACGTTTTTACGAAGTCACATTGGATAGACGTTGAATTATGTTATGGGGGGTGAGGGGGGGTAATGGGGTGTGATATGGGGTGATGAGGGGTAAAGGCCTTAGGGCCACCCCAGCCCCCACCTCCTACTAACTATGCATAATTACCCCACAGTCTCTACACATTCCATCAGTCAACCAAGTCAAGAGCTTTACACACACCAACCTCCCTCCCAACCCCCCAAAAGCATTCTTATTAATTTTGCAATGCATTTTTTTTCACTCAGTGACCTTTCCTCAGCATTCCAGTATAAAACAGGGAGTGGATTGTAGAGTGACATGACACCTGTCTGAGCCAGCTGACAGGCTTGAAGATGCTTTGAGAGGGTCAGTGCATCATGTTTATTTTAAAGGGAACATACCGGGAAATGCTGATGAAACAGGCTTTAGTAAAGTGCACGGACGAAGCGATCAGAAAACTAGCTCACTTCTAAGAAGCGCATGATGTAGCCTCTGAGTGTATTAGAGGTCATGTGAATGAGTAGTCTGCACCTTTATGACCATGACTTTTAAATTTTACTTTTCGGATTGCTGGAAGAACTATCTAGGTTTAGCAAGTACAAATATAGGATTCTTTTCACCTTTGTGTCAGACCTTATTTTTCTGGTGGCCAGGATGCTGCTCAAATGGCACCAATAATCCTCTGTACTTTTGACCTGAGTTCTATGAGCTGCCTCTGACATCCAGGATACAGTATGTTCCCTGTCTGTCACAGACTGAGCCGTGTCAGAGAGACTGACAAACACATCAGGCTATGTTTATATTCATGACACTTATCCCAATTGTTTAGCTATTCTATCAGTTGGCATTTCAGAAGCTCATAGCTCTCCTGTCCTCCAGCTCTAAATTGCAAGGCATTGCCAATGATATTGCTGAATTTCCAAGCATTTCAACTTTTTAGGCCAGTCCATGGGGAGTGGAAAGATGCAATCAAATGGTTTTCTAGATTCTACTGGGTTCTGTTTTGTTGGACCCCGGAGTGCTGTGGAATCAACAGCGGGCCACATCTGTGATTGCGAATGAGCATCACCCTCCAACAGTGTCAGAGTCCTAAATGGCACAGTATTCCCTATTCATTGCCATGGTCAGAAGAAGTGCTCTATTGAGTGTATAGGGTGCCATTTTGTACACAGGCAGTATGATGTCTGGCCGGATCCATCATGATTGAGAAGGTGTGAAAAGCGAGTGAGTTCGGCCACGGCCTAATTGGCATTCTCTGTCCATCACCCATCAGATGAGTCGGAGGCCTTCTCCTCTCCTCCCGACTCATCCAATTGTTTACCTTCTCTTTTTATTTTTTTGGGGAGAGGTTGGAGAAAATGTCTGTTTCGCCCAAGGCAGATGTCTCTCTGGTGATTTGAATGTTATTATACATAGCAGAGACCTGCTATGCACAACTGATAAACTTCTCAGTATGCAAATGTCAAGCAATTAAGGCAGCAACACAGCCCGGAGACTCTCAGCATTAACAGCCGCTCCACGGCGGCCATTTTACAATTCAGTGGACTTTCAAACAGCTAGGCGGTACTGACATGTATGAAGTCTCTCTGTAGAAGTAACAGGATGAGTAAATTCGTATAATTCACCCTCACAGTTCAATTGTTTATTCCATGTGTCATGGTCACTTTGAGCTAATAAAATGTTCTAGTAGAATAAGAACGTTTTTTGCATAACGTATGGATTTCAGCAGCGTATTACCGTATTATTGTTCTGTTTCCGCAGTGGAAAATTAAAGTTCACATTCTTGTCAGATGGCATGGGTGAGAGTTAGGGCTGTGAAATGGTATGGGTTAGGGCTCTAAGACGGGTTAGGGCTGTGAGACGATATGGTTTGGGTTATGACCAAGATGGCAGTGGGTATACATTGCAAGCCCCAGTGTCTATGCCGTTTTTGCAAATTAGCATTAATTTACTTAATAGTTCTTAGTTTATTCACTCAGTACAGCTTAGCATACACTCTATACAGCCAAGAAGAAGTCCTGGAGCTGCAGCACAATGCACAGAAAGAGTTGTTGACAACTTCCAACTTCCACCGGAGATCGCCAAAATGCCCCGGGAGACGTTATTCACATTGCCGGCTGGTAGTGCCCGGAGGTGGTGTCGAGATCGTAAACAAAGGCGTAGGAATCGTGGAGGCCCCTGGGCTAGGCTAATGCTTGCCCCAATGGCCAGCACTACCTAGCCTTTTCCTCGCTAACGTATGGTCACTGATGAACAAAATGGATGAAACATGCCTGAGAATCATCTCACAAAAATGGATTATGGATTGCAGCATCATGATTATCCCTGAAATGTGACTTAATAACATCAAACCCGACAAAGTAATTGAGCTGGAAGGGCACGGTGTCTGCAGAGCTGATTGGATGGCAGAGGACTCGAATAAGAACAGAGGAGTTGGGCTGTGCATTTAGGGTTAGGGATTTTCAGTTACATGTCTACATTGGGACCTCTTTGCTGCTATCGCTCCACATTCTACATTATTCCTTCAATCTGAACACGCACCACTATTTATCCATTTGTAACATACATTATACTACATACTTGAAAGTTGGCACATTTAGTATTGCCATTTGTACTGCATTTGCCTTCGTTGCACATTAATACTTTCCAGTTGTACATACATATTCTTAATACTGGTACATTTTCTGCCCTCTTCTATTTAGACTTCTGTTTGGATACTAATTGCATATTGTTGTACTGTACTTGTACTTGTTCAATGACTATAATGTTTAATCTAATCTAATAAGATGGAATAGGTTCTCTTACAAAAAAAATACTGGCAATAAAGGCAAACATGTTCACTGTGGCACTACTTGCAACTTGGCAAACAGTGAACTTGTTTGCCTTTTGATGGGTACTGACCACTGCAGACCGGGAACACACCATAAGGGCTGCAGTTTTGAAGATGCTCTGACCCATCACAATGTCTGTCGTCTAGCCATCACAATTTGGTCCTCTTCAAAGTCACTCAGATCCTTACGCTTGGCCATTTTTCCTGCTTCTAAAACATCAACTTTGAGGACAGAATGTTCACTTACTGCCTAATATATCCCACCCACTGACAGGTCCCATGATAATGAGATTATCAGTGTTATTAACTTCACCAGTCAGTGGTCATAAAGTTATGGCTGATTGGTATATATATTACTCTACTCTATGGAAACTCAAGTGGTCACTTGTGACATTCTGTTTCACTAGAGTATAAATCTGAGGTGACACACAGGCTAAACCCCCTTCTTCATCTATCAACATGGGAAAACTATAGAACTCACAAATGAAATGAGACAAAGGGTTGCTAACATTTACATATCAGACAATGGCTTTAAAATGATAGCTATACACCTAACAATCCCCATCCTCACTCTTAGGGTAATAATGAAGAAATGTATAACAACTGGAGCTGTGATGAAACTGCCTAGAATAGGATGAATGTGCATTTTGAATCCACACCCATTGAATAGATGAGATTTTGGGATTGCCAAGTCTCCAAAACTACACTTAGATGCCACCTCCATGCCAAAAAGTTATTTTGGAGGATTGCCAGAGGAAAGCCTGTGATGTCACCAAACCACAAACAACATACGTGCGTGGAGTTTGCTAGATATCATTAGAACTTTTATTGGAACCAGATTCAAAGGTCTAATGAAACTAAAATATAGCTTTCTGACAACACCTGAGCTGGTTTTGTCTTAAATATAGAAATGCTGAAAACAACCTAATTCCCACTGTGAAGCTGATAAATAACAAAATTAAATTTTTTCAGAGCCATTTTTGTGTGTAGGTTGCAAGACTTTTTGGACAACACTGTATACGCCTCACAGAGATCTGATCTAGTGAGGGTTGTGCAGTTACTGAAGATCCAGTCCTCAACAGACCATTTTGTAGGCATTAGGAGCTCTGGGTGTCTGCAATATGGTAATGGCTTCATCTTGCCCTCTAATACATGGCAGAAGTGTCACTGTATTCCAATATTATTTTATTAAACCAATAAAATTCTGTAAGATCTCAAAATGGGTCCTGCAATGTGCAAAAGGATGTATTTAGGACTGGGCCCCTGCACACGTCTGACGCCCTTTATGTTACTGTTCACTACAAATGGATACACTCATTTATTCAAAGTTTCCTCTTTAGGGGCCTGGGCACTTGGGAGAGGCATCAAAGAGGTAACAAACTACCTATAGATGGGCCCACAGTTCTCAGCTCTGCCTTTGGGCTATCTCCCTTTAACGCATCAAGCAGATAGTTAATATTTTATACTGTCAGTGTAACTTGCAATCAAGCACAAACACCACAGCATCCGTTTTTAGATTTTTTAATTAGTCATGTTAATTATCATGATGACAGTACATGTCCTACCTGTAAGTATCACTTCTTGAAGAACTGACTCCAGCAGCAATCAGTCCAATCTTTGTGAATCTCCCCCACATTTTTGAATGGGTTTTGTTTCACAATCCTCTCCAGGGTGCAGTTATCCCTATTGCTTGTACACTTTTTTCTACCACATCTTTTCCTTCCCTTCTCCTCTCTATTAATGTGCTTGGACACAGAGCTCTGTGAACAGCTAGCCTCTTTAGCAATGACCTTTTGTGTTTTGCCCTCCTCGTGCAAGGTGTCAATGGTCGTCTATTGGACAGCTGTCAAGTCAGCAGTCTTCCCCATGATTGTCTTGCCCACAGAACTAGACTGAGAGACCATTTAAAGGCCTTTGCAAGTGTTTTGGGTTAATTAGCTGATTAGAGTGTGGCACCAGGTGTCTACCTTTTCACAATATTCACATTTTAAGAGATACTGAATTTGGAGTTTTCATTAGTTGTCAGTTAAAATCATCAAAATTAAAAGAAATTAACACTTGAAATATATCAGTCAGTGTGGAATTAATGTATACATTATACAAGTTTCACCTTTTCAATGGAATTACTGAAATAGATCAACTTTTTGATGATATTCTAATTTTATGACCAGCACCTGTACATTCCAATTGCTATCCACTGAGTTCCTTGGACCAGTACAGGAGAAGTATTGATGGGCTGTTCGACACTCGCTGCATCAAAACAATGTTCTGAGATGTGTTCCAAAACACTTCTTTGTCACGTGACGCTGGGCTCCGAAACACTGTCATGTGTTATGGAACGAAACCTGTGCAGTTACTTCACAAACAATTTACTGACTCAGGTTTTGATAACCAGGTGCAATGCCAACAACTTTGAATGAGTGGCATCATTCATGGACATTAGTGTAGTTGGTAGTAACCATAGAAATGTTCTATCATCTATGGCAATAACTTTTTCAGTACGCATAACGGCTTTTACTGAACACTTTATTACCAATTTCACTAGGCTACTACAGCCCTGAGTGAAGTTCAGCAGTGGCCCAGTGGCGGACTCTCCTCTGGAACTACACTAGTTCAATTATTCAGTTATTTTCTCCCGATTGAAACTTGACTATTTATTGTTTTTAACTTAGTCATTTAATTTAGAGCATCCCATGGCTCTGACTTAATCATCAAAATCATTACAATGGATGCATTGTTAAAATATTTTTTGACACGCATCAGAACATTGTCTTGGGTAGTGATGGGCTGTTCCAGTTTTTTGTACACTCACTGCATCAGAACATTGTCTCGAGTAGTGATGGGCTGTTCCAGTTTTTTGTACACTCACTTCATCAGAACATTGTCTCGAGTAGTGATGGGCTGTTCCAGTTTTTTGGACACTCACTGCATCAGAACATTGTCTCGAGTAGTGATGGGCTGTTCCAGTTTTTTGGACACTCACTGCATCAGAACATTGTCTCGGGTAGTGATGGGCTGTTCTGGTTCTTTGGACACTCACTGCATCAGAACATTGTCTCGAGTAGTGATGGGCTGTTCCAGTTTTTTGGACACTCACTGCATCAGAACATTGTCCAGAGTAGTGATGGGCTGTTCCGGTTCTTTGGACACTCACTGCATCAGAACATTGTCCTGAGTAGTGATGGGCTGCTGTGCACACGCTCAACACTGTTCCGAGCTTGTCAACACCCTTCCAACACTCACTGAATGTTCCAGAAATGTCTGGTCCCCTCGGCAGGTGTCGACACACTGTCATCTGATATTTAATGTAACTTCGAGTGTAAATTGAGTGTCTGACACCTGACTACCTCAGGCTTTGAAAATTGAGCTGGCAGTACCAACAACTTTGAATGAATTGTGTCAATTTGTTACAAAAATGTGTGAGATTAATGAGAGTTTGTGAGAGTTAGCTGTGTGACAATTGTTTGAAATTAGCCTGGTTAGTAGAAAGTCGTTTTAAAGTGGTTGTTGCAAAGCACCGTTTTTTTTAAAATTCTCCTGTGCCTGAACGCCCTGTCGATCGGTTAACACTTTCAAACACCAAGCTCTATTTAGCAATTGAAGTGGAAATGTTTCATTCCAAATTACTTCACTAATGGTATAGTGAGTAGTGTCATGGTCTATTGGGCAAGGCCACCCTGGTTTGAAAACCAGATGGTCTTCAGGTAGTTTTTTCTTAAAAAATATTAATTTTTGTTCAAATAATGTCTGATTTATTGCAAAAGGAATAGGAATGAATCCCTTCTCACCCACACACCTTTATCATCTAAACGTTATGATGGTGTAATGGTTAAATGAAAAGCAAGCTGGAAAGGCAAGAGAAAGCAGGATACAAACCCCACATTTTATTTTCACTTTTCAAGTAGCACACGAACCAAACTGCTGAGCCACGAAATGTTCTAGCAATATGGGAAAATACATCTCTATGAACACTGAACATCAGATTTGTATTTCTCACTGGCAGATTTCACTGTCAATGTTTTCAGCGTTTTGTAAAGCCTCAAATGTTTAGATGGTCTCTGTGTTTCAGAAGGCGCCATCTTGCCATCACTAAGGAGGAGTAGATAGGAGAGAAGTACATACATATCCTAACCTTATTTGGATTGTTCCTTTACCTTCATGATGTCATTTGTGTTATAAATTGTACAAACCAACTGTTGAACCTCCCAGAGACAGGTGTATTTATCTTGAAATCATGTGAAACCTGTATTTAACCTGTTGAAATCATGTGAAACCTGTATTTAAACTGAAATCTTAATTTCACACAGTTGGAATTCATTCAACTAATTATGTGACTTCTAAAGACAACTGGTTAAAAGCTCTAACCCTAACACTAACACTAACACTAGCTCTAACACTAACCCTACAGGTATGTCATATAAAATGGGGTGTTGACTTATGCAATGAAATATATTTTTTGGTATTTAGAATTAATTTAGAAGAACTTGCATTTGTTTACTTTATGTGTTTGGTGTTGATCCATGGCAAAAACTACTTTTGAGGGCCACAGTATCTTACAGGTTTCATAGACACATGCTGCCTCACTCAGTTGAATTGTTGCCATTATTGTCAACAGTCTAAAGATCCTGCAGCCATATTGATGGTCAGAGTTAAAATGCTTTGTCAAGATTACACTAGGGTCTTGAAAGCACAATAATAATACAACCACGTTCCTAAATAAGTAAAATGTAAATAAAACAGAATGCATTGATATGCAGATCATTTAAACCCTACATTCTAAAGAAAATAGTACAAAGATAACATACGAAATGTTGAAATGGAGACATTTTATTGTTTCTTGAAAGATATATGCCCACTTTGAATTTCATGCCAGATACATATTTAAAAAAAGCTGGGACAGGGGCAACAAAAGACTGAAGACAACAGACTTGTGTAATGCAAAAAAAACTAAACCTGGTGGAATATCACATAGCTATTTAGGTCAATTGGCAACAGGTCAGTAACATGATTGGGTATTAAAAGATCATTCCAGACAGGATGGGCCTATCAGAAGTGAGGACGAGGAGGGGCTCATTACTCTCTGAATGATTGCGCAGGCAAATGGTGCAACCATTTAAGAATAACATTTAAAATAAAATACGAGTTTGGGGATGTCATCATCTATGGTACATAATTTCATTAAATGATTCTGAGCATCCGGAGAAATCTCTGTATGCAAGGGGCAAGGCTGAAAACCAATATTGGATGGCTGTGATCTTCGGGGTCTAAGAAGGCACAGAACTCTGTAGTGGAAATCACTGCATGGGCACAGGAACACTTCTGAAAACCATTGTCTGTAGAGAGAGAGAGAGGAGAGGGACCATCCAGATCAGCAGCATTACCAGCTGGACAAGGAGACTGGCAGCTGGAATTGTCTGGTATCATCTTGATCTGCAACACAAGGTATACTTCAAAGAATGATGTTTGCAGTTATAGCTTCACAAGTTGATTAACATTAATATTGTAGTTCACTGCCACTAACAACCTGAATATCCACCAAAGAGTACAACAACCCATACAACAGACCAACCTATGGAATGGTGGTTTACACCTGCATTTACACCTCAGAAATGTTTTAGTCTCCCTGAAGCTGTTCAAACTTGAATTGTATGCATTTCTTGAATTGTTTCTGCTGGTTGATGATCAGCAAATGACGAAATCAGCTTTGTCAATGTACGGCATATTGGCAAAGAGAATCACATCTGGGGTGTTGTGCATTTGACCCCAGCATAACATATTCTCTTTAATACAGATGATATATTCCATAGCATTATTTCATTCAAGCACTGCTGGGGAGACATTAAGTACAAAGCAAACGATGAGACAATCAAAGCCGACTTGACCTGACCCAATACCCCTACACACAGACACTCTTAACTTCGGTAATGGGTTAATACTTTATTCTGCCTAGAACAGGAAAGGCAAGTCCTGTGAAAGATGATGGGCATTTAATAAAATAGAAATGTATTCTGAAATATTAGCAGGAGAAAGTGAAACATATTTTACTCTCCAAGAGTTTCCCCTAAATTGTTTTGATTACGTTTTAATGTAATACTATTTACAACAGCCAAGCTTTTGCTAACTCTAAAACATCCAGTTCCTTTCAAATTGTTTACATATCCAAATGATTTTGTCACTTACAAAAGAGCATTAGAATGTAACAATATATTTCACAGAAGTGTAAATTATGTGGTCATCTTAGTCTTTAAGTATTTATCAATTCATGGAAAGTCTTATAAAAAAAATTATATCCTTGGACAATTTGCATATTTCTCCTGACATAATGCCTTTTTCGACTGGGTTGAATGCATGATTCATGGATATGTTGGAGATATAATTGCTATTGAAGACATCATTTCTCCACTTCAGAGTTCCACTTATGAGCACTTAATGGCCAGATCTTGTAATAATTACACCACTGAATCAGGTTGGCTCTTTCTTTGAGAAGTGAATAGATGTGCTTATATTTCTTCTAACATCCTGGACCAAAGAAAAACAAGCTTGGTCATTTTGTTTTGAGAGAAATATAGAAAAACCAACTGTCTTCAATGGAGTATTTCCAAGACCACCTTTCACTCACTAAGAGCTTGTTCACAGTAACAACAATGTTTGGTGACATTTCAATTTAAATCTCATTTTCTTTATATGTAAAGGAAAATATCACACTGGCAAGGTTTTTCTAAAGCAATACTAAGAATATTACAAAATGCAGTTTCTGGTCTTTGCAAACACATTAGATTGCCAGTCTAGTAAAAAGCTAAAGACAATGCAAGCTATTCCAAAATTAATTGGAAAAATAAATCTGTAATTGTTAATCGACATGTCAAATTAAAAGCTTAAATCATAAATCAAACAGCAAATCTCCTGATTCTGTACTCAAATACCTCAATGCAGTATATTATTTTGGCCTTGTGCTTTATTACTGGTGCAAATTTTGGGACTCATCACTTTCTTTCATATGCTTCAGTAGGTTGGAAGTCTTTGACTGGGCCCTAGAAGGGTTCCTTTTCTGGTTACATTACAAGGCAGTAACGTAACCAGAAAAGGAACCAGGGAAGTGGGCGGCAAGTAAAAGGAATAACTTGTTGCCCGCACTGGATTCAAACACAGGTCTCCCACATGAGTGACTGTGGCTTTCACCACAAGACCACAGAGCTATACAACTGCCCAGTGTCGGTATAGCATCTCAACATTAGATTTGGTCACGCAGTAACATCATGTTAAGTTTGAATATTTTGTTAGACACCATTAAGCATTGTGTTAAACAGACTAATGTTTCTTATGAAGTTTACCTCCACCACAAATAGCATCTATGAAATGTGTGGCTTTTGCCACTGGCCGTTTTAACATCTTATAACCAGTAATACCCCATCATAGCACTGTGACCGCACTCGTGAATGTAACCTTCTAATGGCCTCAGACAAAGGTTCCGCAACCGTCCTGTTGCTTCTTGAACTTAGTGCTGCCTTTGACACCATTGATCACTCCCTTCTCTTAGAGAGACTGGAAACCCATATTGAGCTACATGGAAATGTTCTATCCTGGTTTAAATCGTATTTATCTATAAGATATCAGTTTGTATGTGTGTATGGCATATCCTCCAACAAATCAAAGGAGTGTTTTGGTGTACCTCAAGGCTCGATTTTGGGCCCATTATTGTTCTCACTATATGTGCTGTCAACTTTCACTGTTATGCTGATGACACACAGTTGTATATTTCAAGCATGGAGAAGCCCCAAAATTAGCAACTTTGGAAGCATATACTCAAGAAAAACAGAAAAGCTCATTTTAGGACCCAAAAACCAAGAGCTATGTTGGCAGATCTCACTGTGAACATCGACGGCTGTTCAAACTTTAAGAAACCTCGGCATTACCCTCCATCCTGACCTATCCTTTGATGAACATATAAAATATATCTCAAGAGTTGCTTATTTTCATCTTCGGAGCATTACAATAATCAGAAATGTTTTTATCAAAAACTAATCCATGCTTTTGTTACTTCTAGATAATATTACTGCAATGCTCTTCTTTTAGGTTACCTGATTAATTAATAAATAAACTTCAATTAGTGCTGAACACAGCTGTTAGAATCCTGACTATAACAAAAAAAAAAAAAAACACATTACTACAGTATTAGCCTATTTACACAGGCTACATGTTAGGGTTTGGGTTAATTTTAAGGTTTTATTGTTAACCTATAAATCAATACATAGACTTGCTCCTACTTACCTCACTGAAATGATCCATCCATACATACCTACATGATGTAGGCCTCTAACTGTACCTAGAATTTCGAAACAAACAGCCGGATGCAGGGCTTTCTCTCATACAGCTCCACTACTATGGAATGATCTGCATTCCTAAGGTTCAATATGCAGACTTGGTGCAAACTTTCAAGTGTCTACTAAAAATCTCTTCAGCATGGTCTATGAATAAGTGTAGTCTGGCCCAGGGTTGTGAAGGTGAACGCAAAGGCTTGATACTGTCCACCCTTGCTGTCTTGCCAGGTGGGCTCTCATTGCCAGTGGGATGCCCTCCCTCCAATGCCATTTGGGGGCAGAGTCACTGGCTTGTTGTATCTCTGTTGCACCCATCGTGCAATTGGGTTGAACTCTGCTGGCAGTACTCTGCCCTCATTTCAGGGTGGTTGCGGTTGGTGGGTGTCCTTTTGGTTGATGCTTGGCAATGTGGGTGGATTGATTTCCTGCCTGTTGGGCCCTGTCCAGGGCCTCCCCCAGATAGGGCCCCAATGTCACGGGACCCCCCCAGGCTCTGCCCCAAGGATTTACACTGCTGTATTATTGCGCCGGGGGAGTAGGATCAGTTCTCCTTCTCCACTGTAAATCCTTATAGTTCTAAGAAATGCACTTTGTAAATTTCCCTGTCTCCTGCCCTGTTTAAACCTAGGACGACATGAGCTCTTGGCCCACACTTCCAGAGTACCAGGCTTGAAAGACTCATTGCTGTCCCTGCCCAAAGTCATGCTTTTATTATTTATTACAACTTGTACTCACCCAGCACAGCCAGAAGAGGACTGGTCACCCCTCTGAGCCTGATTCCTCTCTAGATGTCTTCCTAAATTTCAGCCTTCTTAGGGAGTTTTTCCTAGCCACTGAAAATCAACACTGTTGTTGTTTGCTCCTTGGGGTTTCAGGCCGGGTGTTTTGTAAAAACACTTTTTGACAACTGCTCATGTAAAAAGGGCTTTAAAAATTAAATTGATTGATTGATAATAGGCTTACTAGTATCTAACTTACTACTTGGAACAGTCTTTAGAGCAATTTCTAGCGAGATTGAAAATGAACTTAAACACTGCCAAAGCTATTTCATTTCAAGGCACAAAAACGTTTGTTTTTCTTTCATTCGTGAATGACACTGATACAATAACTATCAATATCCCCGACGATAACTGACTTTTTCATCAAGTGAAAAGATGATAGGATCGTGAAAACCCCTCCTCTTTTACTGCCTAAGGGGTTTTGATCTAGCCTACATTAGCCCAAAAAGCATACACAGATGTGTTCTTCAAAAAGCCACCGGAAATAGTCACAATGTAAACAGTTTTATTTTAGGCTTACTAAAAAGTAGCTACAGAAGGTTGTTTTTGTCTATCCTGACCCAAAAAGCATGCATGGATGCGTCCTTAGAAAATCCTGCTGAAATAGTCGCAATATAACCATGAACAGTTTTATTTTAGGCTTACTATACAAAAAATTCTAATGCATAATTTGCTTTGACTGCAACAAGATTCGAACATTGGAACTCTTAGTTGCAGGTCTGTGTCTCTAACCACCACACTATTTAACAAAGAATAGTCAGTCAGTCACTCAGTCACTCACTCAGTAAGAGACCTTCGCTCTCCTTTACCAGCTCTGCTTATGCGGTCCAGCAAAAACATTGCTACTGTCTAACAGAGAAGATTATTAGGAAGAACAGCAGTTATCAAACATGCTGTCAAGACTGGATAGTACTGGAGATACATCGGGTCTATTCAGAACTTGGTAAAACTGCTTTTGAATATTTCTCCCCACACTAATGGAATGCCATAAAGCCTGATCTCAGGCTAAATGTTTTAGTGCCTATAAAACATTTTACATTTCTGCCATTTTAATGTATTAATGTTTGTTTTTCATTTACAATTTGTATGTGTTTTTATTGTTGTAATACATGGCTCATGTAGAAGTTGATTTATGGATCTGTGTATAAATAACAGTAAATTAATTGTTTAACAGTCATGAAAGGTAGCTTAGCCAGCAAGGCAAACTTGATATTGAATGAAAGGTGTTAGAAATCAGCTGTTTTGTATAGTGGTTGAAATAATGATCTCGTATCTGTTCAAGGGAGAGTAATTCTATTATTTATTGTTGCATTTCACAGTCCATTGTTCATGATGTGACAGACACTGTCATCTCACTGAATCTCAAAGAAACTTCCGGTTGTCCTCTACTTTATAAACATCCCAACCTGGAATACACATCACAGTACTGTAAGCCCATTGGCTAATCACTGTCATGCATTGACTGAACATGACTTCCTGTGTATGGATAAACAGATGTTCTGTTGTAAACGGAAATTGGATTGGGGACCCTGCTAACCACTTCCTATCCAGTCTTGTGGATCAACAGGTTCAACCTGTCCAGAAGTTTAGTCAAAAATAGCAGCTGGTTCCTGGCCAACTGATATATTTCTTTATACTCAAGTTCTTATCTCCATCCCATGCTCTGCTCCCTCATTCCCCAGCCAAGACTCAGCCTCCACCTCTCCAACTCCCACCCCACCAACCTCCACCTCTCCCACTCCAACTCCCACCCCAACAGTTCCTTGTTTCTTGTCTCTGAGGGAGTGGGCATACTCCACAACGGATGGAAACAATTTTAATCTCAGGCCCCCTTACTTCTCTGCTAATTCCTGGGTGGGTGTGCTTCTTTTGGCAAAATATATGTTGGTTTTAAAGCAGTCATGATGCTTTCAGACTGTTTTAAGGGCTTTGAGGCTTGGGCTGTTTGTCCCTTGTGCCTCTGTGAATCACCTGGAAGCAAAATAGAAGATTAAGGTGAATTGGAAGATAAATGGTATCAGCCCTGAAGGGAATATTTGTTTATTTGAATTTGTGTTTTATTATAAACCTACCTGTACTACATGAGTTTAGTTATGATACTTTACTGATAGTTACTTTATTTTGGAGGGTGTGCTTACTATTACATGGTTATGTTTTTGTCTCACTAAAGCTATCTTAAAATGAATTATTGTAACTCACTCTGGATATTGTTCTGCTAAATGTCTAAAGTGAAAATGTCAAAATCATTATCAAACACAATAATTATTGTTATCTACAAGTTAAGACAAATTGTTTATCATACTGTTCCCTCGACCACAACATTGAGGTCTGAGTGCCAATGTATGTTTGACCTGGTCATGTACAAAACATCAGTGCTTACAGTACAGTTGCCTATATATAATCTGATGTGCAAATGGTGATAGAGTATTATTTCACTTGTCAAAAAGGAGATTATCATTGGAAATAAGTTATTTCTAATGGTAAATGTGCATTCCTGATATTTGTAATTACTGATGGGTGCATTACTAGCACCAAGCAAATGAAAATGTAAAGACCATTTGCCTTCATGGGCATGACCAATGATGGTGTTTTAAAATGAAGTATATATATATATATTTTTAAGTGTCTATCTCATTTTCTGTGAAATATTATTGTATTCTCTGATTGCCGTTTTGTTAGGGAAGTAATATCAATGTATGCTATGAATTCTGGAGCTTCAGACGCTGAGTAAAATGTTGTAACGCTGGGTGAAATGTTGGGACACTGGGTAAAATGTTGGGATGCTGGGTAACATTTTGGAATGCTGGGACAAATGATGGGACGCTGGGTAAAATGTTGGGATGCTGGGTAACATTTTGGAATGCTGGGACAAATGATGGGACGCTGGGTAAAATGTTGGGACGCTGGGAAAAATGTTGTGACGCTAAGAAAAATTTTGTAACGCTAAGAAAAATGTTGTGACGCTGGGTAAAATGTTGTAACGCTGGGAAAAATGTTGTGACGCTGGGTAAAATGTTGTAACGCTAAGAAAAATGTTGTGATGCTGGGTAAAATGTTTTAACGCTGGGTAATATTTTGGAATGCTGGGTAAAATGTTGTAACGCTGGGTAATATTTTGGAACGCTGGGTAAAATGTTGTAACGCTTGGTAACATTTTGGAACGCTGGGACAAATGTTGTGACGCTGGGACAAATGTTATGACGCTGGGTAAAATGTTGTGATGCTGGGTAAAATGTTTTAACGCTGGGTAATATTTTGGAATGCTGGGTAAAATGTTGTAACGCTGGGTAATATTTTGGAACGCTGGGTAAAATGTTGTAACGCTGGGTAAAATGTTGTGACGCTGGGTAAAATGTTGTAACGCTGGGTAAAATGTTGTGACGCTGGGTAAAACGTTGGGACGCTGGGTAACATTTTGGAACGCTAGGACAAATGTTGTGACGCTGGGTAAAATGTTGTGATGCTGGGTAAAATGTTTTAACGCTGGGTAATATTTTGGAATGCTGGGTAAAATGTTGTAACGCTGGCTAATATTTTGGAACGCTGGGTAAAATGTTGAGATGCTGGGAAAAATGTTGGGACGCTGGGTAAAATGTGACGCTGGGTAAAATGTTGGGACGCTGGGTAACATTTTGGAACGCTGGGACAAATGTTGGGATGCTGGTTAAAATGTTGTAACGCTGGGTAAAATGTTGGGACGCTGGGTGAAATGTTGTGACGCTGGGTAAAATGTGACGCTGGGTAAAATGTGACGCTGGTTAAAATGTTGGGACGCTGGGTAAAATGTTGTAACGCTGGGTAAAATGTTGTAACGCTGGGTAAAATGTTGGGACACTGGGTAAAATGCAGAACAAAAGAGAATGCAATGATCATTTAATCCCTATATGTAATTGAAAATAATACAAAGATAACATATCAAATGCTGAACCAGAGAAATTTTACGGATTTTGGAAAAATACATGCCCATTTTTAATTTGATGAGTCCAATTGGTGTAGGTTTGAAAGTGAAATGTTTTCCATTCTTGCTTGATATGTTATCTTGCTTGATATAACAGTTTGGGGTCTCCTTTTTTGTTCCATAATGTGCCAAATTCTTTCAATGGGTGACAGGTCTGAACTGCAGGCAGGCCAGTTTAGCACCCAGACTCTTACTACAGAGACAGGCTTTTGTAATACATGCAGAATGTGGTTCGGCATTGTCTTGCTGAAATAAGCAAGGCCTTCTCTGAAAAATATATCTGTATGGCTGCATATGTTGCTCCAAAACCTGTATATATTGTTCATCATTAATGGTGCCTCCTCCATGAACTGCCACCTTAACGTTGTGGAGGGGTTTGAGTACCTGAGTGACCCTAGGAGCTATGCTGTCTGGGGCTATATGCTCCTGGTAGGGTCTCCCAAGGCAAACAGGTCCTGGGCGACAGGTCAGACTAAGAGCGGTTCAAAAACCCTTTATGATGGAAAACATTTTGAGGACCTTGACGTCGCCCGGGGTTGGGGCTCGTATGCGAGCGCCTGGTGGCCGGGCCTTTCCCCACGGGGTCCAGCCGGGCTCAGCCTGAAGGAGCAACGTGGGGCCACCTTCCCGTGGGCTCACCACCTGCAGGAGTGGTCATCCAATATTGGTTTTCCGCCTTGTCTGTTGTCCACTGTCCACTTTTAGCTAGTGTACACTAGTTACAGTGAGGCCTACTAAAAAAAGTTAGTTGAGGGTTTGTTATATACAGGTTGGTGTAGTCCAGTTATTCTTAGTTTTATTTGTTTTTGCCCTTGATTCTTTGTACAGGGATTTGTCCATGCATCTCATTTGGATGGCTACCTCTTTCTGTGGGTCTTCAGCCACAATCCGATTTTTTCTGTCACCTATTAGTGTCATTCATAGTATTTTAAAAAAAAAAATCTGAAAAGTAAATGCATAAGTTCTCATTTTCCTTATGTTTTCTGCTTCAATTTCAATTTGAAATGTTTACTGAATATAGTGATCAGCCTGCTGGATTTTTCCAGTGGTTGTCAACCTTTTTCAGTTACTGTACCAGAGCTGTAATTTTGCTCTGCTCTGAGTACCCCTGAAGTACCCCCTCATGTTAATTTCACTAGTAAGGCTATGGTGTCATGAGTGTTTCCAAGTACCCTCTTTGGAGAGGTCAAGTACCCCCTGTGGAGAGGTTAAGTACCCCAAGGGGTTCTAGTACCTCTGGTTGGGAACCACTGCCTTACACTATTGCAGGAGATTTCTCTCCCTCTCGCTGTGTCTCCCTGAGACACCTAGCCTGGTCATTCATCATGCTGGGTCATGTTCCTACAGAGCCTGTTGTTGACAGACCTATTAGCCATTAATACCCGAGACACAGCAGGGCCTGACCTTTGACCTCAGCTCTTATTGACAGCTATGGCAACAAAGGTCATTCTGTAATGGCTGTGTTTCAGGGGAGGCTGATCTACATCCTTTTAGAGTGGGATGGTGATTCATTTTCCATGACGAAATGTGTTAGTGTGTGTTGGTGTTTGTGTGAAGTTTTCACTTTCTTTTTTTCCTCGGTGAACTTAGTCAGTACATTTTGTCTTGAAGTGTATCAGCCTCCTCATGTTATTACTTGTACAGCCCATCACTCCAATCCTCCATGCATTTGGGTGCAAATAGAGCCCGAAGGAATATTGATTCCTAGAATTCACAAACTACTTCCAAAGTTGAAGGTGTTTTTTTATGTGCAGCCAGAAGCCTTCTCTGACTCAGGTGAAATATACGTCCTAATACATAAATACTCGGTCGGCTGTCTGGTGGATTCCATTTCCCTTCCATTGCACAACATGGGGAGCCTTGTTTGCAAAATGTAATCTGACAAGCAGTGAGGCTCTAGAGAGTGAAAATCATATTCTTCAATTCCACCCCAGGAAAATAGAAAAAATCTATAAATCTACTGCGAGGCTATGCCCTGGGGCACATTGTGACAAAATATGTGCATGTTTGCTATGCTATGTCATTCAGAAAATATAACCAATTAATATGCTCTCCAGATTCAAGTGTTTGTCACAGACAGCGCAATTATAATATGCACTGTCCTGCTGTAGACAAATCACAGATTTTATAAAACCCCTTTATAAAACCACTCTTTCAGACTTTATAATTGAGATCTTTTGGAGACTTTATAGGTGCCCAATACACTCTACTGTAGGAGATATAAAATAAACAGACAGCATGAAGATGAATTGCATAGTGCCATAGAACATTTCCAACATGAAAGGGCCCTTTTATCTTCATCTAAACTTGAGATGTATTTTTTTTCTTTCTAATCAATAGAGCCAGGGATGCCTGATTGCATTCTGCCAGAAATGCAATTGAATGGTGACTTCAATGCACCTTAAATCAATGCTATTCGTCGATCCAGGAAATTACTTGTGTCTTGGAACCTAAGAGCATAACCAGAAAGGAGAACCCTGCCAATGGCATTAGCTTAACAGACAATTGTTTGAATCTCAGAGGACCAGAAACTTTACATGGCAGTGTTAGGTACAATCTCATATACTTTTTAACAGAATATTAGCATTTAAAGATTGGTCAAAGTTCAATTTAATTGACCGGGATTTCTTACCACCTGAATACCCACAACTAAAATGAAATGGATGAATGCAGTGGTCTTAGTCCCCCAATGCTAGTGTGAGTGTCTGAGTGAATGAGTATGTGTGTGTCTGTGTGAGTGTCTGAGTGAATGAGTGTACGTGTGTGGGTGTGTGAGTGTCTGAGTGAATGAGTGTACGTGTGTGGGTGTGTGAAGTGTGTGGGTGTCTGTGGTGTGTACGTGTGGGTGTGTGTGGTGTGTGGGTGTCTGTGGTGTGTGTGGTGTCTGTGGTGTGTACGTGTGTGTGGTGTGTTCGTGTGTATGATGTGTACGTGTGTGTGGTGTGTTCATGTGGGGTGTGTACGTGTGTGTGGTGTGTACGTGTGTGTGGTGTGTGGGTGTGTGTGGTGTGTGGTGTGTACGTGTGTGTGGTGTGTACGTGTGTGTGGTGTGTACGTGTGTGTGGTGTGTACGTGTGTGTGGTGTGTGGGTGTGTACGTGTGTGTGGTGTGTACGTGTGTGTGGTGTGTACGTGTGGGGTGTGTGGGTGTGTGTGGTGTGTACGTATGTGTGGTGTGTGGGTGTGTGTGGTGTGTTCATGTGGGGTGTGTACGTATGTGTGGTGTGTGGGTGTGTGTGGTGTTTACGTATGTGTGGTGTGTGGGTGTCTGTGTTGTGTGGTGTGTGGGTGTGTGAGGTGTGTACGTATGTGTGGTGTGTGGGTGTGTGTGGTGTGTACGTGTGTGTGGTGTGTGGGTGTGTGTGGTGTGTACGTATGTGTGGTGTGTACGTATGTGTGGTGTGTACGTATGTGTGGTGTGTACGTGTGTGTGGTGTGTGGGTGTGTGTGATGTGTGGGTGTGTGAGGTTGGTGGGTGAGCAGAGTCATATGGATCAGGTTGCTGGCAGGAAGACGCATCACCCTCTCAACCCTCCTCCCACCTCCCCTCCCATTTCCCTCTCACCCCTCCTCCCACCTCCCCTCCCATTTCCCTCTCACTCAGGGCGTCTATTTTAGGCCACAGCCACACAGAACACTGGCACTTTCAAGAAGGATGGGCAATGTCATCCCAATGGACGGAGAGCAATAATAAATTGTCATTCAGGGGACCTTTGGTGTACGATAACTAGTGGCAGAGAGGATAGCAGACAGAGGAACAGCCTGGTGCTGTGTGGAGGGAGGTTGGGAGGGACCCACTGGTGCTGTGTGGAGGGAGGTTGGGAGGGACCCACTGGTGCTGTGTGGAGGGAGGTTGGGAGGGACCCACTGGTGCTGTGTGGAGGGAGGTTGGGAGGGACCCACTGGTGCTGTGTGGAGGGAGGTTGGGAGGGACCCACTGGTGCTGTGTGGAGGGAGGTTGGGAGTTACCCACTGGTGCTGTGTGGAGGGAGGTTGGGAGTTACCCACTGGTGCTGTGTGGAGGGAGGTTGGGAGGGACCCACTGGTGCTGTGTGGAGGGAGGTTGGGAGGGACCCACTGGTGCTCCTGTGGAGGGAGGTTGGGAGGGACCCACTGGTGCTGTGTGGAGGGAGGTTGGGAGGGTCCCACTGATGCTGTGTGGAGGGAGGTTGGGAGGGACCCACTGGTGCTGTGTGGAGGGAGGTTGGGAGGGACCCACTGGTGCTGTGTGGAGGGAGGTTGGGAGGGACCCACTGGTGCTGTGTGGAGGGAGGTTGGGAGGGACCCACTGGTGCTCCTGTGGAGGGAGGTTGGGAGGGACCCACTGGTGCTGTGTGGAGGGAGGTTGGGAGGGTCCCACTGATGCTGTGTGGAGGGAGGTTGGGAGGGACCCACTGGTGCTGTGTGGAGGGAGGTTGGGAGGGACCCACTGGTGCTGTGTGGAGGGAGGTTGGGAGGGACCCACTGGTGCTGTGTGGAGGGAGGTTGGGAGGGACCCACTGGTGCTTTGTGGGGGGAGGTTGGGAGGGACCCACTGGTGCTGTGTGGAGGGAGGTTGGGAGGGACCCACTGGTGCTGTGTGGAGGCAGGTTGGGAGGGACCCACTGGTGCTGTGTGGAGGGAGGTTGGGAGGGACCCACTGGTGCTGTGTGGAGGGAGGTTGGGAGGGACCCACTGGTGCTGTGTGGAGGGAGGTTGGGAGGGACCCACTGGTGCTGTGTGGAGGGAGGTTGGGAGGGACCCACTGGTGCTGTGTGGAGGGAGGTTGGGAGGGACCCACTGGTGCTGTGTGGAGGGAGGTTGGGAGGGACCCACTGGTGCTGTGTGGAGGGAGGGACTGTTGACTTAATGGACGCTGTAGAAGCAGTAGCAGAGCTTGTTCCCTCATTTGGAATGGTGGTGACGTAATTATCCCCTGGTCTGGAATAGTGAACCATGGAGGGGGTGGAGAGGTAATGTATTTAGGATGGACCGCTCTCAACGTCAATGAACGTCATGCACAGTATGCACATAGTGGGGGGGGCTAGTTAGGGTACACTAGTTACAGTGGACTTGTTTGGTTAATGTACACCAGTTACAGTGGACTTGTTTAGTTAATGTACACCAGTTACAGTGGACTTGTTTAGTTAGGGCACACCAGTTACAGTGGACTTGTTTAGTTAATGTACACCACTTACATTGGACTTGTTTAGTTAGGGCACACCAGTTACAGTGGACTTGTTTATTTAGGGTACACCAGTTACAGTGGACTTGTTTATTTAGGGTACACCAGTTACAGTGGACTTGTTTAGTTAGGGCACACCAGTTACAGTGGACTTGTTTATTTAGGGTACACCAGTTACAGTGGACTTGTTTATTTAGGGTACACCAGTTACAGTGGACTTGTTTAGTTAGGGCACACCAGTTACAGTGGACTTGTTTAGTTAGGGCACACCAGTTACAGTGGACTTGTTTATTTAGGGTACACCAGTTACAGTGGACTTGTTTATTTAGGGTACACCAGTTACAGTGGACTTGTTTAGTTAGGGCACACCAGTTACAGTGGACTTGTTTAGTTAGGGCACACCAGTTACGGTGGACTTGTTTATTTAGGGTACACCAGTTACAGTGTATATGATGATCGTTAGCCCGATAAATATTGTCTACACAGGAGACCTACCAGAAAAAATATGATGATTGTTAGCATAACAAATATTGTTTGCACAGTACGCCTACCTGATAAAATTATATGATTATCGTAAGCCTAATAAATACATTTTTACACAGTAGGCCTACCTGATAAAATTATATGATGATCGTTAGCCTAATAAATACTTTTTTACACAGTAGGCCTACCTGATAAAATTATATGATGATCGTTAGCCTAATAAATATTGTCTACACAGTAAGCCTACCTGATTAAATGACATGATTATCATTAGTCTAATAAATATTGTCTACACAGTAGGCCTACCTTAATAAATGACATGATGATCGTTAGCCAGTCAATCTCATAAACTTGCCATGTTGAACACTGAACTGTACAGAAATTATGCTAAAGACTATTGGAATCTGCACAACATAATTAAAGGGCAACTACACCCACCCAAACATTTACTGTGTTTCCCAGGCTATTATTTGTGCCTTCTTCATCCACATTTCCAGTTTTTATATACAGTACGATTTTGAGATTGTGAGGGCTCAGAGGTATCGCCCCCCCAGAGCTATGGTAAAATGTGCTTCTAGTTTATCTTGAAAAACAAAGAATCCCACCCAATCACCAGACCCTGGTCCCCTTTTCTTTTCAATCATATGGTTATGATTTAAAATCATAACCATACATTCATGAAACCATAGATTCATATAATCCCCTTAGTTGTCTAATGCTACTAGCGTTCTACCAGTGTTCTACTAGTGTTCTTACATCAGTTACAGTTTGGCCTGACAGTGTCCTCTTTGCCAGCTCACTATGGTGCCGATAACTGGGGAGACGGGTGGTGGCTAAATGATCCCCATAGTTCAATTACAACAACTAAGCATGATACAGTATTTATACACTAATTATTATTAACTCCATAATAAGAGTCATTTCATATAACCATTAATATTATTTCATTATAATGTAATCTAGTTGGGACATGTTTTGCCCTCAATTCTGAACTAGTAACTCCTCTGACACCACCGTCATCCACAAACCAATAAATAATAAATACTTGTCTGTAATGGGCAAAATACCAGGTCATTAATGTGCTTGTGTCTCTCTCTCTGTCATCTCTTTGGTGTTTCGGGTGCAAGCCCTTCTTCAGCATGTATATAAGATTATGGCAAAGCAATAGGCCTCACTCAAGTTGACATATTTAATAGTTTTCTTTATTGGAACCAACTTTAGACTCCAGCAGAGGGCGCTGAGTGGGCGAATATGAAGAAATATAAGCGCCAAATAAATTAGAAAGGATTCTTTAATGAGACTTACATGGCTCCAGCAATCTATCCGAAATGTCTCCCCATATAAGGAAATGTACTGAGTTCATGATTTTAACTAATAAAATGCCTGGCAATAGGTGATTTTTCATCTTTGTAAGGAATTGAGCTAAAATCCTTGTCTTAGTTTCCATTTTGCTTTACCCAAATAATAGGAACTACAGGGCCACTTAAGAAGATATATAACAGATTTGGAGTCACTGGTAATTCTACCTGAAACCTTTATCCTCTCACCTGATGATCCTTTTGATCATGTCATAACAACAAACAATTGTGACATGAAAGTGTCCTTGTGGAATGTTTGGCATGAAATGAAAAATCTCTTCTTAGGAAAATCTGACCTTACTAGGTAATCATGTCATAATAAAACCTAAGAGATTCAAAGTTATTACCAAAATGGGAGTTGCTTTGTGGTAAATGCCAATGTCTGTTAGCCACTGATTTAATCAATTTAGACATGGGATTGCAGGTGGATATCCAAGCAGGGCTGGAGTGGGACTCATTTTCAGCCCAGGAGTTGCATGGTGCACCAGCCTATTTGGGGGGTTGTACTATTGAAAACAACACACTTTTTTGGGCACTTCACAACTATGTTATATTACAAATGTAAATACAGATAACACATACGATTTCAGTAAAATATGTGACATAACAAAAACACAAAAATATATTAAAAGTAGTACTGTCAAACAATTAAAATAATCAACCCTGATTAATCTCATAATCCTCTGTGGTTAATCACCATTAATGAAAATTTTAGAATCAGTGCATTTTGTTGAAGACATACTGTGTTTTATTGTAAAGTATGGACATTGCTTGACTTAGAATTAAATAAATGCAAGTTGTCTACACACTCCAGCAAGTATTGTGATGATAAAATAGCTTTTCTTGACCCTCGTCACGGACCTGACAACCTTCAGCCCAGCGGGAATGGACCCGATTCTCCCCATTATTCACTCCAGCATTGTGTATACACATCTGTGATAGACGTGTATTCTATACACCTGTGTGTTTAGACATGTATTCTATACACCTGTGTGTTTAGACATGTATTCTATACACCTGTGTGTTTAGACATGTATTCTATACACCTGTGTGTTTAGACATGTATTCTATACACCTGTGTGTTTAGACATGTATTCTATACACCTGTGTGTTTAGACATGTATTCTATACACCTGTGTGTTTAGACATGTATTCTATACACCTGTGTGTTTAGACATGTATTCTATACACCTGTGTGTTTACACATGTATTCTATACACCTGTGTGTTTACACATGTATTCTATACACCTGTGTGTTTACACATGTATTCTATACACCTGTGTGTTTACACATGTATTCTATACACCTGTGTGTTTACACATGTATTCTATACACCTGTGTGTTTACACATGTATTCTATACACCTGTGTGTTTACACATGTATTCTATACACCTGTGTGTTTAGACATGTATTCTATACACCTGTGGGTTTAGACATGCATTCTATACACCTGTGTGTTTAGACATGTATTATATACACCTCTGTGTTAAGACATGTATTCTATACACCTGTGTGTTTAGACATGCATTCTATACACCTGTGTGTTTAGACATGTATTATATACACCTCTGTGTTAAGACATGTATTCTATACACCTCTGTGTTTACACATGTATTCTATACACCTCTGTGTTTACACATGTATTCTATACACCTGTGTGTTTACACATGTATTCTACACACCTGCGTGTTTAGACATGTATTCTATACACCTCTGTGTTAAGAAATGTATTCAATGCCCCTCTGTGTTTAGACATGTATTCTATACACCTCTGTGTTTACACATGTATTGCCCATCTGTTTCTTTCCTAAAGACCTCTGTATGTAGATATTTCCATTATCTACATACAGAGCACCATTCGGATATTTGTAGTTTTAGATTTTGTCCATGGTATTATGTTGGATAATTGTCTGCTGTATACAGTGGCTGTGTTAAATACAAAGCTGTGTCCATGGAAAACATGACCTAACAGTTGTTATATAGAAAATGACTAAACATATCAGGCATACAGAATCTCATGGTGAATTCCAGCTTTAGGTTTACACTGTCTGAACCCATTGTGTCAAATTACCCACAATCCCTGTGGAATCAAGCCCACTACTTTAGCAGTTTGCGAGCCTTTTGCCCCGTGTCAGCCTCGATACGGCCAGCTCCATCCAAGGGCAAAGTCTAATGCCATACTGAGGGGGTATCGCTGGCCGTGGCAGCCCTCTCCCTGTTGACGACGGCCAATGACAGGTCTGTTCCGATACCCCTGGTGTCAAAGCATAGGCAGCTCTGCGGGCGGTAATGTAGGATGTTGTGTGTGTGTGGAGCCTTCCGCCTCTCTCTACCATCCATCCCAGAGTGACAGTCCGCCGAGCTGTGGCGGCTAGGGCTCTAGTGTTATAGCTTTGAAGAAGAAGCAGCTGGTGAACAGGGCCGAGGAGAGCAGAGACTGACTGGTTCAGCTCATTAAACTGGCCCTCATACCGGATGCTGCACAAGCTTCTTCCCCCATCCTGAAGGTTAGCAGAGAGGTCGGACCGCCCCCTCCACCTCCCTTTTCATCCACTGGTTTTGCAACGTTCTGCTAAGTTATTTAGCCATACTCTTCTGCTCCTCCATCTCCCTCTTCTGCTTTCCCATCCTCTCCTCCTTATGTTTTTCACATCTTTATCACTTCCTCCTTCATATTTCCCAGCTTTGATTGTCTCTGTCCGCTTCTCCATCTTTTTCTCTGCTCCATCTACTCATCCTCTTCTCCTCTTCCATCTCTACAGTATCTCTGCTCTAATTACTCATCCTCTTCTCCTCTTCCATCTCTACAGTATCTCTGCTCTAATTACTCATCCTCTTCTCCTCTTCCATCTCTACAGTATCTCTGCTCTAATTACTCATCCTCTTCTCCTCTTCCATCTCTACAGTATCTCTCCTCCATCTACTAATCCACTTCTCTTCCATCTCTACAGTATCTCTGCTCAATCTACTCATCCACTTCTCTTCCATCTCTATCTCTACTCCATCTACTCATCCACTTCTCTTCCATCTCTATCTCTGCTCCATCTATACATAATTTATCCGGAGCTGTATATGTAATGCACAAAGAAAATCACTAAACGTAATGTACAAAGAACATCACAATATGTAATGCACAAAGAACAGTCATGTTTTATTATCTGATTTAAATTTTTCTAGAAAGATTTGGGGAAAAAACATTATTGAAATCTCTGAGATTAAATGTTAAATGTCAACTCTGTCTCCCGAAAGATTAAAATACAGTATGAATTATGTTTCCATATTAGAGCCATGAAGTAACTGAAGAAAAATAAATGTTACTTTGTATACCACTTAGCTCTAGACAGACATGTTGGTTATAGGAAGGACATGGTGCTTTAAACAGATATGTTGGTTACAGGAAGGACATGGTTCTCTAGACAGACGTGTTGGTTATAGGAAGGACATGGTTCTCTAGACAGACACGTTGGTTATAGGAAGGACATGGTTCTCTAGACAGACGTGTTGGTTATAGGAAGGACATGGTTCTCTAGACAGATGTGTTGGTTACAGGAAGGACATGGTTCTCTAGACAGATGTGTTGGTTACAGGAAGGACATGGTGCTCTAAACAGACATGTTGGTTATAGGAAGGACATGGTTCTCTAGACAGACATGTTGGTTACAGGAAGGACATGGTTCTCTAAACAGACATGTTGGTTACAGGAAGGACATGGTGCTCTAAACAGACATGTTGGTTATAGGAAGGACATGGTTCTCTAGACAGACGTGTTGGTTACAGGAAGGACATGGTGCTCTAAACAGACGTGTTGGTTACAGGAAGGACATGGTTCTCTAGACAGACATGTTGGTTACAGGGAGGACATGGTGCTCTAAACAGACGTGTTGGTTACAGGAAGGACATGGTTCTCTAGACAGACATGTTGGTTACAGGAAGGACATGGTTCTCTAGACAGACGTGTTGGTTATAGGAAGGACATGGTGCTCTAAACAGACATGTTGGTTATAGGAAGGACATGGTTCTCTAGACAGACAAACTCTAACAAGAGGAGGAGGATGAAGGATGACATACAGTATCAGTGTGACAGCACATGACAAAACGGATGAGACTGCTGACTCACAGGATGACACCTGCCATCGTCCAGTCCACAGAAACACAGCTAGAGAGGAGACAGCTTTTTAAGAAGACTTTCCAATAAGTATTTCCAAGACATTCCTGAATAGAAGCTGTACAGCTGTACAAACCAGACATGTTGTTCATAAATTACAGCACTAGCCAAAAGTTTGCACACACCTACTCATTCTAGGGAATTTCTTTATTTTCACGATTTTACACATTGTAGAATAATAGTGAAGACATCAATATATGAAATAACACATATGGAATCATATAGTAATCAAAAAGTTTACAACAAATGTAGATTCTTCAAAGTAGCTACCCCTTGAATTGATGACTTTTGCACATTCTTGGCATTCTCTCAACCAGCTTCATGAGCTAGTCACCTGGAATGTTTTTCCGACACTATTCACATATGCTGAATATTTGTTGGCTAATTTTGCTTTACTTCTTACACCTGTTCAACTTATCCCAAACAATCTAAACTGGGTTGAGGTCAGGTGATTGTAGAGGCTAGGAAAAAAAATAAAGAAATATAGAAATACTGTTAAAATGAGTAGGTGTGTCCACACCTTGAACCTATACTACACATGTAAGGAACTCTGATGTCAGTACATACATGTAAGGAACTCTGATGTCAGTACATACATGTAAGGAACTCTGATGTCAGTACATACATGTAAGGAACTCTGATGTTAGTACATACATGTAAGGAACTCTGATGTCAGTACATACATGTAAGGAACTCTGATGTCAGTACATACATGTAAGGAACTCTGATGTCACCATTTACCTGTTTTGTAGATTTGTATTTTATTTATTTGTATTCAAATGGAAAGAAATGCATTATTCCCAACCTTAGCCTGAGCCATTTCTTAAAAATGAAAATGTAAAATTATATTTATTTATGAAATCCAATGACCCTACTTGTGGTAGGGGTGTCACTCTTATAATCCGTAGACAAATTTGCCCTGCGGTGTCTAGCAATTTCAAAAACAAACTGCATCCATCAACCTTCACCTTGTTGTCTGAAGCCAGAGACACTATGTAAATAATTCAATGTATTTGATGCAGGATATATGGGCAGATGATTGGATGGTTCAGGATATCATACATATTCTCATTACAGAATGTTCTGTTACATATGTAATGGTCTGCTACAAACTCACCAGAAGTATACAGTTCCCCTTTTGATTATTAACTTGCTCATGCATAATTTACACATTTTACATCCAGGGAAAAGCATAAAAACCTATATTGAAATATATTAAAGTGTAGAAAATAAGAGGGTGTGTCAGGAGTTGCAGACGTCCCTAGACTAAAGGAGAAGGTAAATCATTTCAATCACTAGGGGGCATAGTTCCACATGTACCTGACACCTCATTTATAACCAGCTTGTATGATGTTGCCCTGACACCCAGCTTAAATAGGTTTTTCTCACAATGGCACTATTCAGTGTATGGTACATTATCATTAACCGGTACCCAATGAAAATACATCTGAGAGAGGAGTCCTAGAGGAGTCCTGAAAGAGGAGTCCTAGAGGAGTCCTGAATGCGGACTCCCCTGTGAGAGAATTCTTATGTAAGAGGATCCTCCGGGAGTGCAGCATGTAGGAAATAGGGTTCCATTTAATATGCACGTCTGGTTTCATGTGGAGATACGGAGGGGTTCCATTTTAAACTGACAGCACAGATTTGTCTTTAAGTGTTGTTGACATGACAATGACCTTGGGAAGATTAACCTCTGACTTATTACAGCACTAGAACTGCAATGCAAATCTACGCCAATCAACACATTCTATCCTAATCTACATACCCCAAATGAATATCTTACATTGTAATTCAAATTTCCAAGTGTAATCCATGCATTCTGTCCCAATCCGTCCGACTGAGGAAATACACTGCTAGTTAGCTTCTCTCTCTACCAATATGCAACTCAATTAAATGGAAATCTCTGTCTGTTGAAAAGTGTATTTCCCTTAGGACAATTATAATAAGAGAATCAATGCTTGACTGAATTTTAATTTGTCATCCGGAGAGCAGGAGAGATATTTCAATCTGCTGCACAATACATGTCATTAGCCACTCAGATACGGCAGCAGTCGCCGCTATTGAGGAATGGATTTTATAGTTCCAGCAGATACAGCAGGAATGGATTCTATAGTTCCAGCATATACGGCAGGAATGGATTCTATTGTTCCAACATATACGGCAGGAATGGATTCTATAGTTCCAGCATATATGGCAGGAATGGATTCTAGAGTTCCAGCAGATACGGCAGGAATGGATTTTAGAGTTCCAGCAGATACGGCAGAAATGGTTTCTATAGTTCCAGCATATATGGCAGGAATGGATTCTAGAGTTCCAGCAGATACGGCAGGAATGGATTTTAGAGTTCCAGCAGATACGGCAGGAATGGATTCTAAAGTTCCAGCAGATACGGCAGGAATGGATTCTAGAGTTCCAGCATATAGGCAGGAATAGATTCTAGAGTTCCAGCAGATACGGCAGGAATGGATTCTAGAGTTCCAGCAGATACGGCAGGAATGGATTCTAGAGTTCCAGCATATAGGCAGGAATACATTCTAGAGTTCCAGCAAATACGGCAGGAATGGATTCTAGAGTTCCAGCAGATACGGCAGGAATGGATTCTAGAGTTCCAGCATATAGGCAGGAATGGATTCTAGAGTTCCAGCATATAGGCAGGAATAGATTCTAGAGTTCCAACAGATACGGCAGGAATGGATTCTAGAGTTCCAGCATATAGGCAGGAATAGATTCTAGAGTTCCAGCAGATACGGCAGGAATGGATTCTATTGTTCCAGCAGATAGTTTAAACTCAGCACCACACCTGCACAGAGGACCAAGCATGTGAACATACGTACAAACACACCTTTGGTTTTCAATGCTTGTGGAGACCTTAAAGGACAAACGTGCTTTCCCTAAACCTAACCTTAACCCTAAACTAATTACAACCCTACACTCAATCATTTGCAGTACCATTATTCTTAAATGTAGCCTATATTCTAATGCTGAAACCTAAAACCAATCCCAATCGCAAGATTTACCCAAAACCCTTAACATTAACCCCTAACTCCCGTAAGGACATCTTGCACCTTTAACCACGTTCTCAGCAGTTGTAAAATAATCTCAGCCTCATATAACTTTAGAAACAAAATTCCTGTTAAGAACTGTTAACACCCTTTTCATATGTCATCACATCTCATCAGTCATGCCATGTAATTTCACCTCTCATCTCACCTCATCCCATCCCATGTCATTCCATTACATCACGACAAATCTAATCTCATTCCATTTCATCCCATTAGACCACAACAAATTTAATCTCAATACATTTCTCCTCACATTATTCCTCATTATTTATCACATCTCATCACATCTCACATCATCAAATCTCCTTCAGCTTCTGCATGCTTTGCAACCAACTACTTTACGTTAAGCTTCTGTGTGTTTTACGTTCAGTTTCTCAACGTTCAGATTCCACTGAAGAGAGGACTAACCAGTAGCCTGTGAAATGAAACTCATTTAAGCAAATTGTGAATTAATTGGGTGTTGCTTGGAGATATTAGGCCTCTCTCTCTCTACCAGTTCTCTCCTCTTCTCCATATTTCCTGTTCTGTCTCTCTTTCTTCCTCTTCATTGCAGCTGTGATTGTGATGACATCCCCATAAATTCTGCTTTGGAGAAAGCAGTGAGAGTGGAATCAGCCATCCTGTATAATTGCAGCCATTTTGAAGATGCATCCTGCGTCATGCTGTGCTGGGTTTCAAAGAGACTGTGCAAAACTACTGTTTGTTTAATGACTTTTGTTCCAGACATTAATTCTGCAGCAGATTTTGCACATAGTTTCACTGTGTGTTTGTCCCAAATGGAACAATATTCACTATGCAGATCACTATTTTTGACCAGCGCACTATGGGTGGTGCAATATGAAGGGAATAGGGTGCTACTTATGGGTGGTGCAATATGAAGGGAATAGGGTGCTACTTATGGGTGGTGCAATATGGTTGGAAGGAAGGACTACCCACAATGGCATCATCTCACACACACACACACACACACACATATACAGCTCTGGAAAAAATTAAGAGACCACTCCTATTTTTTCTTAAATCAGCATCTCTCCATTCCATTCCAGTGTCTGTTAAATTCCAAAACAGGCACACCTCGTTTTACTTAATGAGTTACTGATTAGGTGATTACCTGAACGAAATCTAATTTAACGAGGAAAAGTATAAAAACCACTACTGTGGTCATCACTATCCTCTTGCAATAGGACCTGCTGGATGGCAAAAACTGTGCAAGTAGTACCTCAAAGGTAATTTGAATAAAAAAATTACTATCCAGCATGACAAAAGAGTTGAAAAGAAAAGCTTTGAGTGAGGAAAAGAAGGGTTCAATTCTGGCTTTACTGGCAGAGGAATGCAGTGAGCGTCAGGTTGCTTCCATCCTGAAAATTTGAAAGACGGCGGTTAATAAGAACAAGGTCAAGTAACAGACATTGGGGACAGCAAAGCTACAGACTGGCAGAGGGCGAAAACTAATGTCCGCAGACCGAGATGACCGTCAACTCATTCTAATGTCACTCAACAACTGTAGGATGACATCAAGTGATCTACAAAAAGAATGGAAAACAGCAGTTGGGGTGAAGTGTATGGCGAGGACGGTTCGAAGCAGGCTCCTAGGGGCAGGGCTAAAGTCGTGCAGAGCTAGAAAAAAGCCCTTCATCAATGAGAAGCAAAGAAAAACCAGGCTGAAGTTTGTGAAAGACCATAACGATTGGACTGTAGAGGAATGGAATAATCTTTTCTGACAAGTCAAATTTTCAGCTTTGCCGAACACCTGGTCGTCTATTGGTTAGACAGAGACCTGGAGAGGCCTACAAGCCACAGAGTTTCACACCCACTGTGAAATTTGGTGGAGGATCTGTGATGATCTGGGGATGCTTCTGCAAGGCTGGAATTGAGCAGATTTGTTTTGTGAAGGACACGTAAATCAAACCAAGTACAAGGTTATCCTGGAAGAGCACCTTCTTCCTCCTGCTCTGACAATATTCCCCAACTCTGAAATAATTTTTTTCCAGCAGGACAATGCTCCATGCCACACAGCCAGGTCAATCAAGGTATGGATGGAGGACCCCCAGATCAAGACCCTGTCATGGCCAGACCAATCTCCAGACCTGAACCCCATTGAAAACCTCTGGAATTTGATGAAGAGGAAGATGGATGGTCACAAGCCATCAAACAAAATCGAGCTACTTGAATTTTTGTGCCAGGAGTGGCATAAAGTCACCCAACAGTATTGTGACAGACTGGTGGATGCCAAGACACATGAAAGCTGTGATAAAAAATCAGGGTTATTCCACCAAATATTGATTTCTGAACTATTCCTAAGTTAAAACATTAGTATTTTGTTGTTGAAAAATTAATATGAATTTGTTTTCTTTGCATTATTTGAAGTGTGAAAACAATGCATATTTTCTGGGTTATTTTGACCAGTTGTTATTTTCCACAAATAAATACTCTAAATTACAATATTTTTATTTGAAATTTGGGATTAATGTTGTCAGCAGTTTAAAGAATAAAACAAAACTGTTAACTCAAACACATACCTATGAATAGTAAAACCAGAGAAACTGATAATTTTGTAGTGGTCTCTTAATTTTTTTCAGAGCTGTATATACTGCCTTCTGCTGCCAAAACAGCCATGATCCATTGAGGCATGGACTCCACTAAACCTCTGAAGGAGTACTGTGGCATCAGCCACCAAGACATTAGCAGCAGATCGTTTACGTCACAAACGCACCCAGCCATCCACATGATGTAAAAGGAAACGTGATTCATCAGACCAGGCCACATTCTTCCATTGCTCCGTGGTCCAGTTGTGATGCTCACATGCCCATTGTAGCCACTTTCAACAGTGGACAGGGGTCAGCATGGGCACCCTGTCAACTGGGGCTACGCAGCCCCATACGCAACAACATGTGATGCACTGTGTGTTCTGACACCTTTCTATCAGTACCAGCATTCACTTTTTCAGCAATTTGAGCTTTAGTAGCTCGTCTGTTGGATCGGAACACAAAGGCCAGCCTTTCCTCACCACGAGCATCAATGAGCCTTGGCCTCCCATGACCCTCTCGCCGGTTCACAGTTTTTCCTTCCTTGGACCACTTTTGATAGATACTGACCACTGCAGCCCGGGAACAGCCCACAAGGGCTGGTTTATCTGTGTTCTGGAAAAAATATTAAGAGACCACTGCACCTTTTTCTTTCCTTTCCAAAAAAATCGAAAAGGAAGGTGTTGAGTGAGCAACAGAAGCGTTCAATTTGCAGTGGTCTCATAACTGTAACCCTTCTGTTCCTCACTCAAAACCTTCCCTTTTGACTTTTTTCAAGCGTTCAAAGGTGCAGTGGTCTCTTTCCGGAGCTGTATGTATATGTAAGGAAAAAGAAAACTCTAACCATGTCTCTCCTTCCCCAGTCCAGTACACATCCATTATCCTTACTGACAGGAGAACCATGTCTCTCCTTCCCCGGTCCAGTACACATCCATTGTCCTTACTGACAGGAGAACCATGTCTCTCCTTCCCCAGTACAGTACACATCCATTGTCCTTACTGACAGGAGAACCATGTCTCTCCTTCCCCGGTCCAGTACACATCCATTATCCTTACTGACAGGAGAACCATGTCTCTCCTTCCCCAGTCCAGTACACATCCATTGTCCTTACTGACAGGAGAACCATGTCTCTCCTTCCCCAGTCCAGTACACATCCATTATCCTTACTGACAGGAGAACCATGTCTCTCCTTCCCCGGTCCAGTACACATCCATTGTCCTTACTGACAGGAGAACCATGTCTCTCCTTCCCCGGTCCAGTACACATCCATTGTCCTTACTGACAGGAGAACCATGTCTCTCCTTCCCCAGTCCAGTACACATCCATTGTCCTTACTGACAGGAGAACCATGTCTCTCCTTCCCCGGTCCAGTACACATCCATTATCCTTACTGACAGGAGAACCATGTCTCTCCTTCCCCGGTCCAGTACACATCCATTATCCTTACTGACAGGAGAACCATGTCTCTCCTTCCCCGGTCCAGTACACATCCATTGTCCTTACTGACAGGAGAACCATGTCTCTCCTTCCCCGGTCCAGTACACATCCATTGTCCTTACTGACAGGAGAACCATGTCTCTCCTTCCCCAGTCCAGTACACATCCATTGTCCTTACTGACAGGAGAACCATGTCTCTCCTTCCCCAGTCCAGTACACATCCATTGTCCTTACTGACAGGAGAACCATGTCTCTCCTTCCCCAGTCCAGTACACATCCATTGTCCTTACTGACAGGAGAACCATGTCTCTCCTTCCCCAGTCCAGTACACATCCATTGTCCTTACTGACAGGAGAACCATGTCTCTCCTTCCCCAGTCCAGTACACATCCATTGTCCTTACTGACAGGAGAACCATGTCTCTCCTTCCCCAGTCCAGTACACATCCATTGTCCTTACTGACAGGAGAACCATGTCTCTCCTTCCCCAGTCCAGTACACATCCATTGTCCTTACTGACAGGAGAACCATGTCTCTCCTTCCCCAGTCCAGTACACATCCATTGTCCTTACTGACAGGAGAACCATGTCTCTCCTTCCCCAGTCCAGTACACATCCATTGTCCTTACTGACAGGAGAACCATGTCTCTCCTTCCCTGGTCCAGTACACATCCATTATCCTTACTGACAGGAGAACCATGTCTCTCCTTCCCCAGTCCAGTACACATCCATTGTCCTTACTGACAGGAGAACCATGTCTCTCCTTCCCCAGTCCAGTACACATCCATTATCCTTACTGACAGGGGGGTTAATACAAAATAAACACTGATAAACAAGTTCTCTACCATCTGTATTCTTGTCCACATGGTGTTGTCATTTAATTCCAAGAAATGACAAATCCAACACTTCATAAATAAGAACATTATGACTAACGTTAAAATATAAAAATAAAAATAATATTTTTGATGGATCAAGCTATGTTCTGGTCAAATTAATTGCAGTTTTTGTGAAATGGAATCAAATTGTGTGAATGTTTAGATTTCGTTCACACTATAATTTATTACATTAAAATATGCATTAATCAAATTCATTGAATTTTGAAACTCGAACTAAATATTAAATTGAATTACTGTGGAATGTTTGTGAGATTATATCCATATCTTATTCAATCTTGGCAGCAGATAGTGTTATCTTGGGTGTCTTATTAAAAGCAGGTCTTTCATGGCCATATGCTTTTCCGTGTGTGAAGACGAGGTCTGAAGGCCATATGCTTCTCCATGTGTGAAGATGAGGTCTGAGGTCCTTCACGCTGACCTTTGCACAGATGCCAGTCCAAACCAAACCAAAATATCTAAGAAACTCTGTTTGAGTGGATGAATGCCAAGATGCTGAGAACCAAATCATGTCGGTCAAAGTCAGTGGGGACAGCGATGTGAGAGCGAAGCACTATGAAACACTGATTGACTGCTGGTGGGCGGGGCGACTAGCAAGCACCATCTGGTTTTAGACCGGCCCCTGTTGGGCTATTTTGAGCCTGCTCCAATAAGAGGGCTTTACAGCCTGCAGTGCAGGTCCAGTCAGTTTTTCTTTCCTGAAATTGACAGGTACTGTACACTGCACAGCTTCTGTGGAGCCTGTTAATGTGTGCAACTCAAACAATTACCAGAGTTTAACCAAACCTTGAGTGAGGGGCTGGCCCATCAAAACGCCACCAGTCCCTAACCCAGAAGTTTAATTTCTTTACATTAATTCAATCTTGCCAAAGACCATCAGAACCACTGAACTGCCGTTTTAAACTTAGGAGGACATGAGGTCCTGGCCCACACTTGAGGAGTACCTGGCTTGAAAGACCTGTTGCTGTCCCTATCAAAAGTCCTCCTGGTTGTGTTGCTGATCAAGACGATATCTGACGATTTCAGCTGTGTGTGCTGACACCTCCCCCTCCCCCGTGTTGTCCCTGTCCTTCTCCATCTGGTCATGCTTCCGACCTGGACTAAGTTTAAATAGACTCTGGACTCAGCCCACAATGCATTCATTAATTATTACAATTGTAATCTTAATATGTTCACCTGGCAAAGCCAGAAGAGGAATGGTCACCCCTCTGAGCCTGGGTCCTCTCTAGGTTTCTTCCTAAATTTCGTTTTTCCTAGCCACTGAAATTCAACCCTACTGTTGTTTGCTGGGGTTTAAGGCCAGATTTTTTGTAAAAGCACTTTGTGACAACTGCTGATGTAAAAAGGGATTTATAAATACATTTGATTGATTGATTACTGTGTTTCAGAAAACCTAGGTGCCTTTCAAAGGACGTATACAGTAGGCCAATTTAAAAACACAATCCCTTTAGAAGGATGTATAAAACAGTAAAGACATATTAAAGTTACTTACATAAGTATCACCGGTCCTGACTTACTAGTTACAATGATGTCAACTGATTCATACTGGAAGGTACTGTATGTTGTTAGTTCAATTTTGAAGTATACTCCATTTTCCTCATGCTCACATCTCTATGACACATAGTAAAAGTCAGGGGCTGAAGAAGCTGGAACCATAGCAGAACATGAGCTCTGAATCCCAAAGGGCATCCTTGTACTTATATAGTGCACTTCTTTTGAAGTAAAAGTAATGCATTCTATAGGGAGTAATGAATTATTTATGACTAGATACTTAGTATTTAACAAGGCAGAACATAAGATACAGTATATAATAAGAGAGACCCTGTTCGGTTTGACCTCCTCCATTTAGAAAGCCTTGTTGTTTGGAAACACCATTAATCTGGCCTGTGACTGTGATGTCAACATGTTCTGAACCGATCCCCAGGCCGACTCAGCTTCAGTTTTATACTCTACTGAAGGTTACAGCACTATCACCTCTCTCTCTCTTTCTGTCTCTCTCTTCCTTCCTTTATTTTTCTCTTGTTGTTCACTGTTGGTTGCGCATAGCCACAAAATATCAAAATAACATCTACAAAAGCCCAGGCTTTATTAGAACTACCAAGAGCTTGTTAGTGTTTCTGCTCGGGTAGACCCTGTTGAAATGCTTTGCACCACGATGGTAATCAGGTTCCATTTGGGACATATTGCCTGTCCAAAAGAGAGTACAACGCCTTTCCAGTAAATACAAGTAGTTCTGCAAGCCGGATGGAACATAGTCTAGTTATCCATCCCTGGAATGAAAGCCATACCTAATTAGTCCCTTTCCCAGGAAATCCCGGAAGGAGAATTCCCAGAATGTGTTTTCTCCTGTTAACTTTGGGAGTCTTTGAACTAGGATTTCTCAAAAAGCTGTGAATTATTGTAAAAGTTCTGGGAATTTTACAACCATATCTGTAGTAATGGGGTGCTCTTACTGGGGTCAAAACATAAAATAGGACTTAATATAGGTAATCTTCCTGGGGTCAAAAGTTAAAACAGGACCTAATAAAGTTTACGTTCCTCAGGTAACTTAATTAAAACATATAACTTGACCAAAGATGAATTACTGAAATAGTAACACGTTCCAAGGTCTTAAGACAATGACTACTGAGATCAAAAGACGATGTTTACCGATGTCTAAACCCGTCAGCTGGTCTCACCTCCTGAATCCCAGTCAGCTGGTCTCACCTCCTGAATCCCAGTCAGGGTCTCACGTCCTGAATCCCAGTCAGCTGGTCTCATGTCCTGAATCCCAGTCAGCTGGTCTCACCTCCTGAATCCCAGTCAGCTGGTCTCATGTCCTGAATCCCAGTGAGCTAGTCTCATGTCCTGAATCCCAGTGAGCTAGTCTCATGTCCTGAATCCCAGTGAGCTGGTCTCACGTCCTGAATCCCAGTCAGCTGGTCTCATGTCCTGAATCCCAGTCAGCTGGTCTCATGTCCTGAATCCCAGTCAGCTGGTCTCATGTCCTGAATCCCAGTCACCCACAGCTGTTTGTGCTCTTCCTAGATTGTCTCTATTATTAGATCTCTATAGGGACTTGGGGCACACCAGTCCCTATAGAGTGCAATACTTCTGACCATACAATCAAAATGTGGTCCGACTACAGAAGAAATAGGGTTCTGTTTGGAAGTCATCTCCTGTAGAATATTCATGGGCTAGCTAGTTAAAAGACATGGAACGCTTCCATCTGCAGATCGTGTGGATTGGGTCCTGTGGGGTCTCTCCCTACACCACATCACCCCAGAGTCTCAATTTGACCAATGTAGCAGTGAGCAAACACACAATCACTCTCACACACACACACACACATATGAGGCACTACTTTGCATTGCATCTTATACTCTGTGATGTTAATCTTACTGGAGGATTAGACATTCTCAGCAGAGCAAAACCCTGATGTCAGCCTACACACACAAACACAAATAAACACACACACAGTCAGAATGGCAGCGTGAAGTTATGAAGACAGTTATGAAGACAGTTATGAAGACAGTTATTAAGACAGTTATGAAGACAGACAGGAGTAACACCCTCTCTGTATGTCAACAATGTCTCTTTCTTACATCCGCTTATCTGTTACTTATTCCTATTGGGCAAAACTTTTTCCCCCAAATGTTCCCTTAGCTTCCTGTCTAAATTTCCATCCTACTCCCCTCTGAAACTGTCCTCTTCCTCTTCCTCTTTATCCCTCATATATATATATATATATATCTTCCTCTCTTTCAAATCACCCTCCTCTCCCTCCCTTAAAATCTTTCTCCTTCTCTTCCTCCTCCTTTCTGAAATTGTCCTCCTCCTGCTCCTCTCTAAAATCTTCCTCCTCTTTGAATCTTCCGTTTTTCTACCCTTTACTCCCTGTGTAACTTGTTTACTTAGTGTCCTTAGGTTTGATGTGTTAGTTCATTGTTCGCTTCTTCTTGGGATTTTTCTCAGCAGTGAGCGGTGTGATCTCTCTATGATGTCCAGTGTCTCTACTCACACAGGCACTAAAGCACAAAAACAACAACCCAAATGTAGACACAGACACAGACAGCATTCGTCCTCCTCCTAAGGGCTATTGTGTTACTTTTTGTCTGGCCATTGCAGATGTGTAATAAATGTAGATATCATTTAGTGTTGACTGTGAATGCAGTTTAACGAGGGATCATTTACTTTAAATGTCCCTCAAAGCAGAAACACTGAACAGGTGTGACCCTCTAGTTATTTATGAATCTTGTTTACTTATTTACACTTACATATACATATATATGTGTGTGTATATACACTCACCTAAAGGATTATTAGGAACACCATACTAATACTGTTTGACCCCCTTTCGCCTTCAGAACTGCCTTAATTCTATGTGGCATTGATTCAACAAGGTGCTGAAAGCATTCTTTAGAAATGTTGGCCACCATGTCAGTACAGTGAACTCATTGTCATGTTCAAGAAACCAATTTGAAATGATTCAAGCTTTGTGACATGGTGCATTATCCTGCTGGAAGTAGCCATCAGAGGATTGGTACATGGTGGTCATAAAGGGATGGACATGGTCAGAAACAATGCCCAGGTAGGCCGTGGCATTTAAACGATGCCCAATTGGCACTAAGGGGCCTAAAGTGTGCCAAGAAAACATCCCCCACACCATTACACCACCACCAGCCTGCACAGTGGTAAAAAGGCATGATGGATCCATGTTCTCATTCTGTTTACGCCAAATTCTGACTTTACCATCTGAATGTCTCAACACAAATCGAGACTCATCAGACCAGGCAACATTCTTCCAGTCTTCAACTGTCCTATTTTGGTTAGCTCGTGCAAATTGTAGCCTCTTTTTCCTATTTGTAGTGGAGATGAGTGGTACCCGGTGGGGTCTTCTGCTGTTGTAGCCCATCCGCCTCAAGGTTGTGCGTGTTGTGGCTTCACAAATGCTTTGCTGCATACCTCGGTTGTAACGAGTGGTTATTTCAGTCAAAGTTGCTCTTCTAACAGTCGGCCCATTCACCTCTGACCTCTAGCATCAACAAGGCATTTTCACCCGCAGGACTGCCACATACTGGATGTTTTTCCCTTTGTAAACCCTAGAAATGGTTGTTCGTGAATATCCCAGTAACTGAGCAGATTGTGAAAAACTCAGACCGGCCCATCTGGCACCAACAACCATGCCACACTCAAAATTGCTTAAATCACCTTTCTTTCCCATTCTAACATTCAGTTTGGAGTTCAGGAGATTGTCTTGACCAGGACCACACCCCTAAATGCATTGAAGCAACTGCCATGTGATTGGTTGATTAGATAATTGCATTAATGAGAAATTGAACAGGTTCCTAAAAATCCTTTAGGTGAGTGTGTATAAATTGAAAAGGAAGGTTTTGAGTGAGGAACAGAAGGGTTAAAATTAAGAGACACTGCAAATTGAACGTTGAACTGTTCTTCTCTCAAAACCTTCCTTTTCAACTTTTTGGGAAGGAAAGAAAAAGGTGCAGTGGTCTCTTCATTATTCCCGGGGCTGTATATGTACGTATGTATATGTATATCTACTATACCAGTCTAAAGTTTGAACATTCTTACCTATTCACTTGAGTAAAAACTAAGCCATGCAGTCCAAATAAATATCTGTAGACCTCTGAGAACATGAACCTCCTACACCCCTTTGCTTCTACATGGTGTAGGGCTAACCAGAGTAGATCTGCTAACCAGTACTCTAATCTCCACTCTTGTTGTTGTTTGCTCTTTGGTGTTTCAGGCTGGGTATCTGTAAAAGCCTTTTGTGAGAACTGCTGATGATATAAAGGGCTTTATAAAATGGATTTGACTGATGTGATTGATACAAAGGGCGCATCTCAGGATGACTGTGTCCTCTAAGGTTTCACACTAAACAACACATTGATGTGAGTGATGTGGGTTTATGTGGATTATTATGTGGTCTAATTATTACACAGGCATGGTTGTGTCCAATGCGTAATGTGTCTTTGGTGCAGGGACAAGAGTACTCACACAGCACCCCATTCCAGGAGATAGTAAAATAATCCCTGGACAACAACGTTCTTTCATCTGACCAAAGATAAAGTGTGTTTGTTTTGATGTGTTCAATGTTGCTGCCCCCACTTGTCCCTTACTGGTTAATCAATTAACCCCAGGAGAGCCAATCAGGCGCCAAGAGCCCCTGAACCTCCTCGTCGACCTTCATCCCAGCCGCTTCGCTCCGCTCTGCTCTGTAAGGGAACAACATAGAGAGTGATCCATATTTTTAATAGGACTCTATGGACCCCACTAAAACAGACTGTCCTTTAGCGCCGACACATGCACACACACACACACACACACACACACACACTCACTCTCTCACACACACACACACACACTCTCCTCTGCAGGGTCAGACTGCAGTGCTAGTGTTGCATAGCCTTGAAAACCGTTCGCAATTTGCAATTCTGTCACTAACATCTCCCTGATGACCTGAGCGCTGGGGTCCAGATGACAGTAAATGAGAAGGCTTATTAGTAATACATGATTAAGTGATTAGTTTGTAATCAGTACAGTGAAAATAGTGATTATGATGTAAAATGGACCACAGGTAAAAAAAAAGGAAACATCTAAATCTTATTGCCTCAAGTGAGACCGACTGCCAAGAGACCAAGAGACCTGCTGTTAATTTTATATTTTAATATATTTAATTTTTCTTAATGTTTCAGAGGACAGAATGTCTTCACGTTATAATTGTAAATATTATTAGTAAACATCATTAGGTTAACATATATGTTGACCCAATGTCCTCTTGGCTCTGAATGTTTATCTGTGTGTTTATGGTTGAATTCTCTGTGGTGGTGGTGGTAATAATCTAATAGGATGGGGGAGGAGGGGAGCAGGACTGATTTCTCTGGGTGAGACAGCCATTTGTCTTAATCTACAATGACCTACATGCTGCAACATCTTCTCCTGCTGCCTCTTCCCCTTTAAACAGAATTTCACACTGCCGTCCTCCCTCTCGCCTAACTGTAATTGATGACTGTGACCTTTTAACCATCCACCGGATTCAGTCTTTCACCACAACAGGCCCTGGCCACAGACAAAACAAATAAATTACTGTGAGGGGGAATAATGTTGAAGTGAAAATGAAATAAGATGACAGGGAAAGACCACCACTCCAACAAAAAAGGTTAATCCTCAATCATGCATACACTGACATACAGAGCAGGAATGATGTGGAAACCTTGTCGGCTTGTAGCGCTGGAGACATAGGGAGTTAACTGAGCAGCCACACAAACACATCCATGAAACTGATTGGATGAATATTGTGTTAAAGAGAAGGAGGGGAAGAAAAGCTGATATCGCTAATGTCTAAGGTCTTGTCATCTGGTGAAGAGCTAATATCTCTAATGTCTAAGGTCTTGTCATCTGGTGAAAAGCTGATAGCTCTAATATCTAAGGTATTGTCATCTGGTGAAAAGCTGATATCTCTAATGTCTAAGGTCTTGTCATCTGGTGAAGAGCTAATATCTCTAATGTCTAAGGTCTTGTCATCTGGTGAAGAGCTGATATCTCTAATGTCTAAGGTCTTGTCATCTGGTGAAGAGCTGATATCTCTAATGTCTAAGGTCTTGTCATCTGGTGAAAAGCTGATATCTCTAATGTCTAAGGTCTTGTCATCTGGTGAAGAGCTGATATCTGTAATGTTTAAGGTTCTGTCATCTGGTGAAAAGCTGATATCTGTAATGTCTAAGGTCTTATCATCTGGTGAAAAGCTGATGTCTCTAATGTCTAAGGTCTTGTCATCTGGTGGAGAGCTGATATCTGTAATGTCTAATGCCTTGTCATCTGGTGGAGAGCAGGTCTTTATCCTCCACCACCATGTGTGTTTATGTTACCGTGCCCTTAGGACTCAACACACTGTACCTACTGAAGGAAGAAGTGTGTTGTGTTGATAATGTTATTTTGTTACATCCTGCTTTACTCTACTTTACATTACGCTACTGTAAATTACATTACAGTAGCGTAATGTACATTACAATTACACAAATTCTAATCTAAAATATTAAACCACTGTTACTGTGGGGAGAACAAGTATTTGATACACTGCCAATTTTGCAGGTTTTACCACTTACAAAGCAGGTAAAAGTCTGTCATTTTTATCATAGGTACTCGGAATCTAAAGCAAAAATCCAGAAAATCACATTGTATGATTTTTAAGTAATTAATACGTTTTTGATACATCAGAAAAGCAGAACTTTTGGTTCAGCAACCTTTGTTTGCAATTACAGAGATCATACGTTTCCTGTAGTTCTTGACCAGGTTTGCACCCACTGCAGCAGGGATTTTGGCCCACTCCTCCATACAGACCTTCTCCAGATCCTTCAGGTTTCAAGGCTGTCGCTGGGCAATACAGACTTTCAGCTCCCTCCAAAGATTTTCTGTTGGGTTCAGGTCTGGAGACTGGCTAGGCCACTCCAGGACCTTGAGATGTTTCTTAAGGAGCCACTCCTTAGTTGCCCTGGCTGTGTGTTTCGGGTCATTGTCATGCTGGAAAACCCATCCATGACCCATCTTCAATGCTCTTACTGAGGGAAGGTTGTTGGCCAAGATCTTGCGATACATGGCCCCATCCATCCTCGCCTCAATACGGTGCAGTCGTCCTGTCCCCTTTGCAGAAAAGCATCCCCAAAGAATGATGTTTCCACCTCCATGCTTCACGGTTGGGATGGTGTTCTTGGGGTTGTACTCATCCTTCTTCTTCCTCCAAACATGGCGAGTGGAGTTTAGACCAAAAAGCTCTATTTTTGTCTCATCAGACCAAACGACCTTCTCCCATTCCTCCTCTGGATCATCCAGATGGTCATTGGCAAACTTCAGGAGGCCTGGACATGCACTGGCTTGAGCAGGGGGATGTTGCGTGCGCTGCAGGATTTTAATCCATGAAGGTGTAATGTGTTACTAATGGATTTCTTTGAGACTGTGGTCCCAGCTCTCTTCAGGTCATTGACCAGGTCCTGCCGTGTAGTTCTTGGCTAATCCATCACCTTCTTCATGATCATTGATGCCCCATGAGGTGAGATCTTGCATGGAGCCCCAGACTGAGGGAGATTGACCGTAATGTTGAACTTCTTCCATTTTCTAATAATTGCGCAAACAGTTGTTGCCTTCTCACAAAGCTGCTTGCCTATTGTCCTGTAGCCCATCCCAGCCATTTGCAGGTCTACAATTGTATCCCTGATGTCCTTACACAGCTCTCTGGTCTTGGCCATTGTGGAGAGGTTGGAATCTGTTTGATTGAGTGTGTGGACAGGTGTCTTTTATACAGGTAACGAGTTCAAACAGATGCAGTTAATACAGGTAATGAGTGGAGAACAGGAGGGCTTTTTAAAGAAAACCTAACAGGTCTGTGAGAGCCAGAATTCTTACTGGTTGGTAGGTGATCAAATAATTATGTCATGCAATAAAATGCAAAATCATTATTTAAAAATCATACAATGTGATTTTCTGGATTTTTGTTTTAGATTCTGTCTCTCACAGTGGAAGTGTACCTATGATACACATTACAGACCTCTACATGCTTTGTAAGTAGGAAAACCTGCAAAATCGGCAGTGTATCAAATACTTGTTCTCCTCACTGTACATCCCCATGCATTAGTGTGTGTACTTGTGTTGCCTTTTAGGTTGTTGTGTGTTTTGCTCTCCTTTCTTTCCCATATTAGGTTCCCCTGGATTGGTCAATCCTACTGCCATTTCAAATTATTTCTCCTGATCCTGCCTACTGATCAGCCAATCCACTACGACCACCTGCTAGTTCCTTAAAGTAACTAGGCGTAATAATCCATAATATTAAACCACATAGTAACCAGGAGTAATAATCCATAATATTAAATCAGATTGTAACCAGCAGTAATAATCCATAATATTAAACCAAATAGTAACCTGGAGTAATAATCCATAATATTAAACCACATAGTAACCTGGAGTAATAATCCATAATATTAAACCACATAGTAACCTGGAGTAATAATCCATAATATTAAACCACATAGTAACCTAGAGTAATAATCCATAATATTAAACCACATAGTAACCAGGAGTAATAATCCATAATATTAAACCACATAGTAACCTGGAGTAATAATCCATAATATTAAACCACATAGTAACCTGGAGTAATAATCCATAATATTAAACCACATAGTAACCTAGAGTAATAATCCATAATATTAAACCACATAGTAACCAGGAGTAATAATCCATAATATTAAACCACATAGTAACCTGGAGTAATAATCCATAATATTAAACCACATAGTAACCTGGAGTAATAATCCATAATATTAAACCTCATATTAACCTGGAGTAATAATCCATAATATTAAACTACATAGTAACCTGGAGTAATAATCCATAATATTAAACCACATAGTAACCTAGAGTAATAATCCATAATATTAAACCACATAGTACCATTACTGTTCCTTTCCTTCTGAGTCGATGATGAAAAAGCTGCTGGAGCTACCAAGGAATTACAGCTGCATTGTCATATTTTCTGTGACAACAGACTCTGATTACAAAGAAACACATTTAAATGACAGGCTTCTCATGCACCCCGTCTGTCTCTACAAATGAATAAGGAGCTTCTATTCCACGACCTGGAAGAGCTTCAAGCGTACGTACGTGTTTGTGTGTGTCCTTGAATTTATATGTGTGTTTGTCTTTGCTTGTGTTTGTGTATGTGTGTATGTGTGTGTGTGTGTGTGTGTGAGAGACATGGTTTAGATCGATTTCTAGCATGTTCCAGCAGTGTAAACGTGACACAAAGACTCTGGAAGGCTCACAGAGAACGTCACATCACCAGCCAAACCCACTGCTTGATGAGATGGAACACATTCTCTCCTTTCAACAGGAAGTGGGGACAGAGATACTACAGTAAAAAGAGGAATGATGGATAGAGAGGAGAGGATGAGGAGATGCAGGAGGAAGGGAGGTGTAGGGAGAGACAAGGAGAAGGAGATTGCTCCTCATGTTCTTTTATTGGGGCAGGAACTGGCTGGTGACAGCACAGATGGAGATTATTGGCATGAATTGGAGAGTTGCACGGCCAGTGGACTAGTGAAGGTGCGGTGTGGTCTGGGGTGGAGGGATACAACAGATGATGGTGTGGTCTGGGGTGGAGGGATACAACAGATGATGGTGTGGTCTGGGGTGGAGGGATACAACAGATGATGGTGTGGTCTGGGGTGGAGGGATACAACAGATGATGGTGTGGTCTGGGGTGGAGGGATACAACAGATGATGGTGTGGTCTGGGGTGGAGGGATACAACAGATGATGGTGTGGTCTGGGGTGGATGGATACAACAGATGATGGTGTGGTCTGGGGTGGATGGATACAACAGATGATGGTGTGGTCTGGGGTGGATGGATACAACAGATGATGGTGTGGTCTGGGGTGGATGGATACAACAGATGATGGTGTGGTTTGGGGTGGAGGGATACAACAGGTGATGGTGTGGTCTGGGGTGGAGGGATACAACAGGTGATGGTGTGGTTTGGGGTGGAGGGATACAACAGGTGATGGTGTGGTCTGGGGTGGAGGGATACAACAGATGATGGTGTGGTTTGGGGTGGAGGGATACAACAGGTGATGGTGTGGTCTGGGGTGGAGGGATACAACAGATGATGGTGTGGTTTGGGGTGGAGGGATACAACAGGTGATGGTGTGGTCTGGGGTGGAGGGATACAACAGGTGATGGTGTGGTCTGGGGTGGAGGGATACAACAGATGATGGTGTGGTCTGGGGTGGAGGGATACAACAGATGATGGTGTGGTCTGGGGTGGAGGGATACAACAGGTGATGGTGTGGTCTGGGGTGGAGGGATACAACAGATGATGGTGTGGTCTGGGGTGGAGGGATACAACAGGTGATGGTGTGGTCTGGGGTGGAGGGATACAACAGGTGATGGTGTGGTTTGGGGTGGAGGGATACAACAGGTGATGGTGTGGTCTGGGGTGGAGGGATACAACAGATGATGGTGTGGTTTGGGGTGGAGGGATACAACAGGTGATGGTGTGGTCTGGGGTGGAGGGATACAACAGATGATGGTGTGGTTTGGGGTGGAGGGATACAACAGGTGATGGTGTGGTCTGGGGTGGAGGGATACAACAGATGATGGTGTGGTCTGGGGTGGAGGGATACAACAGATGATGGTGTGGTCTGGGGTGGAGGGATACAACAGATGATGGTGTGGTCTGGGGTGGAGGGATACAACAGGTGATGGTGTGGTCTGGGGTGGAGGGATACAACAGATGATGGTGTGGTCTGGGGTGGAGGGATACAACAGATGATGGTGTGGTCTGGGGTGGAGGGATACAACAGGTGATGGTGTGGTCTGGGGTGGAGGGATACAACAGATGATGGTGTGGTCTGGGGTGGAGGGATACAACAGGTGATGGTGTGGTCTGGGGTGGAGGGATACAACAGATGATGGTGTGGTCTGGGGTGGAGGGATACAACAGATGATGGTGTGGTCTGGGGTGTTTGGCCCAGAGTGGAGAAAAGCAGGCATTCATTTAATCAGTCTGCCAGCTATTCTGCCAACCAGTCTTCATCTCTCTATCTTCACAAGTCAGCCTTTACCAGCCAGTGTTCACCAGCCAGTCTTCAACAGTCAGTCATCACCAGTTCACCTTTACCAGCCAGTGTTCACCAGCCAGTCTTCAACAGTCAGTCTTCACCAGTTCACCTTTACCAGCCAGTGTTCACCTGCCAGTCTTGAACAGCCAGTCCTCACTAGTCAGTCATCACCAGACAGACTTCACTGCCAAGTCTGCCAGTCAGTCATTTAGCCAGAGGTCTTGAAGTATGCAGTGGCATAAGCAATGACAGAGCCATTGATGTACTTCATCTATCCCGAAATATAGAAAAAACTGTGACATATTTCTTTCACACAAATACTGATGAAGACATAGGACTTAGAAATGTTATGTAAGACAACAATAATAACATCAAGAGATGTAAATAAACGACTGTGTTGTACATAAATACCCAGGGAGCCTGATACCTCCCAGCCACAGTATTAATGTAAACACTCGTCACCATTCAAGCGTCTCTCAGGAAACACAGTAGAGATTGTCTCTCTGTGGGTAGCAAAGAAGACAGCAGCCTCCCCAGAGCCCCTGTGTTGATAAGGAAACACAACGACACAAATTGAAAGTGTAAATTGTTTCCATTACTCCAAGCTCAAATATATGGGAGGTTAATACCCAATTTCCCTTCGCTCTCCCAGATCTAACCACTCTTTCTCCTCTCATAGATTTGTTCAACCTTAATTCAAGGACAGCAATCTCTCCCTAGTCATGTTTTAACTTCTATCAGCATAGGGTTCTGGTCAGATATAGAGCACTAAAGAATATCTATCAGCATTGGGTTCTGGTCAGATATAGAGCACCAAAGAATATCTATCAGCATAGGGCTCTGGTCAGATATAGAGCACTAAAGAATATATATCAGCATGGAGTTCTGGTTAGATACAGAGCACTAAAGAATATCTATCAGCATGGGGTTCTGGTTAGATATAGAGCACCAAAGAATATCTATCAGCATGGGGTTCTGGTCAGATATAGAGCACTAGAGAACATCTATCAGCATAGGGTTCTGGCCAGATATAGAGCACTAAAGAATATATATCAGCATGGAGTTCTGGTTAGATACAGAGCACATAAGAATATCTATCAGCATAGGGCTCTGGACAGATATAGGGCACTAGAGAATATCTATTAGCATGGGTTTCTTGTTAGATATAGAGCACCATAGAATATCTATCAGCATGGGGTTCTGGTCAGATATACAGTAATGCACCAAAGAATATCTATCAGCATAGGGTTCTGGCCAGATATAGAACACTAAAGAATATATATCAGCATGGAGTTCTGGTTATATACAGAGTACTAAAGAATATCTATCAGCATGGGGTTCTGGTCAGATATACAGTAATGCACTAGAGAATATCTATCAACATGGGGCTCAAAGTACAAACAGTAAAGAGGTTATGAGATGTCATACCCTTGTTATATGGTCTCAAATACCAAAGCTTTCAGTCAATCAGCATTCAGAAAGGTTGTTTTACAATAACGGCTCATTCACAATCCACATGATGTTCACAAGTAAAATATGTAAACAAGCACTCTAAAACTGTTTCTACTACACTACTAATATACTATACTACCAGCTACTATACTCTACTACCAGCTAATATAATATAATATAATATACTATAATACCAGCTACTATAATATCCTATACAGTGCCATCCACAATTATTGGCACCCCTAAAGATGACAAAAAAAACAGCTTTTGATGAATTAGCCAAATGCCACACAAAATGATAAACATCCAACCTAATCAAAGTAAATGTATTCTGAGAAAAATTATTATTTCTAACAAAACCATCTGTGCCACAGTTATTGGCACACCTGCATTTAATACTTTGTACAACCTCCCTTAGCCAATAAAACATCACTGAGTCTTCTATTGTTACATCAAGAGTGGAGAATACAGAGCCATGAATCTGAGACCATTCCTCTTTCCTCTCTCGAAATCATCCAGGGTCCTTGGTCCTCTCTTATGCACTCTCCTCTTCAGCTCAACCTACAGGTTTCAATGGGTCAGGGGACTGAGATGGCCATGGCAACTTGATTTTGTGTTCAGTGAACCATTTTTGTGTTTATTTGGACGTATGTTTAGGATCATATCATCCTCCTCACTGAGCATGGGGGCAAAATAAACTTCGGTCCTCTTCTGTGCAAGCTTGTAACTGTGCAAGCTTGTAGTGGCTTTGCACTTTGTTGGTATTGCCCTAACGGTAGATATTGCCATTTTCACTGAGTAGCTACTTTATAGCCATTCCCTGACTTATGAAGCTCAACACACTTTCCCCTCACTTCCAGTTACTTTATTATAATATACTTTAACATGGTGTTCTACCAGGTATTAAACTACATCATACTATACAATAATATACGATACTACCAGGCACTAAACTATATCATACTGTACTATAATATACTATACTACCAGCTACTATAATATACTATACATACTTATATATATATATATATACTACCAGCCAATGAACGTAATGGATCAATGAACATAATGGAACGGAGACTGGGTCATTTCTACTTTCTCCACATACCTCCTTCGAGTCGTCTCCTCTTCTCCTTGCTTCCTTAACACAGTCTAAGAAAACACCTCTTGGCATAAGTGGAGCAGAGAACTAATGAATCCCCAAACTCTCTATGGAGTTAAACTCTCCACAGCTTGATCACTGTCAACACAGATGTCACTAGGCTGGGACTGGGCTGGGACTGGGCCACTTCCTCCTCTCTCTCTGTACCAATACAGTAATGTCCACAGAGGTTATCAACACACTTCAGTATCTATCTCACTGCACCTCCGTTGGGTCCCGCTGTTGTTCTGTGTCTTTTTCAGACTTCACGTTGTTGTAGTGGGTCTCATCTTTGTTTCTTGAGATCCAATGTTTTGCTGTCTTAGCTTCAGGGGGAATCTGGTTCAGTTATGGAGGGGCAGTTACCCAGAGGCAGGTGGATCTAGGGGGATGAGAAATTGAAAATGAGAGTCAGCTTGGGCAGTGCAATTAGCCTCTCTGTGAGGCTAATTTCAATATCAAATAATTTCTGCATAATAATTAAGCATCGCACTGTGATTGGTTTCAGCAAAATATTCCTCATAGATATTGTCTTAACAGCTAATATTCCTCATAGATATTGTCTTAACAGCTAATATTCCTCATAGATATTGTCTTAACAGCTAATATTCCTCATAGATATTGTCTGAACAGCTAATATTCCTCATAGACATTGTCTTAACAGCTAATATTCCTCATAGATATTGTCTTAACAGCTAATAATCCTCATAGATATTGTCTGAACAGCTAATATTCCTCATAGATATTGTCTGAACAGCTAATATTCCTCATAGATATTGTCTGAACAGCTAATATTCCTAATAGATATTGTCTGAACAGCTAATATTCCTCATAGATGTTGTCTTTACAGCTAATATTCCTCATAGATATTGTTTGTTATTTTAATATTCCTGATAGATATTGTCTTTACTTTTAATATTCCTGATAGATATTGTCTTTCCTTTTAATATTCTTCATAGATATTGTCTTTACAGCTAATATTCCTCATAGATGTTGTCTTAACAGCTAAATTCCTCAAAGATTTTACCAAACCATGCCTTTCCTGATTGCTCTGTCCTAAACCATCCCTAGAATCAATGTAATAAAACAATCCCCTTCATTTCAAATAAGCTTGGACGTACAACATATACATTCGTTCTCTAGTGTAATCATGAATATTTCATGTGTTGCTGAACACTGTGGCTTGCTGTAGAATGTAGCAAGGCATATAGTTTAATATTGGCAATAGCTCTTGCTGTCTAGAGAGTTCCCAGGGAGCTATTTCAAAGTGCTGGTTTTATTTGGACAGTGGTGAATGAAAAGACAAAGGAGAAGAACATACCTTCCACTACAATCAAACAGCTTTATCTATTGTAACAATGGCTAGAGGGAGGTTAAATGTGGCCCTTTTCTCCGGCAACATCTAACTGGCATGGCGGGGGGTGAGAGCGGTGTGGTGCCTGGCGTAGGTTTATAAAGGCCATGGATCCATGTCTACACTGCTGTGATGCTGTTGCTCTATTTCTTCCAGCTAAATGAACATCTTTATCAAAGACCAGTTACTACCAGGGTGCTAGACATCAATACTAACAGAAAGTTTAGTCATTAGTGAGCTGTGAAATGGTCGCAACATGTTAATATTAGTTAACAAACTGTTGTAGTATCTCCAAGTGCTAAAACATCATTAAGAAGAAATGTATTTTCTTACGGTTGGTCGGACTGGACAAGCTTCATGCCACTAGCGATCACAGACAGACTCCCTCCCTATCCTCCATTTAATGCAATGCTTTTCACCAGGTTCCACATAGCTGTTGTCTACAGTAAAGCACGACAGGGAAATGGGTGGCATTTAGAAAACTCATATAGACACTTTACAAGATGTCTTCTGCCACAAGGACTGATGCTACCCAAGGAGTCTGTATTGAAGGGCACAGCAGGGTTCAATGTCATCCTCTCCCCTTCAGCCTTTCCTGCCAGACCAGGTTTGCCCTGCCTTGGTTGGGCATCTGTCACAGAGAGGTGCCCTCTCAGCAGGACCTCCTGGAGGACTACGACCCACATCCACACTGGCGTCCATCCAACAGGCAAGCTGACCTAAATTAGATCTTATTGCCAAGTTATATAATGACTCCTGCATATAGAGAAATAAATACAGGTATATGTAGATGTATCTGTAAGAATGATGCCACAAAGGATTATCTGAATATCTCGAAAGTTGTACTTTAGATAGATAGATTGTTTTGAAAAGTGCATAGTGAAAAGTCCAATCACAAATGTGGTTTGAAAATCAAATGTCTATTACCTTAATGAGTTAGGTAATACCTTTAATACAATCATTTGTATTTAAGTTATCAAAATGATAATATCCTACTCCATGTTAGATGAACTGGAAAATAAATTCCCTAAACACATGAGCCACCTATTCACATAGAAGAGAAGCAGGACAGCTCGGCCTGGATTTTGACCGGACACTGTGTGTGTGTGTGTGTGTGTTAGGAGTTAACATAACCAGAACGTTGCTGGTGGTGGGCCTGGAGGAATAGGGGTGATGCAGTTCTGGACCAGACTGACACAAGCTATATCCATGGACATCACCTGCCTACAGTAAACACAAAGAAAAGAGAGACACTATAGATAAAATGTTTTACTGTTACAATAACTAGCTCTCTTTCCAGAGGTTTCCATTTGTAACTTTGGACAGAAAGGTAGTTATAATATTAGTCCAGAGGTTTTCATGTACATCAAGCAGCAGGATAAAAATTCAGTTCACTAAAACAATAAAAGGGAGTGGATTCATTGTCCCACTGTTTGGCTGCCTGGGGTAGTGTTACGGAGAGTTAACCACAAACCTCAGCATCCTACAAGGTTTCAGTTGGTTGACATGCATGTGTATGTTGAATAAACTAACAACTTTCCAGGCTACATGTTTCACTTAAAAATAGTATATTGAATCAACTTTCATACGGACTGAAATCCAGCGAAGTGTGAAGATTTCCAATAATTTTAACTTTTAATCACCTGTATTAAGAATGACTGCCAAAGGTGATCATTTGGAAGATAAATAATTGATCTAGAATTTTGTAATTTTATTTACTGTATATTTAAGGAAAGCTTGGAAATTATGTTTTTGATTGGTTTACTCTAACAGATTAGATATTTAAATACATTGATTTGATTTGAATTAGGGGGAGAGGGCAAACATACATTTGTATTTTTGTACATGCATTTATGCACAAATAGACGTCTATAGACCATGTATGTCATGCTCCTAATATGTCCTCCTAGACGTCTATAGACCCACTTACGTGTCATGCTCCTAATATGTCCTCTCATCTATGAACTAGTAAATGTAATACTGTGATGCACCAGTGGCCCCTGAGACACAAACGTGTGTAATATAGTGTCAGAAGGGTTCAGTGTTGTGTTTATTCCATTATAAAACATTTATGTATAAAACAATCTTCTCTGCCTGCCCCACTGCTCTTCTCTCAGCTTGTGGAACGGCCCTGTTTCTTACAGCGACACCACAGTGCCCTTGGAGCTTGTCCTCAGAGCACAGCGGATTTATGGGGATTAAGGAAATGTACTGAGAGAAAAGAGAGAGAGAAAAAACTGAGAGAGACAAAGGGATAGAAAAAGAAAGAGAACTGAGACATTTTCCCATTCTCCATAAACTTTCTTCTATTGGCTAAATGAAATCACATTTCATTTTGTCAATTCTGCCTCCCTTGACCAAACCAGGGTAGCCTCATAAATGGTCCAGACTCCCTATGTAGTGCATAACATTTGACCTTGGGCTGGAATAGGCTGCCATTTGGAATGCACCCCCTTGGGGGAAGGGGTTATACAACTCTACATAAACACAAACTAGTTCATGTATGAATTGGCACTTCTTCCTAATTACTCAGTTGGACCTGAATGTAGTAGGCCTATCAAGATGGACCTGACTTCAACACTGTTATCAAGTTGGAAATGACTTCAACTGTGTTATCAAGATGGACCTGACTTTAACACTGTTATCAAGTTGGAACTGACTTTAAATGTGTTTTTTCAAGTCCCATCCAGTCGATTAAAATTGGTGGTAGACCTCAACAGCACTGTCTAAACCTACATTTTGTCCACTATAGAATCTCTGCGGGAGTGCTTCTCTACTACAACAGGACCCAGCCCATTGGAGAATTTCAAAAGCAGAGTTTACGGAAACAAGGACACAACAGGATCAACAAGCTACCGCTGCAATGCACAGAACCAGAGCTACATCTACAATACACAGACCAGAGCTACCACTGCAATACACAGACCAGAGCTACCACAGCAATACACAGACCAGAGTTACCACCGCAATACACAGACCAGAGCTACCACTGCAATACACAGACCAGACCTACCTATGCAATACACAGACCAGAGCTACCACTGCAATACACAGACCAGAGCTACCACTGCAATACACAGACCAGAGCTACCACAGCAATACGCAGACCAGAGCTACCACTGCAATACACAGACCAGAGCTACCACTGCAATACACAGACCAGAGCTACCACTGCAATACACAGACCAGAGCTACCACTGCAATACACAGACCAGAGCTACCACTGCAATACACAGACCAGAGCTACCACTGCAATACACAGACCTGAGCTACCACAGCAATACACAGACCAGAGCTACCAAAGCAATACACAGACCAGAGCTACCACTGCAATACACAGACCAGAGATACCACTACAATACACAGACCAGAGCTACCACTACAATACACAGACCAGAGCTACCACTGTAATACACAGACCAGAGCTACCACTGCAATACACAGACCTGAGCTACCACTGCAATACACAGACCAGAGCTACCAAAGCAATACACAGACCAGAGCTACCACTGCAATATACAGACCAGAGCTACCACTACAACACACAGAACCAGAATTACCGCTATAATGCACAGACCAGAACTACCTTTATAATGCACAGAACAGAACTACCACTGCAATACACAGAACCAGAACTACCGCTATAATGCAAGTCTGCTCTGTCAATCCTGTTTTTGTTTCCCACTGTATTGCCTAATAAGTACCCCCAATGACTGAGTGCTGAGTTGGTGTTCTAATAAATTGTTGCTCATTAAGGACTTACTATTAAGGATTACTATTAAACAAATCATCAGGAAGAGGGACATTCATACACTCTGAAACAGTCAATCCTGGAGCATCATCAGGCCATCAAGAATAAAAGAAGAAAAAAACGCTTAGTCTAAAATATGTCCCAAATAGCACCCTTCAGTAAACATACAGTGCTCTGTTCTAAGACATTGCACTGTCAAGGGAATAGGGTGTCATTTGGAACAAACTTGATAGATTTTATTGCCATGTGCTACCTCCTGCCAGTCTCCTGCCAGTGCCCAGTGGCTCAGCTAAATGGCCTAGCCTTTCAAAAATCACGTCAGCCACCTATGGCTTTTAAAGAATTGAGGGGAAATGTGATGAAGATTACAGAAGGGTGTTATTTTTCATACTGTGGGATATTTTTTTCCTTTGCTGCAAATTGGCCAGTAAACACAGTACATCCGAGGTTGCTAGCTGAGGTTTCCTGACCCCGCTGCTTTCAGGAGTCGTACTCCAAGGGAAAAAACAAGATTGGTTGATCTATTCGCTGTATGAAAATGGGCTCAGTAAATTACATAGTAAGTCTGTGCAGAGTGAATGATTGTGTTTGGACATCTTTTACATTACCTGTACATGGGCCATGTTTCCATGTAGAGGAATAGTTGCCTTGTGACACAAATTGCTGAGAAGTTCTAACCAATTTTGTCCTCACATTTTTGTCTTTATTTAGAAGTATCTACCATGTACTTTTATAATGGACTATAACAGCATTATATCTATTCAACCATTATGTATCCAGGTTATTCTGACTGAGATATTGTCTTTTGCAGGCAACTTCTTTTTAATGTATATTAATTCATTCTTTACCTAAGTATATCCTCAATCAAATTACTATAACGAGGTCCATCAAAAGGTGAGCTTTTGTAATCGTTGAGAACTAACAATCTATACTTAGCAATGTCCTTAATTATCTTTGATTAAGAAACTAGTTAAAACCTCAACGGAGAATCAGATTGATGCCTTTGAGCTCTTTTTAGATACAGTACATCTTTAGTCTTAGGATCATGTTGCTATTTCCGCATACCAAATTTGTCTCTGTTCCCTTTGGTCATAAGTAGTGTAATACTTTAGGGATGTAGTCATATGTAATGTACTACTTCAGGGATGTCTTATGTAGTGTACTACTTCAGGGATATGTGGTCATATTTACTGTACTCCATTAAGGATTTCTTATGTAATGTAATACTTCAGGGATGTCATATGTACTATTTTAGGGATGTGGTCATCTGTTGTGTACTACTTTAGGGATGTAGTCCTATTTACTGTACTACTTCAGGGATGTAGTCCTATTTACTGTACTACTTTAGGGATGTGGTCATATATGGTGTAATATATAGGGTGTGCCATTTGAGGAAGCAGATTTGCCTTCATAACATCAGGCAATCTGAACAATCCGTGTTCATTGCTCTCTGCCACATGTTTGATATGGGCTCTCTGTCCTACAAAACACTGAGGGAAGTGTCTTTCACTGCAACACAGGCTCTGTTATGTTCGCTGTTTGGAGGATGTGGAATGTTTTAAGAGTTTGGTCTTCCATGTACCATTCCATGCATCATTCTATGCATCGGAAGCATGCACTTTCTACTTGTAAGGTGAATACAACAAAACACGAAAGATTAAAATGTGAGTGTGACCACGCAAGCGCATACAAACACACACACACATATACACACACACACACATGCACAAATATTTTCTATGGAAACTCTTCGATCAATAGATGTTATAGTTTCAGGTAAACAGTTGAACAATACAACATGCAATATCAAGGAAACCTGTAATTGTGATGTTAAATGCAGTGTAATTCCATTTACAACCTGTAATTAATTTCCTTAATGTACAGTCTCCTTGGATCTTGTGTCAGGTGGGCATGGAGGTGTCTCCTTCATGTCTTCAGATAAGTGGTGATATGTGCAGGGATACAAGGATTGACGTCACTTAACCCCCTGGCCAGACAGAAGTGGAAAACCACCTCTGAAAAACAACAAAAGGTGTCCTCTATTCTGAAAGGGAAGGGGTTTGGTGCCTACATTGCATTTCAAACAATCTTATCTGGTTTGACGGTCAAGATAGTATATTTCACTCTCTTCCTACCGGGACAAAGTAATCCATTTCCCTCTATGCCTAGTCTTGAGACTTGCCACAGAGGGCCAATGGATCAATATTGGCTAAGTTTAAACCATAGGATTATGGGACTGTCAGGCTCCTAACACAAACCGTCAGCGATGTCATCAATTCAGGACTGTCATTGCAATATCCTGGAGGTCACATTCTATGCAGAGCTTAGTTTTATAAAGAAATGTGTTAAAGTATGTTGCTAACAGATCATGTTCTTAATGTTGCTAGCAGATAATGTTATGTGAGAATAAATGATGTTGCTATAAGATTGGTTGGTAATATAATATAAAAGTAGGTTGGTAAAATAATGTTGCTATTAGATCATGTTGCTATTCTGTAGTGTAGTAAATTAAAGTAATTCTACATATAGATCTTGTTGTTTATTCATACTGGTGCACTTACATTATGTTGCTGATGATAATGTTGGTAATCAATCAGAAATTGTTTGTGTCACTTATTGTTACATTGTTTGAAAGGATAATAGTACAAATAGATGAAACTGTTTTAACAAAATGTTGCTGATTATTGTAAATAAGACTGTTTGATGCTATATCACATTCCTGCTAGATAAAGCAGCTATAAAATAATGTTGATTTGCGATAATGTTTCATAATACATTTACTTACTATTACAACCTTGTTTCCAAAAAAGTCAAGACGATGATTCAAATGCAAATGAAAACAGAATCCAATGATGTGCAAATCATTATCCCTAGAATTAAATGAAAATAATACAAAGACAACATATCAAATGTTGAAACTTAGAAATATTTTTTTGGGGGGAAAAATACATTCCCATTTTGAATTTGATGCCAGCAACACGTTTTAAAAGTAGGGACAGGAACATGTTTATCACTGTGTTGCATCACCTTTTATTACTCTGTAAATGGGTGAGAACTGAGGACACCAATTCCTGTAGTTTTGAAAGTGAAATGTATTCCCATTTTTGCTTGATATAGGATTACAACTGTTCAAAAGTTCAGTCTCCTTTGTTGTATTTTTTGTTTCATAATGCGCCAAATGTTTTCAATTGGTGACAGATCTGGACTGCAGGCAGGCCAGTTTAGCACCCGGACTCTTTTACTATGGAGCCATGCTGTTGTAATATGTGCAGAATGTGGTTTGGCATTGTCTTGAAGATGTCGTCTGGAAGGCAGGATATGTTGCTCCAAAACCTGTATTTGTTCAGCATTTATGGTGCCTTCACAGATGTACAAGTGACCCATGCCATGTGCACTAATGCACCCCCATACCATCACGGTTGCTGGCTTTTACACTGTGCTGATAACAAACTGAATGGTCCTTCTCCTCTTTAGTCCGGAGGACACGGCATCCATGATACCCAAAATTAATTTCACATTTTGATTTGTCAGGACAGTTTTCCACTTCACCTCAGTCCATTTTCAATTAGCTCAGGCCCAGAGAAGGCAGCAGCATTTATGGATCTTATTTATATATTATTTATTCTTTGCATGGTAGAGTTTTAACATGTATTTGTAGATGTATTGACATTGTGTTCACAGACAATGGTTTTTGGAAGTCTTCCTGAACCCATGCAGTCCACTACAGAATCATGTCTGTTTTTATGCAGTGCCGTCTGAGGGTCCGAAGATCACGACCATCCAATATTGGTTTTTGGCCTTGTCCCTTGCGTACAGAGATTTCTCTGGATTCTCTGAATCTTGCAATTACTTTTATGTATCGTACATGATGAGATCCCTAAACTCTTTTTACTTTGAGAAACATTACTCTTAAATTGTTACACTATTTGCCTGCACAGTCTTTCACAGAGTGATGAACCCCTCCCCATCTTTACTTCCGAAAGACTAATCCTCTCTGGGATTCCCTTTTTACCCAATCATTTTACTGACCTGTTGCCAATTAACCAAATTAGTTGTGTGATGATCCACCAGGTTGTTTTTCCATTACATCATTTTTCCAGTGTTTGTTGCTCCGTCCCATCTTTTTTTAAAGTTTTGCTGACATCACATTAAAAATGGACATGTATTTTTTTAGAAACATAATAACATTTCTCAGTTTCAACATGTTGTCTTTGTACTATTTTATATTGAAAATAGGGTTTAAATGAATTTGTATATCATTGCATTCTGTTTTTATTTACATACACAACATCCCAATGTCTTTGGAAACAGGGGAATAGTTATTATCAGATCAGGTCTTTATAATATCAATTTCAAGACCTTTGTATTATTCCAAATAAATGGGAATATTTGTTTTTTTAAATCCACAATTTATATCAATAACTGAAATTGAGTGTTGGTACATTTCAACTGAAGAATACTGAAGACTAAATATGGATAATAATATGGAGATAATAAGGATGCCTTTTATATTTCTCTTTACAATATGGATGCCCTTTTTATTTCCCTTTACAATATGGATGCCCTTTATATTTCCCTTTACAATATGGGTGCCCTTTTTATTTCCCTTTACAATATGGATGCCCTTTATACTTCTCTTTACAATATGGATGCCCTTCATCCTTCCTTTTACAATATGGATGCCCTTTATACTTCTCTTTACAATATGGATGCCCTTTATACTTCTCTTTACAATATGGATGCCCTTCATCCTTCCTTTTACAATATGGATGCCCTTTATACTTCCTTTTACAATATGGATGCCCTTTATACTTCTCTTTACAATATGGATGCCCTTTATACTTCTCTTTACAATATGGATGCCCTTTATACTTCTCTTTACAATATGGATGCACTTTATACTTCTCTTTACAATATGGATGCCCTTCATCCTTCCTTTTACAATATGGATGCCCTTTATACTTCCTTTTACAATATGTATGCCCTTTATACTTATTTATACAATATGGATGCCCTTTAAATTGTGCTTTATGCTTTGCTGTTGCTCTTCACTGATTACTAAAATAAATTTATCATCGATCAATAAGTCAATCCTTTCTAGATGGCTTCATTTTATCCTGTTCCGTATATTGCATTAGTACATGGCCTATAATGTGAACCACTTTTCTTGATAGCTGTATAAAACATAATCCAATTTGACTAATTGAAACTAACTAGACTAATTAGTTCATATAATAAACCATAATGTAGTTCAATCCACGGTTCAATCTACACTTTGGCCATAATTCCTAAGTCCTCTCTATGATGCCAAGGCAGTGAATGAGTAGAATAATACTTTAATATCCATTCTCCTTACAGCCTGAGGCAGCTATTGGCATAGACTCCATTACAAAAAGTGTGAATTAAAATATGCTTCGTCCATCCTTATGTGAGTAATATGAACGGGGGGCTGAAGGGAACAACACTTTTATCTTCCAAATGGGTCTGGATCAGAAGGCCAGCTGGTGTCCTCCCCTCCATTGACAAGGTCAGCTGTCAACGTTAACATTAATCTCCCTGAGTGGGCCTACCGAAGAATGCATCCTAAAGGGCATCCTGCCCCCTACATGGCACACTACCTTTGACCAGAGCCCTTTTGGTCCAGGTCATAGGTTTGGGCTCTACCTGCAATGAGAAATAGGCTGCTCTTTGGGTTTATAGAGGCACATATTTCTATCAATGACCAGATCAAAGTGCCATATATAAATGGTCTCACAAGATCACTGAGTCCCAAATGGCACTCTATTCCCTATATAGTGGAATCCTATTCTCTGTACTCTATACTGGGACCCTATTCTCTATATTGTGTGACCCAATTCTCTAAATGGTTGGATCATATTCTCTGTATGGAGGGAGTCTATCCTCTATATGGTTGGATCCTGTTGTCTCTATGGTGGGACCCTATTCCCTATATAGTGGGATCTTGTTTTCTTTATGGTGGGACCCTATTCTCTATATGGTGGGATCCTATTGTCTCTATGGTGGGACCATATTCTCTATATGGTGGGATCCTGTTGTCTCTAAATTGGGACCCTATACTCTTTATGGTGGAATCCTATTCTCTGCAGGCTGGGACACTATTCTGTATATTGTGGAACCTTATTCTGAATATGGTGGGACCCTATTCTCTATATGGTGGGATCCTATTCCCTACATGGTGGGATCCTGTTGTCTCTAAGGTGGGACCCAATTCTCTTTTTGGTGGAATCCTGTTGTCTCTAAGGTGGGACCCAATTCTCTTTTTGGTGGAATCCTATTCTCTGCAGGCTGGGACACTATTCTATATATTGTGGGGCCTTATTCTCCACATGGTGGGATCTAATTTCTATATGCTGCGACCCTCTTATCTATTCCCTTTAGGGTGGAACACTGTTATCTTCATGGTGGAACACTGTTCTCTTTTTGGTGGGACACTATTCCCTTTATGTCGAGACACTTCATATGCCTGTGTTGGCTGAGTTCCAGAGAAAATAAAAAAAATGGAATTCATATTTAGTTCGTTATACCCCTTCTCTTTAATGAGAGAACCCTTAAAACAACAACTCAGCACTCGTGGTTGGAGAGGATGTTAAGGTTCTGGCCAGCAGAGACAGCAGGCTACAGCTGGCCAGAGCTAATCTCTACCATATGACAGGCTGCCTTTAATGCCCTCACTGAATTAAGTACTTTCTGTTCTCTTAAGTATAGTTGGGGCAAGACTAATTGAGAAGAGTTTTCCTCACAGAAAATGAATGCATAATGTAAACACCAGTGAGGTTAAGGTTAGGATTTATAATAAATCCCATAACCCTAACACCAGTGAGGTTAAGGTTAGGGTTTATAATAAATCCCATAACCCTAACACCAGTGAGGTTAGGGTTTATAATAAATCCCATAACCCTAACACCAGTGAGGTTAGGGTTTATAATAAATCCCATAACCCTAACACCAGTGAGGTTAGGGTTTATAATAAATCCCATAACCCTAACACCAGTGAGGTTAAGGTTAGGGTTTATAATAAATCCCATAACCCCAACACCAGTGAGGTTAGGGTTTATAATAAATCCCATAACCCTAACACCAGTGAGGTTAGGGTTTATAATAAATCCCATAACCCTAACACCAGTGAGGTTAGGGTTTATAATAAATCCCATAACCCTAACACCAGTGAGGTTAGGGTTTATAATAAATCCCATAACCCTAACACCAGTGAGGTTAGGGTTTATAATAAATCCCATAACCCTAACACCAGTGAGGTTAGGGTTTATAATAAATCCCATAACCCTAACACCAGTGAGGTTAGGGTTTATAATAAATCCCATAACCCTAACACCAGTGAGGTTAGGGTTTATAATAAATCCCATAACCCTAACACCAGTGAGGTTAGGGTTTATTATAAATCCCATAACCCTAACACCAGTGACATGTATAGCCTGCCACGCTGCACCTGATAGGTTTTGAAGTGTTTCTATGAAGAACAATGGCTGTTTAACATGCCCTCTATCTAACCATCACTGTTGCCAGTTACGAGACGTACATCCTCCCACCTCCTAAATGGTTCTGCGAAACAGAAACACAGGTGAGTTCAAGTAATGAGCATAGAATAGCTGCAGATCCCCTTTAGCGCGTCGGGAACCAGCATGTGTCCCAAATGTGCTTGTTTCAAAGTAGTGCACTGCAGCACATAGGGATTAAATGACGTGAGTTGGAGGCCCTGATTGGCCGGCAGTCCTCAGCAGGGTTGAGCATCTAAATCAGGTTTCGGTCCCTAATCATATTCACGGGCCCCTAACCCATTGCTACCCGCCTGCTGGTGGGTCCACAGGGAAACTGGCAGCACTGCAGTGAGAAACTGTGTACGGTAAATAAAGACGACAGAGTCTGCAGTGGTGAGGGGGTAGTGGCTGTAGAGACACTGGGGAATAAAGAATCCCTTTTAAAGTGAATTAAAAAGTTTGGACTTTAGGAGTTTGGGAGGATTACCATGTCAGTGGGTTTAAATGTTTCAGTTGAGCAACCCATACCAGGGTGAAATCAACATCAAACGTGATGTATCAAATAGAGAGCTACACCACTGGAGCAATTATAGTCAAGGATGAAGTGAAGTTATTATGGCAGCCCTGTTAGATGTTACTTAAACTTTAAATCTTTGGTTCAGACCAAGTGATTCAATCAATTAGACCAAAGTCTCAGATTAAAGCATAATAATTGTACTTATATTATAAAGTATATTGATACATTGTGTATATAGAACATCAATACATATCAAGTGTATGTAAGTATACAGTCTAACACATGATCTCCATCCCTCTGCTTGGTAGCTGTATTGAGCAAAAATAGATAAAAGATGTTGAATAATTTCCCCAAAGTAGGGATACTCCTCAGTGTGGTATGTCTCCCAGGAATGTCCAAGTCAATCCCCCATGTCCATTTCTCGTCTCCCATCTCTTTCTATTTCTCTCTCCCTTCTTTTTCTCTGCCAGATAGGATGGACAGCACAGGCCTTTGATCTGCATCTATTTAGGTCTGGAACTAATTAGCCATGAATCGTCTGTTGGTCTTGATAATCGTAATTAAAAGCAGTCATTAATGTGGTCCTGTCCAGGCTGGGTCATAGAGGTCCTAAAGGGTGACCTATGACACGTAACCTAGGGTCTTGTTCTATCATAGAATGTATTGATTCTAACTAAATCTGTTGTGTTATTATAGTGACTGCTAATATTTTGACCCTGTAGTCTTTGTGTTATCACCAAAGCACATATAGTTGTAGTCTATATGTTATAAATACAGCAGATATAGTCGCACATATTAAATGACAAAGACAGTACAGGGTTGTAGTCTTTATATTAAAAACAAAGCAACTTAGTTGTAGTCTGAATGTGGTAAACAAAGCAACTTAGTTGTAGTCTAAATGTGGTAAACAAAGCAACTTAGTTGTAGTCTGAATGTGGTAAACAAAGCAACTTAGTTGTAGTCTAAATGTGGTAAACAAAGCAACTTAGTTGTAGTCTGAATGTGGTAAACAAAACACAAATAGTTCTACCACTTATGCATGTCATAACACAGCAGATCTAGTGGTGAAAATGCTTGACGATGATGGCTGAGACAAATCAGTGTATCACTGTAGGACCAGTGTATCACTGTAGGACCAGGGAATCACTGTAGGACCAGGGAATCACTGTAGGAGCAGGGTCTCACTATAGGAGCAAAGCATCACTGTTGGAGCAGGGCATTGCCGTAGGAGCAGGGTATGACTGTTGGAGCAGTGTATCACTGTAAGAGCAGGGCTTTACATTAGGAGCAGCACATCACTGTAGGAGCAGCACATCACTGTTGGAGCAGGGCATCACTGTAGGAGCAGTGTATCGCTGTAGGAGCAGTGTATCACTGTAGGAGCAGGGCTTTACATTAGGAGCAGCACATCACTGTAGGAGCAGCACATCACTGTAGGAGCAGTGTATCACTGTAGGAGCAGTGTATCACTGTAGGAGCAGTGTATCACTGTAGGAGCAGTGTATCACTGTAGGAGCAGGGTATCACTGTAGGAGCAGCACATCACTATAGGAGCAGGGTATCACTGTAGGAGCAGCACATCACTATAGGAGCAGGGTATCTCTGTAGGAGCAGGGTATCTCTGTAGGAGCAGGGCATTGCCGTAGGAGCAGGGTATGACTGTTGGAGCAGTGTATCACTGTAAGAGCAGGGCTTTACATTAGGAGCAGCACATCACTGTAGGAGCAGCACATCACTGTAGGAGCAGTGTATCACTGTAGGAGCAGGGTATCACTGTAGGAGCAGGGTATCACTGTAGGAGCAGTACATCACTATAGGGGCAGCACATCACTGTAGGAGCAGTGTATCACTGTAGGAGCAGTGTATCACTGTAGGAGCAGTACATCACTATAGGGGCAGGGTATCTCTGTAGGAGCAGGGCATCGCTGTAAGAGAAGGGCACCACTGTAGGAGCAGGGCATCACTGCAGGAGCAGGGTATAACTGTAGGAGCAGGGCTTTACTATAGGAGCAGCACATCACTATAGGAGCAGGGTATCACTATAGGAGCGGGGTATCACTGTAGGAGCAGGGCATCACTGTAGGAGCAGGGCATCACTGTAGGAGCAGGGTATCACTATAGGAGCGGGGTATCACTATAGGAGCGGGGTATCACTGTAGGAGCAGGGCATCACTGTAGGAGCAGCACATCACTATAGGAGCAGGGTATCACTATAGGAGCGGGGTATCACTGTAGGAGCAGGGCATCACTGTAGGAGCAGGGCATCACTGTAGGAGCAGGGTATCACTGTAGGAGCAGGGTATCACTGTAGGAGCAGGGTATCACTGTAGGAGCAGGGCATCACTGTAGGAGCAGGGTATCACTGTAGGAGCAGGGTATCACTGTAGGAGCAGGGCATCACTGTAGGAGCAGGGTATCACTGTAGGAGCAGGGTATCACTGTAGGAGCAGGGTATCACTGTAGGAGCAGGGTATCACTGTAGGAGCAGGGTATCACTGTAGGAGCAGGGCATCACTGTAGGAGCAGGGTATCACTGTAGGAGCAGGGTATCAGGCCTCACAATCACTGGCTATTTCGTCTTGATTCTGAGGAATAATGAAATGCATTCTCACTTCCTAAGTCTATCTCTTGAAACATTTAACAGGACACTCTTGTCATGGAGGCAGCTTATTCTTCAGCACTCGGATGTGTGCAACGTAAAACCATTTTCACACAACAATGAATAGCAGCTCACAATGGGCTTCTGCCACCATGAGATGATTGCGCTTCCATTCTTCAGCTTGCATTTTAAATAATTGAATTTTCCTAAGGTGCTGGTTGCATGCACTTACCAATGAATGAATGAATGAAATGTTCCCTCCATGTATGCTGCACGTTGCGATACAACCTTGTTCTGAAAACATCACTGCCTGTTGTTATGTGAGATAAAGTAATACGCTTGGTAGAAAGAGCAAGGCTCAGAGGGTAAAAGCAGAGACTGTGCCTGTCTGTTTGTGTGGGGGGGAACCATCTGAGCTTATCCAAGATATCACATTAATATGAATAGCAAATTGCTTTTACTACTAACTGACTCCATGTTCGTATTAGACACAGTCAATTACTGCAACAGAAACACACCCATAGTATTATATAAGCCACACAGATGCATTTAAATGTGTTAGTCCTGAAGGGTCCCTTATTCATACACAGTACACTACTTCACTGCATTCACAATAATTTTTTTCATCCAAATTATAAATTGTTTAGTTTTGCTTATTTTACCTTAATTTTTACTGAGAATTCTAGCTGGTACCTAGGTCTCTTTTAATGTTGAGCCTTATATTACAGCAATAACAAAAAACATAAAAACACAAATATATATATTCCAGGCAAATATATGTATATAGAATGATCCCTCTCCGGTGTCAGCATCGGGCCAAAGCCCCAGGGAGAACCACTTCACACGGTGCTGAAAAACAGCCTAGCTGCATTCCTTCAACATAACTTAGCACCCCCTGATGAGGCACACCTATCCCAAATCTAGCCTCATCAGGTGAAGGATGAAAGACCACCAGGAAAGCGACCCCTGTTTGTCTTCTTTCATTTTTGTTTAGATTTCTTGTTAATAAAAGGCTTTCTGAAGAAATTAATGCTTTCTGAAGCATTTGAGGCTTTTGTCAAATTGGGACACAAATGTTTTATTCTCTCAAGGCTTTTGAACTCACTGCACAGTGGTGACACCTGATGGTCAGGAATAAATATCACACGTTTGTTTATATAAAGCTATTTTCTATAATATTCTACAAGACTTTGTGGCGTAATGGCGTGGGTTAGGGTTAGGAGTAATGGCTAGGCGTGGGTTAGGGGTAATGGCAAAGCATGCACATTGCGAAGGGAAATTAGAATGCTAGGTTCGCATCTGACATTTTTCTTGCCTTTCCAGCAAATCTTTTTAACTATACATTCATTCAAATTTTTTGGATTATATACAACAGACAGCAATAAACATTATTGTTTGAATTCAAAAAGTTAGCTAAACTCCATTTGGATTGGATCTCGCACCACTACATATTACTTATTATGTGTCTGCAAGGCTAACAACTGCACCATCACTGATGTTAACATTTGCTTTACCTAAATAATCAAATATGGTGACCAGCAGAGGTTGGTGACTGAAAGTCTCAGGCAACAAACAACTGTAGAAGACTGCATTTTAGAAGAGGCTTTGGAAAAAGCATGTGATCAAACAAAGATTCGGACGTCATCAATCACGTCGTGCTGTGATTCCACTTCAAGCCTTGTCCGTTTAGCTTTTATCACACTTGGTTGAAATGTTTAAGCAAGTCTAGGAGTGTGGAGATTATGCCTCCGATCACAACCTTCTAGGGCCCAGAACACTGACACTGCCTTTTCTCTGTGTCTCTCCCCATTACAGTCACAAGCCTGCATTGACAAACCACGAACGGTTAACTGTATTAATATACCACAAACAATCGGTTATATGGACACACTACAATGACCAACTTGATTGTCTGTAGAGTCAGAATAAACAATACAACTGTCATGTTCTCACTTTCAACATGTTGATTATTATATCAATTTTCCATTAAATTTTACCTACATCATTGCAGCCTTTACTAGCTATTGAAAATAAGGGCAGAGGGACTTCTTATAGAGTAATAAGAAATACTAGAATAAAAACATAAAATAGACAATTAAATGTGTTGACACAGTGCGGTTAGTTTTCAGCGCACAATCACAGGCACGAGAAAAGAGAAGCGTTTTTTAACTTAGATTTAAAAATGCATATGTTTGGGACAAGTTTGAGATCCTCTGGTAGTTTATTTCAGTTGTGTGCAGGACTCTGGACAGAGAAAAATTGTAAGAAATTGAATATGTGGGTTTAATAATAAGGTCCAGAGTAACATTGTAACATGTGGAATATGTGGTTTTAATACTAATGTTAAGAGTAACATTTGGAATATATGGGTTTAATAGTAATGTTAAGAGTAACATTGTAAGATTTGGAATATACAGTATGGGTTTAATAATAATGTTCATAGTAATATTGGAATATTTGGAATATATGGGAGGCTGAAATGCCTTTGGTATTATACATAGCAGTAATATTGTATAGTTGTATTAAGCCTGCAGAGATAAAGAGATACAACAATAAAAAAGTTTAATAGATGTTTATGTGATCTGTCTTCACTCTTGCTATTGTTAACATTGCTCACACTGTGCCAACCTGCTAAATTAAGTTCACAGAGATGAAATGTGTTGGTTACCTTTAAAATGTCTTCTTGTCTACATCATAGAGATGAAATGTGTTTGTTACCTTTAAAATGTCTTATTGCCTACATCACAGCACTGGACATATCCTGACTGGTCAGTGTGTATGTGTGTGTATGTGTGTGTGTGTGTGTGTGTGTGTGTGTGTGGGTGTATGTGGGTGCATGCCTGTGTGTTTGTGTCTGTGTGTGTATGTGGGTGCATGCCTGTGTGTTTGTGTCTGTGTGTGTATGTGTGTGTGTATGCCTGTGTGTTTGTGTCTGTGTGTGTATGTGGGTGCATGCCTGTGTGTTTGTGTCTGTGTGTGTATGTGTGTGTGCATGCATGTGTGTGTGTGTCTGTGTGTGTCTGTGTCTGTGTGTATGTGTGTGTGCATGCATGTGTGTTTGTGTCTGTGTGTGTTTGTGTCTGTGTGTGTATGTGTCTGTGTGTGTATGTGTCTGTGTGTGTTTGTGTCTGTGTGTGTTTGTGTCTGTGTGTCTGTGTGTGTGTGTGTGTGTGTGTGTGTGTCTGTGTGTGTCTGTGTGTGTCTGTGTCTGTGTGTGTTTGTGTCTGTGTGTATGTGTCTGTGTGTGTATGTGTCTGTGTGTGTGTGTGTGTGTGTCTGTGTGTGTATGTGTGTGTGCCCATAGTGGATGGTTTTAGTCCTTTCTCCAGTTCATATTAGTATACCAGCCTTCTGGGCAGTGTTCCATACCCTCAATCCATAAATCCACAAGACGTCTGAGATTTGACCAGACACCAAACTGACACAAACCTTCAAAATCAGATTGCACTTAATGAGAGATATATTTCAAATCCCAGATTTGCAAAAAAAGGAATATATTCTTGCTCAAAGTGTAATGTATTTCTAACCCCAAATGTGCTAAAAGCGCAATATATTTCTAATGTCTCTGTGATGATCTAGGATGAGTACTGGATTACACCCTATAACATGATTCTGTGTGATCCATGGGAGTTCTGGATGAATGCTTTTTACAGACCAACATTCATCACAGAAACATTTTGATACTTCTAAGGGTGGTTGTACATAATAGGTGTCAGGCTAATCACAGGCAAACACATGGTATTCAAAAGAAGCTCTCCTCCCCTCCCCTCTCTCACCCATCTCCTCCCCTAGCCTCCCCTTTCCTCTCCTTGTCACTCCAGAGAGGTCATGTATGCAAATGTGTAGCTAAATTATATTAATCCCCAAAATGAACCCTACTTTATAATGATTAACTTGAATGATGCTGTGATCAGAGACAAATCAAAACGATATCCTTAAACTGAATGATTGTGACACCATAAATCTGACTGTTGGCTGAGTGGGGATTATGGGGAAGCAGAACTCCCAAAGAGGTTTGTGCATTGATGTCTACAAACAAGCCACCCTAGAAATCAACTACCTTCTATTTATCTCCCTCAACATAAGCATCAGAGTGTGTCCTTTCATGCAGCCATCATTCTGTTGGCATGCGTTTAATGTCTTCTCCCAGATTATTTTTATAGCTTCGCTCCCACTTTCTCTCTCTCTCTCCATCCTCTCTTTTGCTGAGTCCCAAACAAATGTTGAATCGCTCTGTCGGTGGAGAACACAGCTTAGTGGGTAAATAAATAAAAGAGAAATGGGTGGCAGTACCACTGTGATTTTTAAGGAGGTGGGAGACAGTGACTGTGATGTTTAAGGAGGTGTGAGGGAGTACCACTGTGATGTTTAAGGAGGTGGGAGGGAGTACCACTGTGATGTTTAAGGAGGTGGGAGGGAGTACCACTGTGATGTTTAAGGAGGTGGTATGCAGCATCACAGTGATGTTTAAGGAAGAGGAAGGCTGTATCACTGTGATGTATGAGAAGGCCTGAGGCAGTTACACTGTGATGTACAAGGAGGTACTACCACTGTGATGTATAAGAAGGCCTGAGGCAGTAGAACTGTGATGTACAAGGAGGTGATAGGTGTAATGAATACTCAGGAGAAGAAGGCAAGGGTTGAAGTGCAGGGTGCAGCAGGATTTATTGGAAAACAATCCCAAGGAGAGAGCAGGATGAACAGGCAAAGGCACATATCAAAAACAGGTATCAAATCGCTCAGTGCAGAAACATAGTGTCAAAGCTTCGTTCAAAGTGGCCTAGTCCCATGATCTAAGCAAACAAAGTGTTGTTACGTCATTCTGTTTCGATCAGGTTTCGATCACTGATGCCAATCCATGAGAACAAAGTCAATGAAAATGGCCAGATTTCTAAAGGTGGTTTATGTAGGAGAGACACTATTATCAGAACGATGCAGATGATTTGAAGAAATAGAGGGAGCACAAAAAATACCAAGATTCACTGTGTGGGAAAACTTTCAAGTTCTTCAACATAATCTTGTGAAATTCATGATTTGTGAGCAACAACAGAAAACTAACATATACCAATTAACATAACAGCATATAAATATCCCCTTATGTATGAAAGTCCACAAATATAAATATTTTATACAGCCTATACTACTGGCACACATAGGCCTACATTATACACAAATGACAATTATTAAAATATAACTATACAAATGTGCAGTTATACAGGTTACTTTTTCAGTCAAGCACCTAAGGACATCCATAACATTGTTGAAATTGTCATATTGTTGTATCGTCGGTTTTGGTTAATGGATATTTCCATGTCTGTCTATGAAAACACTGCTTGCTTGACAATGCCCTAATGCGGTTGGCATTTCCAGATATAGCAGCCTTTGCATGTCTCTCGCCACCTGCACAGCTGCGTTAAGATGTTAAGATGCAAAGTTTCGGAAAGCTTAGTTTCTCCCATCACTACATGACCTGGGAAGGCTATAAACATAGTCTAGTAAAACAGGCAGTAACTGGGCGGGACACAAGGCCAAATATCCAGAAGATCTGAAACGGCTCAGTAGAGTTGACGAAAACAAACAATACCACAAAAAGGAAAAAATGCACTGAACAATGTTTAAGTAGGGGAAAGGCTGTACCACTGTGATGTATAAGGAGGTCTGAGGCAGTAGCACTGTGATGTTTAAGGAAGTCTGAGGCAGTACCAATGTGATATACAAGGAGGTGGGAGGCAAAACCACTGTGATGTAGAAGGAGGTGGGAGGCAGAACCACTGTGATGTACAAGGAGGTGGGAGGCAGAACCACTGTGATGATAAAGTAGGTGGAAGGCAGTAGCACTGTGATGTTTAAGGAGGTGGGAAGCAGTAGCACTGTGATGTTTAAGGAGGTGGGAGGCAGTACAACTGTGATGTACAAGGATGTGGGAGGCAGAACCACTGTGTTGTATAAGGAGGTCTGAGGCAGTAGCACTGTGATGTTTAAGGAGGTGGGAGGCAGTACCACTGTGATGTACAAGGAGGTGGGAGGCAGAACCACTGTGATGTACAAGGAGGTGGGATACAGTAGCACTGTGATGTTCAAGGAGGTGGGAGGCAGTAGCACTGTGATGTTCAAGGAGGTGGGAGGCAGTAGCACTGTGATGTACAAGGAGGTGGGAGGCAGTACCACTGTGATGTATAAGGAGGTGGGAGGCAGTAGCACCCTCATGTACAAGGAGGTGGGAGGCAGTGTCACTGTGATGTTAAGGAGGTGGGAGGCAGTGGCACTGTGATGTTTAAGGAGGTGGGAGGCAGTGTCACTGTGATGTTTAAGGAGGTGATATGCAGTAGCACTGTGATATACAAGGAGGTGGGAGGCAGTAGCACTGTGATGTATAAGGAGGTGGGAGGCAGTAGCACTGTGATGTTAAGGAGGTGGGAGGCAGTGGCACTGTGATGTTTAAGGAGGTGGGAGGCAGAACCACTGTGATGTATAAGGAGGACTGAGGCAGTAGCACTGTGATGTTTAAGGAGGTGGGAGGCAGTACCACTGTGATGTATAAGGAGGTCTGAGGCAGTAGCACTGTGATGTTAAGGAGGTGGGAGGCAGTGGCACTGTGATGTTTAAGGAGGTGGGAGGCAGTAGCACTGTGAGGTTTAAGGAGGTGGGAGGCAGTAGCACTGTGATGTACAAGGAGGTGGGATGCAGTAGCACTGTAATGTTCAAGGAGGTGGGAGGCAGTATCCCTGTGATGTTTAAGGAGGTGGGAGGCAGTAGCACTGTGATGTACAAGGAGGTGGGAGGCAGTAGCACTGTGATGTATAAGGAGGTGGGAGGTAGTAGCACTGTGAGGTTTAAGGAGGTGGGAGGCAGTAGCACTGTGATGTACAAGGAGGTGGGATGCAGTAGCACTGTAATGTTCAAGGAGGTGGGAGGCAGTATCCCTGTGATGTTTAAGGAGGTGGGAGGCAGTAGCACTGTGATGTACAAGGAGGTGGGAGGCAGTAGCACTGTGATGTATAAGGAGGTGGGAGGTAGTAGCACCTTCATGTACAAGGAGGTGGGAGGCAGTGGCACTGTGATGTTTAAGGAGGTGGGAGGCAGTGTCATTGTGATGTTTAAGGAGGTGGGAGGCAGTAGCACTGTGATGTAAAAGGAGGTGGGAGGCAGTGGCACTGTGATGTTTAAGGAGGTGGGAGGCAGTAGCACCTTCATGTACAAGGAGGTGGGAGGCAGTGTCACTGTGATGTTAAGGAGGTGGGAGGCAGTGTCACTGTGATGTTAAGGAGGTGGGAGGCAGTGGCACTGTGATGTTTAAGTACCATCTGTCCTCTCAGGAATTATTGGGAGAACTACAGTGCTTATAGTTGCCTTATTACGGGAGTATAATGAAAGGCAAGAGACCCAAACTATTCACTAAGAGGTTCACACATTCTGCCCCTACTTTCAAAAATGATTCTTAAGAAAATAAAATGTTAATTCATTCTCCCCATAAAAATTTTGGCAAAAGCACTAGTTCTCCCAAACCTTGAATGAGACCTTCTCAGCGATTATTCATTCATTAATTCAATTAGTTATAGCCAAATTGAGAAACATGTATGATTGTGTTGTAACCAAATTTGTATCTATATTGTTAAAATATACAGTATTTGACACTAACTTTTCATGTGACAACACTGAAGAAATGACACTTTGCTACAATGTAAAGTAGTGAGTGTACAGGTTGTATAACTGTGCAAATTTACTGTCCCCTCAAAATAACACAACACACAGCCATTAATGTCTAAAGTTCTGGCAACAAATGTGATTACACCCCTAAGTGCAAATTTCCAAATTGGGCCCAATTAGCCATTTTCCCTCCCCGGTGTCATGTGACTCGATAGTGTTACAAGGTCTCAGGTGTGAATGGGGAGCAGGAGTGTTAAATTTGGTGTTATCGCTCTCACACTCCCTCATACTGGTCACTGGCAGTTCAACATGGCACCTCATGGCAAAGAACTTTCAGAGGATCTGAAAATAAAAATTGTTGCTCTACATAAAGATGGCCTAGGCTATAAGAAAATTGCCAAGACCCTGAAACTGAGCTGCAGCACGGTGGCCAAGACCATACAGCGGTTTAACAGGACAGGTTCCACTCTTGATAAAATTACAACACAGGAGAGTGTTACATAAAAAGATGTTTCCATAAAATGCTCATACTGTAAAATTCTGTTTTCATTGTGTCTTTATTATTTTACTTTTGCCAATTCAGGAATGCTTCAGGCTCAATGTAGGTCTTTGGAAAATCAGACACGGGCGGTAATGGCTACTTAAGGTATGACCCGTCTTCAGGGAGTAACCAACCATTTATAAATCCACACAGTGGCCCCACAAAACACTTAACAAACAATCGGTAAATGCTTTAAATATATTGCTAATAATCATCAATTAATGTATAAGTAAGTGTGCATAAAATATTTGTAACACATCCCTTAACCATTACTAAATATCCAATAAATTATACAGATGATTACATTTTCCCATATATTCATAAACATTTTGACAACATTTAACTAATGCTTTTCACTGACTTCATAAACCCATGACATGTCCTTTACTATGGGTTTATAACGGATATACTAAATCATTTTAACTGGCTTATCATTTTTTTTTTTACTATGACAAAACTGTAACTAAATACATTATTATATAGCTCATGAATAATTATTGAATCAGTTATAACAGTATTTTTACACTGTTTATTAACAATTAACTAACATTTACACATGTATTAACAATGCTTAATGAATGATGAGCAAACAATGAACTAATCCATCGTTAATGATTTATTATGTGCAGTTATTATAAAGTGCTGCCATTATTTTTATTTTACACCGATCAGCCATAATATTATGACCACCAGCCCTGACCTGCACCGCATGCAGTGTGTTCTGACACCTTTCTATCAGTTCCAGCTTTACCTTTTTCAGCAACTTCAGCTACAATAGCTTGTCTGTTGGATCGGACCACAAGGGCCAGCGTTCACTCCCCACATCAAAGAACCCTTTTGCCGGTTCACCGCTTTTCCTTACACTTTTGATAGGTACTGACCAATGAAGACCGGGAACACCCCACAAGGGCTGCAGTTTTGGAGATGCTCTGACCCAGTCGTCTAGCCATCACGAGTTGGCCATTGTCAAAGTCGCTCAGATCCTTACGCTTGCCCATTTTTCCTGCTTCTAACACATCAACTTTGAGGACAGAATGTTCACTTGCTGCCTAATATCAGTGTTATTAACTTCACCCGTCAGTGGTCATAATGCTATGGCTGATCTGTGTATGTCCTTTATTTTTTCTATTAGGTCTAACGTTGTATGAAACTGGCTACCTAGCATTGTTGTTGTACAGTCCATAGCTTCTGAATATTTTTAATACAACAAAAACAACATTTTCATTGAGGTACTAAAGATCAATAATTTACTTCATATAAGTCACTCCGGATAAGATCCTCAATAAAAGTTTATTTTGTTGTTATGTATTACACTAAGAACTGTTTAAATGAAGGCAAAATAAATCAGTGGATTTTAGACTTTTCAAGTGGTTTGTGAAATCACATATTTGATGGTAATCTTCCAATGACTGGTCATCTAGCTAATAGGGGGGAGGGACTTCAGACCATCACATTCGCCAATCAGGGCTGTGCATGTAAATATCTTACAACATGATCAGCCTGACAATGTTTAGGGACAAAGGTAAATACATTATAAAACATTTAGTTGAGTTTTGTTTTTAAACAAGCACACACAATGATTTATTAGGCATACATGGAAAAATACAATTACAAAGACTGCATGGGGTTTAAAACTAAATCAAAAGCTTCTAAAATAGTAAATTATTAATGTTGCAGGGAGGGTTTTGAATCATATACAGTGTGTACACTTTTCAAAAGCTTCACTTACCGTTCTACTGTTAGTATATTCTGCTGCTCTATATTTTGATTTTTTACTTCTTTCTAAGGGCCACTAATAACATCTCCCTTCTGTGCTTGACTAATAGTCTTTCAAGATAAGAACAATGCTCAATGTCTACATGATCAAACACAGGAAGAAACAGATGCAGACAATGATTCTAATATGGGAGAATGAGCCCACTTACGTACTGCTAGTATAAGACAGAAAGGCAAACAGGGAAGAGAGAGAGCAATAGAGACAGAGAAACAGAGATAGAGATAGAGAAAGAGAGCAAGGGACAAAGAGAAACTGGGGGATTGAAAGGAAAGAAAGAGAAACTGTCAAAAAGCATAGAGTAGTAAGAGGTAGTTACTGTGATATCATCAACCACACACAGTCTTCTCTATCATCTAAACTACCTAATGTACCACACAATCCTCTATCATGTAGACCACCTCTGTACCACAAACTCCACTATCATCTAGACCACCTTATGTAAGTACCACACACTCCCTATCATGTAGACCACCTCTGTACTATACACTCCTCTCTCATGTAGACCACATCTGTACCACACACTCCTCTCTCATGTAGACCACCTCTGTACAACACACTCCTCTCTCATGTAGACCACATCTATACCACACACTCCTCTCTCATGTAGACCACATCTATACCACACACTCCTCTCTCATGTAGACCACATCTGTACCACACACTCCTCTTTCATGTAGACCACCTCTGTACTACACACTCCTCTTTCATGTAGACCACCTCTGTACTACACACTCCTCTCTCATGTAGACCACATCTGTACTACACACTCCTCTTTCATGTAGACCACCTCTGTACTACACACTCCTCTCTCATGTAGACCACCTCTGTACTACACACTCCTCTTTCATGTAGACCACCTCTGTACTACACACTCCTCTCTCATGTAGACCACATCTGTACTACACACTCCTCTTTCATGTAGACCACCTCTGTACTACAGACTCCTCTCTCATGTAGCCTACCTCTGTACCACACACTCCCTTGCTTAAATCTCTCACTATGACAGCAGCCATCCTGAGTCTTTCACAAGGCAAGATATTTTTTTGACAGTTCGAACCTCAAGTAGTTCTTGTAAGTTTTATAGCACAGCTCTTTTTTTCTATGGAGCTATCAGCAGTAACTGATTAATATGGACTTACTGGGGCCACAGAACACTGATCTAGTCCTTGAGGAAAACGCCAGCGGAGCATGGGATGGCATCAGTATTACAAGGATGGGATGAGCTTCAGGCTGTGTCCTAAATGACACTCTGTGTCCCAGGCAGAGCACTGATTTTGACCAGGGCAAATGATGGTAATCCACTTCACAGGGAATAGAGTGCCATTTGGCCTGTGTAGTAGTTTCACAGCCAGGCTGAACACTAAATCATCAGGTTGGATGTGGACTCAGCAGTCCTGTAATATCACACTGCTAATACCCAGCGCTGTGGTGTCAGGGACCTGTCAGACTATCACAAGGGGGACGGCTGTGTGTCTGTTTTTATGTGGGGAGGTGGCTACAGCTGCCTAAACCCTGATCGGGTTAAAAACACATCCTCTAATGTGACCCTGCTCTCTATTTTGTGGACTTTTGACCACTGCATTTGGTTGTACTGTTCAATTAAAATAAAGTTGAATCTAATCTAGTTAAAAGGAACACACTACCTAGGAATGATATAGGTTAGACGTTAGTTAGGGGTTGGGGTTAAGTTGATATAGTTTTCGACTGTGGTGACAAGACAGATTCAAAGGCGTCAGTTGATATTCCATGTCTCAGCCACAAGGTTTTACACTGCTATATTATTGTGCTGGGGGAGTAGGGTCAGTTCTCCTTCTCCACTGTAAATCCTTGTAAACATAAGGAATAAACTCTCTAAAATTTCTTGTCTACTGCTCCGTTCAAACTTAGGAGGACATGAGGTCTTGGCCCACACCTCCCGAGGACCAGGCTCTAAAAACTTGTTGCTATCCCTGTCCAAAGTCCTCCTGGTTGTGTTGCAGTTCAAGACGATACCTGATGATTCCAGGTGCCAGTCTGATAACCCCCCCTCCACCCGGTTGTCCCTGTCCTTGTCCATCTGGTCATGCTTCTGACCTGGATTAGGTTTTATAGACTCTGGACACAACCCACATGCATTTACTAATTATTACAACTTGTACTCGTAAAATGTTCACCTGGCGCAGCCAGAAGAGGACCAGTCACCTCTCTGAGACTGGGTCCTCTCTAGGTTTCTTCCTAAATTTTGGCCCCTCTTAGGGAGTTTTTCCTACCCAGTGTGGTTCAACATTGTTGTTGCTTGTTCCTTAGGATTTCAGGCTGGCTGTTTTTTAAAAGCACTTTGTGACAACTGCTGATGTAAAAATTGCTTTATAAATACATTTGATGGATTGATTGATATAGTTTTCTACTGTGCTGACAGGACAAATTCAAAGAGGTCAGTTGATATGTTTCTACTGTGGAGACAGGACATATTCAGAGGTCAGTTGATATAGTTTTCTACTGAGGTGAGAGGTCAGATTCAAAGAGGTCAGTTGATATAGTTTTCTACTGTGGTGACAGGAGAGATTCAAAGAGATCAGTTGAATCTAATTCATGGCCCTGATCTCCTAACCCATGGTCTCCAAACCCATGATCCTGATCTCCTAAACCATGGAACGCCACGAGACAACGGTCCATGTCCATGGTCATTGAGCCTGTCATTGCCTGTCCAGATACTCAATATATTATTATAATGTTTTAGAAGCCCCAGGTCATTCTGAAGCCTCTTGAATAATGAATGTTCCTCTATTATCATTCAGACAAGGTTTAGAAAAAAAATCCACTTCTAAATAGTTCAGAGGAAATAAACAGGAATAAACCGACTGAGACAATGTTTTCAATGGCACCCTATAAAGTTCTCTAGACCCTATAGCGCTCTGGTCAAAAGCAGTGCTGTATAGAGGGAGCAGCACGTTATTTGGGATGCAAGCCATCCAGTCACTCCTCTGGAGCTGACAACAAAGCCGTGTTCTGTGGAAGACAAATCAAACAGCTCCTCTCCTCTATAAAGCCTCAGGTTCCATTTCAAAGTAAGAGCGCACCTGTTGGGTCATCCTGCCTTCAACCAGCCGACTTCTCATTTAGAAAGTAATCAAAGACACTCAATCCGCATTGTTGTTTTTCCATTTCACAAAATCCCTAATGCAAATTCTGCATACTGAATATTTTCCAATGAATTAATGAGGGGAATACAAAGCAACGATGCTCGCTTTAACCCTAGAATGAAGAGGATATGCTTGATTTCTTAGACACAAACACTGTTGGACTCACTAACACACACACACACACGCACGCACGCACGCACGCACACACACAACATGGAATACATTACATATCCTATCTCATTTCAAACAGTTAGGTATTCATGGAGATGAATGTAAATTGTCAATAGCCCCTATCACACTTTATTTGCATGAATAAATACTGCCAGTCATGTCAATCTATTTGCTGAAGTATAAATAACAAAATATAAAAAGAGAAACATTTTCTCTAAGCGCAGTTATGAAAACGAAATGAAATACCAAGGACAGAGGACCTATTGAATGGTTTGTGATTAGTGCTTTTCAGCTAGCATTGTTGTCATAAAACAATTAAAATGAAACCTTCATTCACACATTTATTCAAAAAGGCATTTGTATGTGAAACTTGATTTATTTTGGCTTTCTTAGATCAGAATAAAGGTACTGCATAGATCTTCTGGAGTTTGACATCATTTACACTAGTCTTTCTCTTTGTCTCTCTATCGTTCTCTCCCTCTCTCTCTGTGTCTTTATGAGTGTGTGTTGGGTTGCCGTGCGTGTGCATTCAGGTGTGTGTTCCATCCTGTACATGCCCCTCTGTGTGTCTCTAGTTACAGTCAGAGTAAACCTTTACTTACATTAATTCACAGAGGTGACCTGTGATAATGATTGGAATGGGAGCTTCGCTCCAGCGGGAGATGACAGGTCACTGGTTCAAGATCACAGTAATGCAGAGGAGCAGCTCCACATCTCACATCACTTGGCTAGAGTGCCAAAACATATCGATTTGTAAAATAAACCCAAGCAAAGGAAAAAAAAACACAAGCTCACCACAGCAAACTCAAACTGGATTTGCTCTGACTCCATGAGCAATCAGCAAAGGGCATATGTGGGGCAGTGGGGATGAAGCAGAGACAGTGGGGATGAAGCAGAGAGAGTGAGGATGAGGCAGGGACAGTGAGGATGAAGCACATACGGTGGGGATGAAGCACATATGGTGGGGATGAAGCACAGACATTGGGGATGAAGCAGAGACAGTGGGGATGAAGCAGACACAGTGGGGATGAAGCAGTGACAGTGGGGATGAAGCAGTGACAGTGGGGATGAAGCAGAGACAGTGAGTGTATGTTTTGATTGTCCATTCAGTTTTTTGGAACTTCTGCCCTTTCTACTCATGCACACTGGAAAGTTGTACTCTCATTGGAAAGTTCTATTTTCACTGGAAAGTTGTACTCTACTTCAGTTGTAATCCAGAGTCTATTCTGCCAAAGATGTGTGTTGTTGTTGTTTGTTTTTCTGCAGTGGAAGATACATAATGAAGAGCTTTCTATTATATTTTATTTACCACAGCTGAAGTTAAATCATACAAAGAGGTTTTTGGCTTTTGGTTTAGAGAGCTAGCAAAATATATCCACAGCGATTTAACAGAACATTACTGTTCGACTGTTATTCATCAAGGCCATGGGAGACAATACACCAAGGCTGAATTAACTGAATGGATTCATCTGAACTGATATTGGCAATGCTTTCATTTTACTTGCCTTTTCATCTTTAGTACTCTCTCCTCCTCTTTTCTCTTTATATACAGTAGCCTTCTCTTTATGCTCTCTTTCTTGGTCTCGTATCCCTCCCGCTACATCGTCCTCTTCATGTATTTATTTCTCTTCATCTTTCTCTTTGTCTTTACTTATCTTTTGCTCTCTCTATCCCCCATATTATTTTGTCTTTAATATTTTCTTTTATTTACATCACTGTACTGGTATGCAAAACCTTTGTTAACATTGCTAAAGCAAAACAATATAAAATATAAAAATAATACATTAGCAAATTGTGGCTGTAATATTATCATATATTTGCCAGGAGGTTAGGAAGTGCAGCTCCATTTCCACTGTGAACATATATGTGAATATAATGTGTCTTCTCTCCAGAGCCAGATCTGTCTGTGGTGCTCTCTCGATAACAAGCCATGCACACTGAGTTAAGATTATTGTGTAACCCTTTAAGAAACTATGTTAATTTGTAAAAAATTAAGATATCAGAATAAAAACAGTCTAGTGTGTTGTATCAGTAGACACTGTCATCAATAGGGTGATAGGCTATAAGTTGTACTCTTCAATAAACAAATCTGACTATGACTAAACACAGTCCATGTTAATGAATTACTAATCAATTTGGTCATCATGAAGTCATGGAATGACTTAGAATACCAGGTATGCATAACATCATCAATACCATTGACACCTATGGTAATGGTTGGTCCTTGTAAGCAGAAGGTAACGTAATTTAACATTGGCTAATGGTAGCCTAAGCATTAGAATCAAAACTGCAATGGCAGAAATAAACTGGCTTATTAAAAAAGTTGAAATGTTGATGGATAGGCAGTTTTCAACTTTTAAGTTGAAAACTGTTGAAACTTTAACTAAAGGAGTTACAACAGGGAAAAACGTATTTTCCCTTTCCAAATAATTCTTGTCTGGATACAGCATTTAACTACCTGATGACATCTCTCATTTGGATCCATTTCAGGTTGGTACCACCATCAGGATGGATTCACTTCAGGTTAGTACCACCATCAGGTTGGATCCACTTCAGGTTGGTACCACCATCAGGTTGGATCCACTTCAGGTTGGTACCACCATCAGGTTGGTATCACCATCAGGTTGGTATCACCATCAGATTGGATCCACTTCAGGTTGACACCACCATCAGGTTGGTATCACCATCAGGTTGGTACCGCCATCAGGTTGGTACCGCCATCAGGTTGGATCCACTACAGGTTGACACCACCAACAGTTTGGATCCACCATCAGGTTGGTACCACCAACAGTTTGGATCCACCATCAGGTTGGTACCGCCATCAGGTTGGTACCGCCATCAGGTTGGTACTGCCATCTTTCCTTTCCAAAAAAGTAGAAAAGGAAGGTTTACAGTGAGGAACAGAAGGGTTAAAATTAAGAGACCACTGCAAATTGAACGCTTCTGTTCCTCACTCAAAACTCAAAAAGGTTCAGTGGTCTCTTTTTTAAACTTCTCTGCATGATAAAGTGGAGAGAAGTAGAGAGGAGGAGAGAGGACCGTCTCAAAGAGCAAAGAAGTAGAGAGGAGGTGAGAGGACCGTCTCAAAGAGCAAAGAAGTAGAGAGGAGGTGAGAGGACCGTCTCAAAGAGCAAAGAAGTAGAGAGGAGGTGAGAGGACCGTCTCAAAGAGCAAAGAAGTAGAGAGGAGGTGAGAGGACCGTCTCAAAGAGCAAAGAAGTAGAGAGGAGGGGAGAGGACCGTCTCAAAGAGCAAAGAAGTAGAGAGGAGGTGAGAGGACCGTCTCAAAGAGCAAAGAAGTAGAGAGGAGGTGAGAGGACCGTCTCAAAGAGCAAAGAAGTAGAGAGGAAGTGAGAGGACCGTCTCAAAGAGCAAAGAAGTAGAGAGGAGGTGAGAGGACCGTCTCAGAGAGCAAAGAAGTAGAGAGGAGGTGAGAGGACCGTCTCAGAGAGCAAAGAAGTAGAGAGGAGGTGAGAGGACCGTCTCAAAGAGCAAAGAAGTAGAGAGGAGGTGAGAGGACCGTCTCAAAGAGCAAAGAAGTAGAGAGGAAGTGAGAGGACCGTCTCAAAGAGCAAAGAAGTAGAGAGGAGGTGAGAGGACCGTCTCAGAGAGCAAAGAAGTAGAGAGGAGGTGAGAGGACCGTCTCAGAGAGCAAAGAAGTAGAGAGGAGGTGAGAGAACCGTCTCAAAGAGCAAAGAAGTAGAGAGGAGGTGAGAGAACCGTCTCAAAGAGCAAAGAAGTAGAGAGGAGGTGAGAGAACTATCTAAGAGACTATCTATACTATGTCTATGCTGTCGCTCTTTTTCCAGGCAGCAAGTGTCTGCAGTAAGGGAAGTCCGTGTGAAGCAAAGTGTCTGTTGTTAGGGAGGTCAGTGTGAAGCTGCGTGTCTGTTGTTAGGGAGGTCAGTGAGAAGCTGGGTGTCTGTTGTTCGGGAGGTCAGCCATCCAATTAAAGTATTTGTCTATGTGTCCCAACTGTCCTTGCCAGGCCCATCTGCTGCATGTACAAAGAAACACTGGCTTAATTGTTTCGCAGGGCCTTACTTAGCATATGACATAGAAATGTAAGTGAGTGCGTGCTTGTGTTAATACTTGTGTTTTGTGTGTGTATGTTTGTGTGTGTACATCCATGCATGTTACTCTATGGTTTAATCAATGTCAACACAAAACATACAAAGGGAAGTGGGAATCCTGATGGAACATCCAATAGTGCTTGTTGTGGGTCGGTCTGTGGCATCGATCAATACGGGAGCACTCAGTAATCACATATTAATCACATCATGGACCACAACTGAACAGAGGGGCTGAGCAGGGAAGGACAAGTGGCTTTGATTAGGATGTTTGGTCAGTCAACAGGTCAACAACCAACGAGTTGCTGAACGCAAGCAGGAACATTCTGATCAATGCATGTTTCCAGCTGTCCCGAATGGCTTACTATTCTCTACACAGTGTACTAATATTCACCAGGACCCACAGTCTACTAATATTCACCAGGACCCACAGTGTACTAATATTCACCAGGACACACAGTGTACTAATATTCACCAGGACCCACAGTGTACTAATATTCACCAGGACCCACAGTGTACTAATATTCACCAGGACCCACAGTGTACTAATATTCACCAGGACCCACAGTCTACTAATATTCACCAGGACCCACAGTCTACTAATATTCACCAGGACCCACAGTCTACTAATATTCACCAGGACCCACAGTCTACTAATATTCACCAGGACCCACAGTCTACTAATATTCACCAGGACCCACAGTCTACTAATATTCACCAGGACCCACAGTTTACTAATATTCACCAGGACCCACAGTGTACTAATATTCACCAGGACCCACAGTGTACTAAGATTCACCAGGACCCACAGTGTACTAATATTCACCAGCATCCACAGTACACTAATATTCACCACGATCCACCATGTACTAATATTCACCAGCACCCACAGTGCACTAATATTCACCACGACCCACCATGTACTAATATTTACCAGGAACCACAGTGCACTAATATTTACCAGCACCCACAGTGCACTAATATTTACCACGACCCACCATGTACTAATATTCACCAGGACCCACAGTGCACTAATATTCACCAGCACCCACAGTGCACTAATATTCACCACGACCCACCATGTACTAATATTTACCAGGAACCACAGTGCACTAATATTTACCAGCACCCACAGTGCAATAATATTCACCACGACCCACCATGTACTAACATTCACCAGCACCCACAGTGCACAAATATTCACCCGGACCCACAGTGCACTACTTTTTACCAGAACCCACAGTGCACTACTTTTCACCAGGACCCACAGTACTCTATGTAGAGGTGGTACAGGTTTTATTATTATTAAATACTTAATGTATTGCTGGACATGACCTGTTTGACAAACTGGAAGCCACTGAGATGAGACAGGTAGTCTTTACCAACAACCCACATTTACAAACATTCTGCTGTCAGAGGAGCCTGCTGGTTCAGCGCTGATGATAATGCACATTCCGGCATACACAATAAGACAGATATTGTTCTTGTAGGAGGAGGCCTGAAAGAGATGCTAATTGTGGAGCTGGCTTTTACATGTATAATCACCAGATTTCAGGCCTGCCAGAAACAAAGCGGCTGTCTGAAGAAGGATTTGATGGAGACACATTTCAGTATCCATAGGTTAAAGGAGTTATACATACGTATTATTCTGAAAATGAACCTAACTATTGTTCAAAGTGGACTAATCAAACATTCAACATGTGTTCTTAGACTAGAACAAATCAGTGAAGTGTCAAACTAATAGACTTCAAATCTAAATTGTAGAATCATACACTCTGCAAATCTTTACATTTCCAAGCCGAAACTAGACATTAATCCTTTCTATTTTGAATTAAACATTTACTCATTATATGAGAAATATTCTTAAAAATGTATTCAGAAGTTTCCTTCAGTAAACAGGCATTTACTTCAGTGATCAGTTAAAAAATATATAACTCTTGACTGCAACAGAAAAACAGGATGATAGCTTTTGATGGATTAAGTTCAGAAACCTTCTGCAGACAGCCCAAAACACACACGCTCACACATGATCACACACAGAGTCACATTAATGTGGATCAGCAAAGCCTTGAGTTTCTAATTCAGCCGAGGTAGATGAACTATTTGGGCTTGGACAAAAGCTCTGTCACTCCAGTTTTAAATGGTTAGCCCTCCATTTTAGATTTATTGCAAGTCGTACAAAGAATCGGGGTTTGGTCAATTCAACGATCATCATTTAAAGGGGAATTTGCATGTGTTTTGTACACAAAAATTGTATATGTAAGTAGATTTCATTTTCAGCACAAAAATGTGCCAAGGAAATGCCCGTGCATCAGTCTGTCCCTCTAAGTGTATGTGGATGAATGATGAATGAGCTGGCACAGGAAATGGCAGCAAGAGAAAAGCCAAACGTCCTTTCAGTTTGACAGCAACATCCTCCCTGAAAGGAAGTCTGCTGTGTTAGTGGTTGACATCTCATTGGAGCCTGAAATTCAATTTAAGTTAAAATGCAGGGCCTGGAAGTCTTTGGTTGGACACACCAATCATGGATGCATCAGCCCTGTCAGGATGGAGGGAGCATCTTTTGGGTAGTCTCAAATGGCACCCTATTCCCCATAGGACTCTGGCTTACAGTAGTGCACCACATTAGGGAAAAGGGTTTCTTTCTTCAAGGAGAGGGTCTGTGTGTTCCTCAGCCAACAGACAGCTCCACTCTAATGCTGCTGCACAAGGATGAATTCCAGGAAGGCAAACATTATGCATTTGCTCTGTCTGTCAATGGAATGAAAGCTCTTTTCAATTTTTATCAGAACTTCACACTTGCATGAATACACACACACACACACTCATATGCAGAAACCCACATACAAAGACTCACACACACATCTCTGTTTAGGTGTTTTTTTCTTCTATTTAATCAGAGTGTATATGAGCTGCTCCAGATGCTCTGGATGGGTGGCCAAACCACCGTTCCAAATGGCACACTTCTCCCCAAGTAGTGCGCTAATTAGATTCAGAGCCCCAAATATGGCACACAGGACTCTCTTTACCACATGGTTGAGGGCCATTATTCTTCAGTTTAATGACCGGGGACTGAAAACTGAGGACTGGAGATTGAGGAAATAAGGAATTAGGACAGAGGCATGAGGTTTGAAGACTGAAGACTGAAAATGAAGGACTTGGGTAATGAGGGATGAGAACCGAGGGTAGAGGACTGATGGATGAGGACTTTGGGATGATTACTGATTCTAAAGACTGAGGTCGGAGGGATAAGGACTTAGGAGCGAGGTTGAGGACTAAGCACTTAGGTTGAATTCTAAGGGACGATGACTAAGTTTGAGGACTGAAGGGGAATGGGCTGGGGGAAGAGGCCTGACAGAAAAGAACTGATGACTGAGTTAGACCCACAAGAACAATAGTTAATTATTGATGTGGTGGCTGCTATTTCCTTTCTCCTCATTCCACACTAAGGCAGCCGTTTAGGGTGACCCTAAGGTCTTGGTATGACGGAGACATTTGTTAATAACCAGTCTCAGCATGTAATTATGTGTCTCTTGGACGTGTGTTAGCTCATGATGTGTACATCTGTAATGGTCAAAGATTTCTGTAAGGCCACTGGCTTTACCGCCAATGTAATGGCAAAAGCAAAAACATACTAAATGTTTGCAGAGGGAAATTCTTGGTTGACCATGTATATATTATCATTGAAGCTAACTAATGTCTATAGGTGTGAACGTGGGTTGTTTGGTTTTATCACTTCCTGTGAAATTTCAGTATACATGACAAACACAAACCTTTTTATGGGAGCTGTCAATGCTGTTTTTACAAGTGAAAACAAAGTCTTTAAAAAATAAGTCCCTGAACATTTCACTAATGCATCTCTGGAAATGCTTGATGAAATGTGTCACCATGTTGCCACAATTCGCACAGAAGAAGAGAGAGAAACCAGATGTGAAAGTGAATACTATTAAAGAGTAAGCAACGACAACAGAGGGAATACGAAGCTTGGTCAGAATATACAAGTATTTTTATATTTTCATGAACTAGCTGGGGAAAGGCAATGTCTGGGCTCCAAATAGCAGCCTATGGCCTATTTGATGTTTTCCATTTGACCAGAGCCCTGACAGTTCCCCCATGTGCCCTGGTCAAAAGGAGTGCACTAAATAGTACATCAGCAGCCATTTGGGACGCATTCAGTGGGTTCTTCAGGTCTCGGTGGAGATTGAGATTAATTGAACACATGTTCGTTTCTGAGGCAGCCTTGCCAGGGAGACGGAGCTGGTTGGCTGTGAAGAGTAATGTTTATGATGGTCGTCCTCCCTTCCCTTGCCTGGCAAGAATAACAACCAAATATGAATCCCTCCACCATCTGTAAGAAAAGTACAACAAAATAGGGAACAGGGGGTCTTTAATAATAAACGTTTTTTCTCACAATGTTGACCCACTACAGACATTTGTTTTAGTATTCCAGCACTTTAGCAAAATTTTATCTCATGCATTTCTGGCATTAAAATGCTGTTTGTCAGATATAATCTGAGGGCATTCTATCCAGTTCAGACAAACCTTTCATATGTAACCACTAAAAAATTAAATATTGTTTACATTAAAGACATTAAATGTATTTTTCATTGTTCCTCTACATAATGTTAAGCACATTTACATTGTTCTGGTTGGGGTACAAAAAGCAGCTCTATCTGTTCTCACCACATCTCTGAGGAAGTCACAACGTGGCCTTTTCTACAACGATGACTGATACGTCTGTGCTGCTGTTTTTACCTGGAAATCCAGGGTCTGGAGGGTGAGCATCCATCTGAGAGATGTTCAGGAGAGGTATGAAGGAGGGCAAGCGTCCCCTCACGACCCTTAACCCACAACCCCAGGGTGACAGTGACCCTCTCACAACACCGACCTGTGGAGACGGAGGTCATACAGCTGGCCATCTCAACCCATCTGCTTCTGGGCTCTGATGGGTGCCCATGTCTCTGCTCATGCATGTGTGCTTGTGGGGGCGGGTGTGAGTTTGTGCGTGTGTGTTTCTGCAGGCATGTCTTTGTGTGTATAACAAGACAGTTGTATGTCCAATTTTCTACATTTGTCCAGAGGAAACAACTCTTTGTGTGAAGTAAAAACACAATTAAAGAAAGAAATGTAGGAATATCTGGTGTTGGTTAATATCTGTAGGAATATCTGGTGTTGGTTTAGATCTGTAGGAATATCTGGTGTTGGTTTAGATCCCCAGAACCCAGACCAGTCCTCCCTCCATCTCTCCTCCCAGAACCCAGACCAGTCCTGTCTCATAGGAGCCTAACCAGGAGGCAGTAGATACCCATCTATTCTGGCTGAATTCCTAATTGCATCTTTTTCTACCTGAAGTTATTGGATAGAAGTTGGGCAAGATTGTAGGGAATAGGGTGTGATTCAGGAAGCAGGCCATGTTTGTAGGGAACATGGTGTGATTTAGGAGGCAGCCCCTGTAAAGGTTAGGGTCAGAAGGACATGATATATGGTTCATTACCAACAGCTACCCACCAACTAACACTATAAAGGCCATTTCAATGAAATCTGAATTAGCTACTCCATCAAAAGGTCAGTGTAGTGGAGATCCACACAGGAGGGCATACGTCTAGCAGGACATCTTCACTGTAGAAAGTTACAGGCTCAGTGGTGTTGTAACAAGGTCACTTTGGTTCTCACATTGTCTTGTCAGGAGCTGCAGTTCTTTCTTGACCTTAAATACACATTGGCATTTTCTGCTGTTGAAAAATGTCCCTGCTACAACAGGATGTTAAGATACAGTATCTGTACCATGGGTCATTGTGGGAAACAAATTGCATATCACTTTGTTGGAAATCTCATAATTAATGCCAAATAACTGCATTATTAAAATCATCCATGTTGGGACAATTCACTAGATGTTGGGACCCTGTTCCCTAAATGATGGGATCAGGGTTGTAGCGTAGGGTATATGCACGTGAATGGTGTTTATGCAACTTTTTATTCGTAAAATAGCATTTACTCACATTTTCATCAAATTATAATTTACCTGCTTATTACCACGTTCCCAGCATTTGCTCAGGCGCGCGAAGTATGCACATGATGTTCGCATGCGTATGATCAATTTGCTTTGAGAGGGTGTCTCACTCAGAGATGACAGCATTTTTTTACGTTCATTAACTCCTGCGACTTCCTTGTCTACACCTCCCCCAACAAAACCCAGGGTCTTATATAACGAGGTTTAAAGTTTCAGGGTTTATTTGTCAAATGCAAAGAACAACACAGCATCATCCTGCACAATGAAATTCTTGCGACATGGCACCCGACAACTACATAGTGTGAGTTAAGAAGAAGAATATCTGAGCAGAAATATAGCCAGACAAACAATAATAATAAAATAAAACAACAATATACGTAATAATGTACACTAGCAGCAGTATTGGTAGTAGTATTGAATATTATAGATATGGCAAGTATGGCAGTAATATACATAAAAAATGTAAACTAGCATGAATATTTGAAAGAGTAGGATGGGGGAGTATGAACAGTATGGTATTGGGTATTAAGTATTATAGATATATATGATTGTAATACGCTTATGAATGGTACATGCAAAGGAATATTCTAATGCCCATGAAAGTACCTGAAAGGACATCAGAGCATCTGGAATGTTTCAGTGTGATCAATATGATCATGGATGAGTGTTGCTTGTTGAGGAGCCTTCTGGCCTGAGGAAAAAACTGTCTGTGATTCTGGAAGTCTGGAAGTGTGTGCTCCGATTCTCCGGTAGCGTCTAGCAGACAGCAGCAGTATGAACAGACCATAGCCTGGGTGGCTGTGATCTTTAAAGACGTTCCGTGCTTTCCTCAGGCATCATGTATGCCTTGCACGGAGGAGAGATGGCAGTTGATGATGCTCTCTGCAGAATTTACCACCCTCTGTAGGGACTTGCGATCAGCAGCCGAGCAACTGCAGTACCAGGCAGTAATGCAGCCTAAGAGGACGCTTTCAATAGAGCACCTGTAGAAGTTGGTGAGAGTTTTTAAAGACGTCAAATTTCTTGAATCTCCACAGGAAGCATAGTCTTTTGGGCAGTTTTCACGTCTGAGTTCGCTTGTCTGGACGAAGTGAGGTCATCTTTGAATACTTGAATTGGGAGACTCTCTCCACTTCAGCTCCATCGATATGTATGGGAGCATGACCCCCCCTATGCCACTTCCTGAAGACCATGATCATCTCTTTTGTCTTGCAGACGTTGAGACAGTGATTATTGTTCTGGTACCATGTAGCCAGGATCTTTACCTCCTCTGTATGCAGTCTCATTATTGTTGGAGATGAGACCCGGGATGGTAGTGTCATCTGCGAATTTGAGGATGATGTTGGAGTTGTGTGTGGCCAAACAGTCATGCATGAACAGGGAGTACGGGAGGGGACTGGGTATGCAAAACTGGGGGGCTCCAGTGCTCAGGGTCAATGCAGAGGAGGTGAGGTTGCCCATTCTCACCAGCTGGGGTCTGCCCGTCAGGAAATCCAGGATCCAGTTGCAGAGGGAGGTATTAAGTTCCAGGGTCCTGAGCTTAGGAACAAGCTTGGCGGACATGATAGTGTTGAATGTTGAGCTGTAGTCCATGAACAGCATCCTCATGCATGTGTTCCCTTTTTCCAGGTGGGAGAGGGAGGTGAGTGTCGTCAGGGAGGTGTGTCGTCAGGGTGATGGTATCGTCCGTAGATTTATTGGGGCAGTATGCAGATTGAAAGGGGTCCAAGGTGTCAGGAAGGGTGGAGCAGATGTGAGTCCTGACCAGCCGCTCGAAGCCTTTCATGATGGTGGAGGTCAGCGCTACAGTGGAGGTCAGCGCTACAGTGGAGGTCAGCGCTACAGTGGAGGTCAGCGCTACAGTGGAGGTCAGCGCTACAGGGTGGTAGTCGTTCAGGCAGGTCATGGAAAGTTTCTTTGGTACAGGGACCATGGTGATCTGATTGAAGTGGGAGGGGAATACAGACAGAGAGAAGTTGAATATGGAGTTGAAAACCTCCGCTAGTTGGCTCAGTGTATCCCCTGAGGACACGGGTTTACTCTTAAAAAAAACTCTCCTCACATCAGCCAGGGTTAGGGACAAGGTCTTGAAGTCATCCTCAAGTGCATCTGGGGTCAGAGCAGTGGTAGTTAGACTCCAACTCCCTGTATTCTCTTTTTCAATCCATGATAGCCTTCCATAGGTCATATCAGGATCTCCTAAAAGCCTCCAGGTCCCCAGAGCTATAGGCGGAGGACCGTGCTCAACAATAGAAGCTGCCTCAGGGTGAACATCTTCTAGTCCATTTATTACTCCATATAGATCATCCAGCGCATGGGTTTAATCCACCTGAGGGGGTATATAGACTGCTGTGATTATAGCAGAGTTGAATTCCAGTGGAAGGTAGAAGGGCCGTATCTTTACAGTCAGTAGCTCCAGGTCTGGTGAGCAGTGTGTTGAGAGCACTGCAAAATACGCCCCCCAGCGAGAGTTAACCATAATGCAGACCCCTCCGCCCTAACATTTATCTAACTCCAATGTTCTGCCCTGCCAGTAGATAGAAAAGCCAGCAGGGGTGACGCCAAGTCAGGCACCAAGGGATCCAGCCAAGTTTCCACAAACGCAAGCACAAAATAATTTGCAATGTCCCATTGGAAGTTAATCCATGCGTATAGTTTCATTGTCCAGGGATTGAACATTTGCGAGTAGAATGCTCAGTCATGGCGGATAGCAGTATCTCGCCAGAGATCTGCATAGGACACCAACACGTTGGCCCCTCTTCTTTCTCTTCCGTCGGCATATTGGTAAATAGATTGGTGGCAGAACAAAAGAATTGCAGCAGTTGCTCTGGTGAGTAGTGTAAATGTTCAATGAGGAACCAATATCCAAAAGTGCTTGTCGATCATACTGTATGAGCAACAGTGCAGCATGAACAAAAATAAAAACAATAATAAGCAAAAAACTACGTACTGAATGTGAAGCCATTGTCAGTGTGACCTTTCTCTATGGCGTACAAGTACCACCACCGGTGACACCATTCTGATGTTTCAGTTTGTTGGCTAGCTACATACAGTAGTTAGCTAAATTCAGTAGCTCTGTTTAAGTAGCTACTGTACGAGCTAGTTACATAGTTGGTCAACTGGCTAACTTTGTGTGAGACTGAAAATTTACAGTTTTTGTAAATCCCCAATATAATCTAATATACCTGCCTATTTATTCAGTAAATATAATTATTATGCAAATAAATTATTATTTAAAACATACCTTCACAGAGAGTAAAGAAACAGTCGGGGAAAAGAAAGAGCACAGTGGTGCAGAGAGGAGAGAGGTTAGTTGTTTACCAGTGTTAAATAATTAATTAATTAAGGCCTAATTATTTTTATCTAATCCACTGAAGTGGGGTAAATTAGTATGTTTGGTGGAATGTGTGTTCAGTCCAGATTACTTATTTAAAATTAATAACCAGATTAATTACCTACACTAGGTCTTCCTTTTTAGTAGACTTGAATCAAATGCAATTAATTGATGCTGTTTAAAAATGTAAAATGTTTTCGATTATATTGATGAATGATTTGTCGTATGAAAATTATCCAGAGAAATTCATAGTTTACCCACCTTATTTACCACTACATCACTGGATGGGATCCTATTCCATAAATCATGACAGCTTATTCCCTGCATTGACAGAAATAGTATGAGTTATAATCCCCATAAAAAGGTGGTTTGTCCCCACATTAAAAGTGGTTCTTTATGTTGTTACACCATTAATTTCTCTCATTGGGGATTTATATAACCACTTCAAATATGGTATGAGTTCCACATTGATAGCTGTGTAAATAAATAATATAATAGATAGATACCTTTAATAAAATTCTTTACCTGTATTTAGCCCAAAAAAATGTAGAGCGAATTGACACAAATATGTTCACAAATGTCACCTGACGAAATTTTCATGGTTATCAAAATGTGAATAATCCGGGGTTGAAACGCAGACCTTAATAAGCAAATCTAATATTCTGTATGGGTTGAATGGTGAACCCTCAGAAATGAATGGTGAAAAGAACGAGTATCATATGTTGTAGATCCATTTTAATGGGGATTGTGACATGTCAACTATTTGAGTCAATGTTGTAAACTTATTTCCTACAAACAGTAATGATGCTGCATTCTTTATATGATGAGATACCTTTTTATAGAATTAATCAAATGTATTTTAAAAACCACTTTTTACATCAGCAGCTGTCACAAAGTGCTTTTATCGATACCCATCCCAAATCACCCAGCGTAAATGCACATGGGCTGTGTACACAGTCCTTAAACATAATCCATATAATGGGAGACTATTCTATATATGATGAGAGACTAATTTCTATACAATGAGAGACTAATATTAATATAATGAGAGACTAACATGTATATAACGAGAGACTAATGTTAATATAATCAGAGACTAATATTTATGAGAGACTATCATCATCATCATCATCATCATCATCTTCTTCCGCTTATCCGGGGCCGGGTCGCGGGGGCAGCAGTCTAAGCAGGGATGCCCAGACTTCCCTCTCCCCAGACACTTCCTCCAGCTCTTCCGGGGGGACACAGAGGCGTTCCCAGGCCAGCCGGGAGACATAGTCCCTCCAGCGTGTCCTAGGTCTTCCCCGGGGTCTCCTCCCGGTGGGACGGGACCGGAACACCTTCCCAGGAAGGCGTTCCGGAGGCATCCGAAACAGATGCCCAAGCCACCTCAGCTGACCCCTCTCGATGTGGAGGAGCAGCGGCTCTACTCTGAGCTCCTCCCGGGTGACCGAGCTTCTCACCCTATCTCTAAGGGATCGCCCAGCCACCCTGCGGAGAAAGCTCATTTCGGCCGCCTGTATCCGGGATCTTGTCCTTTCGGTCATGACCCAAAGCTCATGACCATAGGTGAGAGTAGGAACGTAGATTGACCGGTAAATCGAGAGCTTCGCCTTGCGGCTCAGCTCTTTCTTCACCACGACAGACCGATACATCAACCGCATTACTGCAGAAGCTGCACCGATCCGTCTGTCAATCTCCCGTTCCATCCTTCCCTCACTCGTGAACAGGACCCCTAGATACTTAAACTCCTCCACTTGAGGCAGGCACTCTCCACCAACTTGAAGTAGGCAAGCCACCCTTTTCCGACTAAGGACCATGGCCTCGGATTTGGAGGTACTGATTTTCATCCCCACCGCTTCACACTCGGCTGCAAACCGTCCAAGTGCATGCTGAAGGTCCTGGCTTGAAGGGGCCAACACGACAACATCATTCGCAAAGAGCAGAGACGAAATCGTGTGGTCCCCAAACCTGAAACCCTCCGGCCCCTGGCTGCGCCTAGAAATTCTTTCCATAAAAATTACGAACAGAACCGGTGACAAAGGGCAGCCCTGCCGGAGTCCAACATGCACAGGGAACAAGTCTGACTTACTGCCGGCAATGCGGACCAAGCTCCTGCTTCGGTCGTACAGGGACCTGACAGCCCTTAGCAAGGGACCCAGGGGCCGGTATTCCCGAAGCACCCTCCACAGGATGCCGCAAGGGACACAATCGAATGCCTTCTCCAAATCCACAAAACACATGTGGATTGGTTGGGCAAACTCCCATGAACCCTCCATCACCCTGTAGAGGGTATAGAGCTGGTCCAGTGTTCCACGGCCTGGACGAAAACCACACTGTTCCTCCTGAATCCGAGGTTCTACTATCGGCCGTATTCTCCTCTCCAGAACCCTGGCATAGACTTTCCCGGGGAGGCTGAGAAGTGTGATCCCCCTATAGTTGGAACACACCCTCCGGTCCCCCTTCTTAAAAAGAGGGACCACCACCCCGGTCTGCCATCCCAAAGGCACTGTCCCCGACTGCCACGCGATGTTGCACAGGCGTGTCAGCCAAGACAGCCCCACAACATCCAGAGACTTGAGGTACTCAGGGCGGATCTCATCCACCCCCGGTGCCTTGCCACCGAGGAGTTTCTTAACCACCTCTGTGACTTCAGCCCGGGTGATGGACGAGTCCACCTCTGAGCCCTCATCCTCTGCTTCCTCAATGGAAGACGTGACGGCGGGATTGAGGAGATCCTCGAAATACTCCTTCCACCGCCCGACAACATCCCCAGTTGAGGTCAACAGCTGCCCACCTCTACTGTAAACAGCGTTGGTAGGGCACTGTTTCCCTCTCCTGAGGCGCCGGATGGTTTGCCAGAATCTCTTCGAGGCCAGCCGATAGTCCTTCTCCATGGCCTCACCGAACTCCTCCCAGGCCCGAGTTTTTGCCTCCACAACCACCCGGGCTGCAGTCCGCTTGGCCTGTCGGTACCCGTCAGCTGCCTCAGGAGTCCCACAAGCCAACCAGGCCTGATAGGACTCATTCTTCAGCTTGACGGCATCCCTTACTTCCGGTGTCCACCACCGGGTTCGGGGATTGCCGCCTCGACAGGCACCGGAGACCTTACGGCCACAGCTCCGAGCGGCCGCTTCGACAATGGCGGTGGAGAACATGGTCCACTCGGACTCAATATCTCCAGCCTCCCTCGGGATCCAGTCGAAGCTCTGCCGGAGGTGGGAGTTAAAGATCTCTCTGACAGGAGACTCGGCCAGACGTTCCCAGCAGACCCTTACAGTACGCTTGGGCCTGCCGAGTCTGTCCAGCTTCCTCCCCCGCCATCGGATCCAACTCACCACCAGGTGGTGATCAGTTGACAGCTCCGCCCCTCTCTTCACCCGAGTGTCCAAGACATACGGCCGCAGGTCAGATGAAACGACAACAAAGTCGATCATCGACCTGCGGCCTAGGGTGTCCTGGTGCCACGTGCACTGATGGACACCCTTATGCTTGAACATGGTGTTCGTTATGGACAAACTGTGACTAACACAGAAGTCCAAGAACTGAACACTGCTCGGGTTCAGATCAGGGGGGCCGTTCCTCCCAATCACGCCCCTCCAGGTGTCACTGTCGTTGCCCACGTGGGCGTTGAAGTCCCCCAGTAGAACGATAGAGTCCCCAGTCGGAGCACTTTCCAACACCCCTCCCAGAGACTCCAAGAAGGTCGGGTACTCAGCACTGCCGTTCGGCCCGTAGGCACAAACAACAGTGAGAGACCTATCCCCAACCCGTAGGCGCAGGGAAACGACCCTCTCGTTCACCGGGGTAAACTCCAACACATGGCGGCAGAGCTGGGGAGCTATAAGCAAACCCACACCAGCCCGCCGCCTCTCACCATGGGCAACTCCAGAGTGGTGAAGAGTCCATCCTCTCTCAAGGAGTGTGGTTCCAGAGCCCAAGCCGTGCGTAGAGGTGATCCCGACTACCTCTAGTCGGAACCCCTCAACCTCACACACGATCTCAGGCTCCTTCCCCGCCAGCGAGGTGACGTTCCACGTCCCTAGAGCTAGTGTCCAGGGATCGGGCCCCCGCCTTCGACTGCCGCCCGATCCTCTATGCACCGGCCCCTTATGGTCCCTCCTGTGGGTGGTGAGCCCACGGGAGGGCGGCCCCATGTCGCTCGTTCGGGCTGGGCCCGGCCGGGCCCCATGGGGAAAGGCCCGGCCACCAGGCGCTCGCGAACGAGCCCCAACCCCGGGCCTGGCTCTATTCTATCTATAATGAGAGAATAATATTTATATAATGGGAGGCTTTCCTATATATGATGAGAGACACATTTTTATATAATGAGAGACTAATGTTTATATAATGAGAGACTAATATTAATATAATGAGAGAATAATTTTTATAATGAGATACTAATATTTATATAACGAGAGACTAATATTAATATAATTAGAGACAAATATTTATGAGAGACTATTCTATATATAATGAAAGAATAATATTAATATAATGGGAGACTATTCCATATATAGAGACCAATATTTATATAATGAGAGATTAATATTAATATTATGAGAGACTAATATTAATATAATGAGACACTAAAATGTATATAACGAGAAACTATTGTTAATATAATAAGAGATAAATATTGATATAATGAGAGACTAATATGTATATAATGAGAAAATTATATGTATATAATGAGAGAATAATATTTATATAATGGGAGACTATTCAATATATAATGAGACCAATATTAATATAATGAGAGACTAATATTTACATAATGAGAGACTTAATTTTAATACAAAGAGACACTTATATTTATATAACGAGAGACCCCAGTAGACCAGTCTGGGGAAAGAATGAACAGACCCCAGTAGACCATCCTGGGGGAAGTATGAAAAGAACCCAGTAGACCTGGCTGGGGGAAGTATGAACAGACCCCAGTAGACCAGTCTGGGGGAAGCATGAAGAGACCCCAGTAGACCAGTCTGGGGGAAGCATGAAGAGACCCCAGTAGACCAGTCTGGGGAAAGCGACTAAAAAAAAGAGTATGACGTCCAGCCATGATGGTACCCTACTGTCATTATGATGGGACCCTATACACTAGGATTGGACCCTATATGATGTGACCCTATACACTGTGATTGGACCTTATATAATGGGACCCTATGCAATATGACCGGACACTAAATAATGGGAGCCTATATACTATGACTGGACCCTATATGATGGGACTCTATACACGATGATTGGACCCTATGCACTATGACTGGTCCCTATATAATGGGACCATATACACTATGACTGGACCCTATATAATGGGACACTATATACTATGATTGGACCCTATATGATGGAGCAGGTAGAATGTAAACCATACAGGTTACTCACTCCCTGCATAAATCACTGGCTTACAGTATCTAATAGTTTAATAATTGAGTACATTTCTCCTTGGCTAAATTGTATTTGAACATGTCAGAGAGACAAACAGTGTGAGGTGACAAACCAGACAAAGCAGAACAGCAAACAGGCGGACAGATCAATAAGCACCCATGCAGAACAATTACACAATTTATCTATCAATCAATATGCTTTTATGAAAGCTGCCAAAGGCATGTTCACACTGGAATGGGATTTAAAATGAATTTTCTACTACTATTATAACTTCACAAGCAGATATTGTATTCTCTATGGAATTGTTTTATTGATATTCTGATGAATGTGTTTGATATCAAAGGGATATTCATGCTAGCAGATCCCAAAGACTTCCAGTTTTGCATTAACACTAGTTCAGACAGAACATGCTATGTATTAGTTTAACCATTTATTGTAGAACTATGCACATGAATAAAATGTCTTGGCATTAGGCTCTGCTCCTCTGGATTAGCTCATTGCCATCACCTTATTGTGTGTACAATACTCCCAACAATAATGTCAGCATAATATTCTTGATTTCAATCCCCATAGGCAATGAGCAAGGTACATAGTACCGATCCCCCTCAAAAAGGAAACAGGACTAAACAGGTGGAGGCAGGGGTGGTGGGTGGGTAACAGGTGGAGGCAGGGGTGGTGGGTGGGTAACAGGTGGAGGCAGGGGTGGTGGGTGGGTAACAGGTGTAGGCAGGGGTGGTGGGTGGAATAGCACCTGCATATTAGTATGACCATCCGCATATCAGACCTGACAATTAAATAATCAGACATCAACTGATGCATAGATGGCTAATTACTACTCAGGTTTCCTGGCTGAACTGACTGTGATAAATATTTTTCAAAACCACCTCAAACTTCCAAAACACTGGATGCAAACATGGGCATTTTCTCAAATGTAACCAAAACTCATATCTAACTAGTGTCTCCTGTGTATCCGGACTGTCTAGACAATTTGTCACAAACGACTGGAAGAACAGGAGAGAGTTACCAGGAAGAACAGGAGAGGTTAAGGGTTACCAGGAAGAACAGGGGAGGGTTACCAGGAAGAACAGGAGGAGGTTAACAGGAAGAACAGGAAAGGGATAACAGGAAGAACAGGAGGAGGTTAACAGGAAGAACACGAAAGGGATAACAGGAAGAACAGGAGGAGGTTAACAGGAAGAACAGGAGGTTACCAGGAAGAACAGGAAAGGGATAACAGAAAGAACAGGAGGAGGTTAACAGGAAAAACAGAAAAAAAAGAGAACAGCTTATTCCCAAACATTCAGAAATCCTTCTCTCTTGTTCCAGACAGAAAGAGAGAGGGAGAAAAAAAGAAAGTGAGCGGGAGAGAAAGAGAGTGGGAGACCATTTCTCTGGGGTGGTAGAAGTATCTGGGTCATGGCCATGGAGCATGGAAGCCATTTTCCTGTTGATACACCATTAATATTTGATACACATTAAGTCCCCTATGAGAGGAGACAAACATCACAGAGAGAGATGGAGAAAGAGGACAGGGAGAGAAACTAAAAGAGGGGATGCAGGAGACAATAGAGAGACCAACATAGAAAGGAAAATGAAAAGGGACAGTTAAAGGAGAAAGATGAATGAAAGAGAAACCACAAGGAAGTGCTCAGCACGGTGACGGGGCAGTCTCAGCACGGTGACGGGGCAGTCTCAGCACGGTGACGGGGCAGTCTCAGCACGGTGACGGGCAGATACCCTCAGCACGGTGACGGGCAGATACCCTCAGCACGGTGACGGGCAGATACCCTCAGCACGGTGACGGGGCAGATACCCTCAGCACGGTGACGGGCAGTCTCAGCACGGTTACGGGGCAGTCTCAGCACGGTGACGGGGCAGTCTCAGCACGGTGACGGGGCAGTCTCAGCACGGTGACGGGGCAGTCTCAGCACGGTGACGGGGCAGTCTCAGCACGGTGACGGGCAGATACCCTCAGCACGGTGACGGGCAGATACCCTCAGCACGGTGACGGGCAGATACCCTCAGCAATGTGACGGGGCAGTCTCAGCACGGTGACGGGGCAGTCTCAGCACGGTGACGGGGCAGTCTCAGCACGGTGACGGGGCAGTCTCAGCACGGTGACGGGCAGTCTCAGCACGGTGACGGGCAGTCTCAGCACGGTGACGGGGCAGTCTCAGCACGGTGACGGGGCAGTCTCAGCACGGTGACGGGGCAGTCTCAGCACGGTGACGGGGCAGTCTCAGCACGGTGACGGGCAGATACCCTCAGCACGGTGACGGGCAGATACCCTCAGCACGGTGACGGGCAGATACCCTCAGCACGGTGACGGGCAGATACCCTCAGCACGGTGACGGGCAGATACCCTCAGCACGGTGACGGGCAGATACCCTCAGCAGGGGGGCAGATACCCTCAGCACGGTGACGGCAGATACCCTCAGCACGGTGACGGCAGATACCCTCAGCACGGTGACGGCAGATACCCTCAGCACGGTGACGGGCAGATACCCTCAGCACGGTGACGGGCAGATACCCTCAGCACGGTGACGGGCAGATACCCTCAGCAGGGGGGCAGATACCCTCAGCAGGGGGGCAGATACCCTCAGCAGGGGGGCAGATACCCTCAGCAGGGGGGCAGATACCCTCAGCAGGGGGGCAGATACCCTCAGCAGGGGGGCAGATACCCTCAGCAGGGGGGCAGATACCCTCAGCACGGTGACGGGCACCCTCAGCAGGGGGGCAGATACCCACAACCAGGGTCCAACTCTAACTTTTTTCTCACTGGCACTATTGGGTCAGTTGGTCTGAAATCTACTGGTCCGGACTGATTTTTACTGTCCCAAATTTTTTTAAATACACAATACAATTTTATTGTACAGAATTATTTTATGAAAATATCAAATCATCAGAATATTGATGGTTTTGCATGTGATGTGAGACATGTGATTGACACAATTGCTGTTAACATAAATATGATGCAAGGTACAAGGTAACTTATTAATAAATAGTTTCCAAAATATTAATATAAATATCATTATCATCTTTTCATGAAGATACTTGCATTTGATCTGACACATTATAATATAAAATAATAAATAATAATTGATTTAATATATTTATGGTCACAAAAATATGGCGCAGTACACATTCAATCCAACAGGTGGGGTAGTCCCACTAGTTGGTTGACTGGCTTCTTGTGTGTCACTGCTAGCAAACGCGTAGGCAGGCGTAGTTAACTCTTACTGTCGATATGCCATGTCCATATGGTTTCTCTACCCGCATTCACAGACTATGTCATGGATGTAGTCCGTGAATGGTTTCTCTCTATTCACAACATGATAGGCGCTCCTAATTAATTTGTCAATTTGGCTACGCGTCACCTCATTCATTCGGAGCAGGCAGATGTTCATTGGTGCAGCCGCAGGGTTGTCAACAGCCCGTTTAGCTGCAATACACGTGACAGGCTGCACGGATTTAAGAGCAGGTTTTCTGTAGTCGTTCGTTCCCTTTTAAAATGATCCTGCCTTATCGGCTTTCGCCAGGAACGAACAACATGAACAGTAGTACATGTCACTTGCCATTTTTGTTTTTGACCCATGGAACCTGTTCTTTATCGCATGTGCTTTGCCTCGTATGTTACCCTATTTGGGTCCTGCTCTAGAATGCACTATGAATGATGATTGGTCAAAACAGACGAGCCATCAAAAATCACACCGCTACTGTACCACACCGAGAGGGGAAAATAAGTGGTACAGACACATTTTAGAGCGAGAACGAGTGAAAATGCGTGAAGAGTAGCAAAAATGACACACAAATATATTAATAAGATACAATTAATTTAAATGGGGAAATTGAGAATTGGTCCGTACAGGCCAATGACTGTCTTTGTGTACTGGCCATACGCTAGGTCTTACTGGCCCCGTGCCACCGGGGCATCGTTAATGTTGAACCCTGTCGCAGCTCTGTGACACTCAACCTCAGCACAGTGACACTCAACCTCAGCACAGTGACACTCAACCTCAGCACAGTGACACTCAACCTCAGCACAGTGACACTCAACCTCAGCACAGTGACACTCAACCTCAGCACAGTGACACTCACCCACACCTCTGTGACACTCACCCACACCTCTGTGACACTCACCCACACCTCTGTGACACTCACCCACACCTCTGTGACACTCACCCACACCTCTGTGACACTCACCCACACCTCTGTGACACTCACCCACACCTCTGTGACACTCACCCACACGACTGTGACACTCAACCTCAGTAGTAAAATGTGATGGGCTTCGTGGCTGGACAATCATCAGATTTTACTATGGCATTAGGTCTCCTTATCACTTCTTCTCTTGATGGTCTGTTCAAGTAACACAGTACCATGAACACACACACACATGAATAATAACCATGACCATACACATGTATAGCACATAATGTACACACACAAACATGCTCTTAGTTAGAACCACTCAGTGATGAAATGATAATGTATCATTGTAATGCAGTTATTACAGTAGTATATTGTATATTTATATAAAATGATAATTATATGTGTCAATACTCACCTAGCGTTACTGTTCTATGGAAAAACTGCTTCAGTAAAATAACTATAATTTATCTGTCATCTATCTGAGTGTGAATTTGTGTGTCTGTGCATGTTTGTATGTTTGTGTGTAGGTATGTGTGCTTGCAATGAGGTGTGGGTGGTGTTGTCATAGCAAACGGTAGCACAGAGTTCAAGGTTCCCCTTTCTCACAGCGAGAACTAAGTGCTAGCATCACACATTGTTGAATCTGCCAATGAACAGTTGACATCTTCAGTTGAAAAGTTGTCTAATTTCAAAAAAGAATCTTTGATCTCACAAAGCAACAGTGGAGGGATTCTGCATGAGAATGAAAGTGAAGCAAACGAGGAAGGAAAAATAAAAAGACACAAGGAGATCTAAGAACTAAGGAGTAGGGAGAGAGAGGAGAGGAGGAGAAAGGAACAGAGGGAGAGGCAGAGAGAGAGAGAGAGAGAGAGAGAGAGGCAGAGGAGGTGAGGGGGAGAGAGAAAGCTTTGAAAGGAGAGAGGAGTAGAGAGGAAGTGAGGGAGATAGGCAGAGAAAGAGGCAGAAAAAGAGGCAGATGGAGAGACAGATGGAGTAAGGGGGAGAGGGAAGGAGAGAGAGGGAGTGAGTAAGGGGGAGAGAAGGAGAGAGAGGGAGTAAGGGGGAGAGGGAAGGAGAGAGAGGGTGTGAGTAAGGGGGAGAGAAGGAGAGAGAGGGAGTGAGTAAGGGGGAGAGAAGGAGAGAGAGGGAGTGAGTAAGGGGGAGAGAAGGAGAGAGAGGGAGTGAGTAAGGGGGAGAGAAGGAGAGAGAGGGAGTGAGTAAGGGGGAGAGGGAAGGAGGGAGACAGAGTCTGTAGCTCTGTGGATTCCAGAAGGCATGTAGTAAACACTGAGGGATGACAGCCGTGACTAGCCCCTCCACCCTCCACCATTCAACTTATTTCACACTGGTATGCCAGTTAGTAGGATTAAAGATGTTACCCACACTAGCCGGGAGAAAGAGGAGTCTGGCACAGGCTCCCATTCACCCCCAGCAGTAGATGTAATAGTAATTGGCACAAAGTTTCCTTTTTACAGGGCAAAGAAGGGCAATGTGGATGTGCCAACTGGAAATGAGTGTATGTGTGTGTATGTGTGTGTATGTGTGTGTCTGTGTGTGTCTGTGTTTAAGAGAGAGGGAGAGGGAGGGGGAGGTAAATATAGGGGGAGGAAAGACAACACCATAGGGAATAACATAGGGGACCATAGGAGATAGAGAAAGAGAGGGAGAGAGAGAGGGAGAGAGGGGGAGAGAGGGGGAGAGAGGGGGAGAGAGGGGCGAGAGAGGGCAAGAGAGGGCAAGAGAGGGCAAGAGAGGGCAAGAGAGGGGGAGAGAGGGGGAGAGAGGGGGAGAGAGGGCAAGAGAAGGGGAGAGAGGGGGAGAGAGGGGGAGAGAGGGGGAGAGAGGGCAAGAGATGGGGAGAGAGGGGGAGAGAGGGCAAGAGAGGGGGAGAGAGGGAGAGAGAGGGCAAGAGAGGGCGAGAGAGGGGGAGAGAGGGCGAGAGAGGGGGAGATGGAGAAGAAACCGTGCTAGGTATTGAATAAATGAATGGGCCCCATTCTAAAAGACCAACCTCCATAATGTTAGTGCTGGATTAGCCCTGCAGCACTTTAGCTGGAGCCATGTCACAGGAGCTCTAGGACACATGTCTCAGCTTTAGGATTTATCTTTTATCTCTAGGATTCATGTCTCAGCTCTGCAATTCATGTCTCAGCTCCACATTCTTGTCAAAGCTCCGCGACTCATGTCAAAGCTCCGCGACTCATGTCAAAGCTCCGCAAATCATAGACTCTAGTACAATGCTACATGATTTGTCCTTGGCAAGCCAGAACAGAGAAGCATAGGTAAACACACACACACACACATCCACTGGAATCCAGACACATGCATGAACGTGACTATTTCACGGATGCTTTACTCCTGCTACAGTTCAACTGAACAAATGTCAGGACACAAAGCTTTCATCACGCTCATCACTTTTATCAACTAAAGTGAATATTCCAATAGGCTTCGAGCGTGGAGACATCCTACAACTCTGAAAGGTTTAGCTGGGCCAATTATTTACAGTTAGGCCATGATTTAATCTGACGCTCCTGATCAGCACCACCATGTATCACATTCCCGTAAACACGGCCTTCACAATAAAAGCTGCATGTGTCGGTTCAATTAGTATTCTTGTTTAAATGTCAAATGCGCCAAAGTGATTGAATGCAGATGTTAATGAAATATGTTCAATCACTTCAATTCAACAGCAATGTGCAGCATGTCTCATAACTACTGTGAAAATGAAGAGCAGTCCATAGCTTTGCTTACACTGAACCAATATGACAGGAATCCATTAGTGTCCAATTTCTATATGTTAAAACTTTGTTTTAATAACAGTTCATTACTTTTCAACTCGAAGCTGTCCATCCCCCACACCCCTGTCCCCCTCACGAAGGACAATGTCAGGAGGACAACTTGAGGAGGACTTTGAAGCATGTTGGCTTGGCTGAGAGAGAGCTGCCCTCCCATTGGGGTGGTACAGACATAATTCCAAAATTGGCAGATGGAAGAGCTTTGGTAGGGTTTTGGTTGAACAGGCAAGGTGCTTGATGACAAGGAGGGAACCCAACCAACAGCAAGTTGTGGGAGTCTAGACATGAGATGACAAGTGGATTAACCCACAAGTCAGACACACCATGTGACATGGAGCTGCCTGCTAGGGAAGATGCAGGGTTCAGGATGATGCCCACACCTGGCGGAGAGGTGGATCTGGTGGTTCACATTGTTGAAGACAGCAGATAGAACTACAAGGATGACAGAGGAGAGACAGACAGCTTGGGTAGTGTGAAGAATCTCCACCCCCACACGACCTCTCCATCACGGTCTACCACCACACGACCTTTACATCACAGTCTACCACCACATGACCTCTACATCACAGTCTACCACCACATGACCTCTACATCACAGTCTACCACCACACGACCTTTACATCACAGTCTACCACCACATGACCTCTCCATCACAGTCTACCACCACATGACCTCTCATCACGATCTACCACCACATGACCTCTCCCTCACGGTCTACCACTACACAACCTCTCCATCATGGTCTACCACCACACGACCTCTACATCACGGTCTACCACCACACGACCTCTCCCTCACGATCTACCACAACCTCTCCATCACAGTCTACCACCACACGACATCTCCATCACGGTCTACCACAACCTCTCCCTCATGATCTATCATGACCTCTCCATCACGGTCTACCACCACACGACCTCTCCCTCACAATCTACCACAACCTCTCCATCACAGTCTACCACCACACGACATCTCCATCACGATCTACCACACCCTCTCCATCACGATCTACCACCACATGACCTCTCCATTACGGTCTACCACCACACGACCTCTCCATTACGGTCTACCACCACACGACCTCTCCATTACGGTCTACCACCACACGACCTCTCCATTACGGTCTACCACCACACAACCTCTCCATTACGATCTACCACCACATGACCTCTCATCACGATCTACCACCACATGACCTCTCCATTACGGTCTACCACCACACGACCTCTCCATTACGGTCTACCACCACACGACCTCTCCATTACGGTCTACCACCACACGACCTCTCCATTACGGTCTACCACCACACGACCTCTCCATCACAGTCTACCACCACATGACCTCTCATCACGATCTACCACCATATGACCTCTCCATTACGCTCTACCACCACACGACCTCTCCCTCACGATCTACCACAACCTCTCCATCACGGTCTACCACCACACAACCTCTCCATTATGGTCTACCACCACACGACCTCTACATCACGGTCTACCACAACCTCTCCCTCATGATCTATCATGACCTCTCCATCACGGTCTACCACTACACAACCTCTCCATCATGGTCTACCACCACACGACCTCTACATCACGATCTACCACAACCTCTCCATCACAGTCTACCACCACACGACATCTCCATCACGGTCTACCACAACCTCTCCCTCATGATCTATCATGACCTCTCCATCACGGTCTACCACTACACAACCTCTCCATTACGGTCTACCACCACACGACCTCTCCATTACGGTCTACCACCACACGACCTCTCCCTCACGATCTACCACAACCTCTCCATCACAGTCTACCACCACACGACCTCTCCCTCACGATCTACCACAACCTCTCCATCACGGTCTACCACAACCTCTCCCTCATGATCTATCATGACCTCTCCATCACGGTCTACCACCACACAACCTCTCCATCACGGTCTACCACCACACGACCTCTCCCTCACGATCTACCACAACCTCTCCATCACAGTCTACCACCACACGACATCTCCATCACGGTCTACCACAACCTCTCCCTCATGATCTATCATGACCTCTACATCACAGTCTACCACCACACGACCTCTACATCACAGTCTACCACCACACGACCTCTCCATTACGGTCTACCACCACACGACCTCTCCATTACGATCTACCACCACACGACCTCTACATCACGATCTACCACCACACGACCTCTACATCACAGTCTACCACCACACGACCTCTCCATTACGATCTACCACCACACGACCTCTACATCACGATCTACCACCACACGACCTCTCCATTATGGTCTACCACCACACGACCTCTCCATTACGGTCTACCACCACACGACCTCTCCATTACGGTCTACCACCACACGACCTCTCCATTACGGTCTACCACCACACGACCTCTCCATTACGGTCTACCACCACACGACCTCTCCATTACGGTCTACCACCACACGACCTCTCCATTACGGTCTACCACCACACGACCTCTACATCACAGTCTACCACCACACGACCTCTCCATTACGATCTACCACCACACGACCTCTACATCACGATCTACCACCACACGACCTCTCCATTACGGTCTACCACCACACGACCTCTCCATCACGATCTACCACCACACGACCTCTACATCACAGTTGAAGTGTACCTATGATAAAAATTACAGACCTCTACATGCTTTGTAAGTAGGAAAACCTGCAAAATCGGCAGTGTGTCAAATACTTGTTCTCCCCTCTGTAAATGACGACACTAGCAGGTGGCAAGACATGCTTGCAGAAAAGGACGTGTTGAGTGCATAGATCAAAATACGTAAGGGTTTGAGAAGAACATTAAACACACGCCCAGAATTGGGGGCTGTTCAAGCCCACCTAAACATATCATCTGGCGAGATGGTAAAAGGCACTCAGGTTGCCCCTTTTGGCCTCCATATAAAGGCATCTACTGACATCCTGGGACCAGAACAAATGCTGAATACTGACATTATTGTAGTGTTACCTTCATGTTTTGTCGCAAACATAGTACTTACTCCTTGGTTTGTGCCTACAGTAGATGGTTTGGCTAATTACAGTAAAGAAAAATATTTATCACGCCAGTGTTTTCTTATTGAATTGACCACCTTGGCAATTCACATGGCTGTTCTCCTGTAAGGCAGTTCTGCTGTAAGGCCTCTGGTCTGGGTTAGGTTCTGCTGTAAGGCCTCTGGTCTGGGTTAGGTTCTGCTGTAAGGCCTCTGGTCTGGGTTAGGTTCTGCTGTAAGGCCTCTGGTCTGGGTTAGGTGCTGCTGTAAGGTCTCTGGTCTGGGTTAGGTGCTGCTGTAAGGCCTCTGGTCTGGGTTAGATGCTGCTGTAAGGACTCTGGTCTGGGTTAGGTGCTGCTGTAAGGCCTCTGGTCTGGGTTAGGTGCTGCTGTAAGGCCTCTGGTCTGGGTTAGGTTCTGCTGTAAGGACTCTGGTCTGGGTTAGGTGCTGCTGTAAGGCCTCTGGTCTGGGTTAGGTGCTGCTGTAAGGACTCTGGTCTGGGTTAGGTGCTGCTGTAAGGACTCTGGTCTGGGTTAGGTGCTGCTGTAAGGCCTCTGGTCTGGGTTAGATGCTGCTGTAAGGCCTCTGGTCTGGGTTAGGTGCTGCTGTAAGGTCTCTGGTCTGGGTTAGGTTCTGCTGTAAGGCCTCTGGTCTGGGTTAGGTTCTGCTGTAAGGCCTCTGGTCTGGGTTAGATGCTGCTGTAAGGCCTCTGGTCTGGGTTAGGTGCTGCTGTAAGGCCTCTGGTCTGGGTTAGGTGCTGCTGTAAGGTCTCTGGTCTGGGTTAGGTTCTGCTGTAAGGCCTCTGGTCTGGGTTAGGTTCTGCTGTAAGGCCTCTGGTCTGGGTTAGGTTCTGCTGTAAGGCCTCTGGTCTGGGTTAGGTGCTGCTGTAAGGCCTCTGGTCTGGGTTAGGTTCTGCTGTAAGGCCTCTGGTCTGGGTTAGGTGCTGCTGTAAGGCCTCTGGTCTGGGTTAGGTGCTGCTGTAAGGTCTCTGGTCTGGGTTAGGTTCTGCTGTAAGGTCTCTGGTCTGGGTTAGGTTCTGCTGTAAGGCCTCTGGTCTGGGTTAGGTGCTGCTGTAAGGCCTCTGGTCTGGGTTAGGTGCTGCTGTAAGGACTCTGGTCTGGGTTAGGTTCTGCTGTAAGGACTCTGGTCTGGGTTAGGTGCTGCTGTAAGGCCTCTGGTCTGGGTTAGGTGCTGCTGTAAGGACTCTGGTCTGGGTTAGGTGCTGCTGTAAGGACTCTGGTCTGGGTTAGATGCTGCTGTAAGGCCTCTGGTCTGGGTTAGGTGCTGCTGTAAGGACTCTGGTCTGGGTTAGGTGCTGCTGTAAGGACTCTGGTCTGGGTTAGGTGCTGCTGTAAGGCCTCTGGTCTGGGTTAGGTTCTGCTGTAAGGCCTCTGGTCTGGGTTAGGTTCTGCTGTAAGGACTCTGGTCTGGGTTAGGTTCTGCTGTAAGGACTCTGGTCTGGGTTAGGTGCTGCTGTAAGGCCTCTGGTCTGGGTTAGGTTCTGCTGTAAGGCCTCTGGTCTGGGTTAGGGTTATGGTTAGGGGTTAGGGTTATGTAACCTATTCCCTAAGAAGTGACTGACTATTTTAGCCAGGAGCTATAAGGACAAAAGAGATACAAGGTATTTAAGATGTGTGCCATGCAGTGATACACATACACTGAAGCACAGTTGGGGGTATGATAAAATACTGGGATGACCTTTCTGTGTTGTGTGTGTGTGTGTGTGTGTGTGTCGGTCAGAGAGACTCACACTGGTGATGCAGAATTAGAACTCAGTAGTAGTAAAGGTCAGTCCCTCCTCTGTCTTCCTCCTGTCTCTCCTTCTCTCTACCTGTTGTCTCCTTCCTCCTACTCTCTTCTCTCATCCACTATCTCCTCATCTTTACTCTCTCACTCCACTCTACTTTCTCTCCTCCAATCACCTCTCATATATCTTCTTCCTCTCCTGCATTTCTGTCTCTCTCCTGTCCTCTCCTCCTGTTTCTCCTCTCCTCTGTTCCTCTCTGAGGTCAGGTCTCTAATCCAGATTGGGAGCAGCTGTAGGTATCATCTAAAAGATGGAGTAGTGGATGGACTCTGTGGACATAAAGGATAAACCCCCTCATAAGCCCATGACCTCCCCTCATAGATAAGACGAAGACACACATAGAGACACAAAGACACACACACAGGCATGTAAAGCCACACAAAAGGAGACACACACGCAGACACACACACAGGCATGTGTGTTTGTGCTTCCAACTCAACGGTAAGGAAACAAAACGTCTGCAAACAGTGGTGAAATCAGAAAAACATCTGCATGATGTGGTGAAATCAGAAAAACATCTGCACTAATGTGATGAAATCAGAAAAACGTCCATATACTGTGGTGACACAAATGTGACTAATGGGGAAAAAATTAGCACAAATGTTTTCAGGTTTACTTTTTGGTTGAGGGTTAGAATCAAGGCTAAACATAAAGCACAAAACCCTAATAACAACAGAATGCTAAAGATATACAACGTGTCCTTGAGTCACATGTTATCGTCCACCCTTTTTCATCAGGGGTGGTTTTGTGCACTTTGTGTGTCAGCAGAATGATTTGTTCAGATCTTTTCTCTCACACACACGCACGCACGCACATACAGTGGGGAGAACAAGTATTTGATACACTGCCGATTTTGCAGGTTTTCCTACTAACAAAGCATGTAGAGGTCTGTTCTTTTTATCATAGGTACACCTCAACTATGAGAGACATAATCTAAAACAAAAATCCAGAAAATCACATTGTATGATTATTAAATAATTTATTTGCATTTTATTGCATGACATAAGTATTTGATCACCTGCCAACCAGTAAGAATTCCGGCTCTCACAGATCTGTTAGTTTTTCTTTAAGAAGCCCTCCTGTTCTCCACTCATTACCTGTATTAACTGCACTTGTTTGAACTTGTTACCTGTATAAAAGATGCCTGTCCACACACTCAATCAAACAGACTCCAACCTCTCCACAATGGCCAAGACCAGAGAGCTGTGTAAGGACATCAGGGATAAAATTGTAGACTTGCACAAGGCTGGGATGGGCTACAGCACAATAGGCAAGCAGCTTGGTGAGAAGGCAACAACTGTTTGCGCAATTAATAGAAAATGGAAGAAGTTCAACATTACGGTCAATCTCCCTCAGTCTGGGACTCCATGCAAGATCTCACCTTGTGGGGCATCAATGATCATGAGGAAGGTGAGGGATCAGCCCAGAACTACACGGCAGGACCTGGTCAATGACCTGAAGAGAGCTGGGACCACAGTCTCAAGAAAACCATTAGTAACACACTACGCCGTCATGGATTAAAATCCTGCAGCGCACGCAAGGTCCCCCTGCTCAAGCCATGTCATGTCCAGGCCCTTCTGAAGTTTGCAAATTACCATCTGGATGATCCAGAGGAGGAATGGGAGAAGGTCATGTGGTCTGATGAGACAAAAATAGAGCTTTTTGGTCTAAACTCCACTCGCCGTGTTTAGAGGAAGAAGAAGGATGAGTACAACCTCAGGAACACCATCCCAACTGTGAAGCATGGAGGTGGAAACATCATTCTTTGGGGTTGCTGTTCTGCAAAGGGGACAGGACGACTGCACCGTATTGAGGGGAGGATGAATGGGGCCATGTATCGCGAGATCTTGGCCAACAACCTCATTCCCTCAGTAAGAGAATTGAAGATGGGTGGTGGCTGGGTCTTCCAGCATGACAATGACCCGAAACACACAGCCAGGGCAACTAAGGAGTGGCTCCATAAGAAGCATCTCAAGGTCCTGGAGTGGCCTAGCCAGTCTCCAGACCTGAACCCAATAGAAAATCTTTGGATGGAGCTGAAAGTCTGTATTGCCCAGCGACAGCACCGAAACCTGAAGGATCTGGAGAAGGTCTGTATGGAGGAGTGGGACAAAATCCCTGCTGCAGTGTGTGCAAACCTGGTCAAGAACTACAGGAAACGTATGATCTCTGTAATTGCAAACAAAGGTTTCTATACCAAATATTAAGTTCTGCTTTTCAGATGTATCAAATACTAATACTAATACTAATATCATGCAATAACATGCTAATTAAATACTTAAAAATAATTTAATGTGATTTTCTGGATTTTTATTTTAGATTCCGTCACTCACAGTTGAAGAGTACCTATGACTTCTACATGCTTTGTAAGTGGGAAAACCCAATACTTGTTCTGCCCACTGTACGTACAACACACACATGAACGAACAAAACCTAACAAATCCGGTTCTTTTTGAATCTCAGTTCCGATTCCAATATTTTTGTGAGAGACGTAATACAACATATTTAAGTTTTTAACATTATTTCTTCGCACATTTAGCCTATAAACATTCAACTGTCAAAGGATTGACAGGATTCAGGAAGGTTTCTTTTAACCTTTATTTATCATTTTTTTTAAATCTTTCATATAAGGAATTATCAACAAAAACAATTACAAACCAAAACCATTTAAATAAATCATGAAAAATATATGTCAGCTCATGTGTGTTAGAGAATGTAGAGAGAACGGAGAGAACGAAGCCGAGGGATACATGACGTTGTCTAGCTAAGTTATTGTTACTGTGATTAGCGGGCTTTCTAGTTTTAAAGAAAGAAATTACAAGAAAGCTGGGTAGATTACATTAATTTACCCACAGAAAAGTTGGCAGGATATATAATATAATAAAAATTATGATATATGATATTAGATCTCCAAATACAACAACATGCATAAAATAGGCTGAATAAGAAATGAAAGTACTCAAGATTGCTATGGATGTTCATCTACAAACATTAATCAGGGGAGATCCAATACTACTGAGGCTTGCTCCTTGGGGTTTAAGGCCGGGTGTCTCTGTAAAGCACTTTGTGACAACTGCTGTTGTAAAAAGGCCTTTATAAATACATTTGATGGTTGATGATCTGTAATTTACGTAGAGTATGCAAGTTGTTAATTCCACTATTAGAAAATGCTTCGGTGGAAGCGCGACTGGCGGAAATATAAGGCTAATGCTTTACTTAGATTAGCAAAAACAAATAATGACAACTTGACAATCTGCAAGCAGTGTGTTAGGTGGATTCACGCAACACAAATCTCGGGACTGTTGGTGAAGAGGTTCTGACTTAAGGGAGGCATGGCTGGCCTTTTCTGTGGGTTTTTGGAGGGAAATGAAGTTGCCGGACGCAAGGAGAAATTCCAATATTCACACATTAATTGAGCTAACGGATGTGTAGCTGTTAGGCAGCATTCATAAACGAGAGCCGCGTAAATACTAGAGTCGAGCATTCACAACGCGGGTGCCTAATCTAGATAGCCTATTTGAACCAAATGCCTGTGAAGTCAACATGTCAAAAACAACAACTGCAAGGAAGTAGCCTTCTGTAATCCTGACCTGCTAGTTCGGTGAAGTCGAGCATTGACTGGGTCTGAGGAAAAAAAAAATTAAATACCTGCATTAGACTGAAAGTTTTAAATGAATCGCAAGCATTAACACTTTAACTTTGACAGTCCTAATAAAAAGTTAAATGACAAATTGAATTAAATTCGGTCATGTCTTGCTTCAATGCCTTTCTTTTTTAACCTTGCTTTTCCCGTTTCTCCTTTTTTCTCCTCTCTTCACTTATCAGTCATGTTATCAGTCTCGTCCATCAGTCTGTCTCGATGTTAACTATCAGGTGACTGTCAGTGGGCTGCTCGGTTGGTGTGGGCCATGAGGGTGTGCCAGCCCAGTTGGCAGTGCTTGTGTTTGCATGTAAAAGAGAGAAATAGATATGCTAATGGTGGTATGAATGGCGAATGGAGAATGGGCCGCACAACCGCAAATCGGCAGGCCGGTGGCCCACTACACACTCCAGCAAGTATTGTGATGATCAAATAGCTTTTCTCGACCCTCGTCACCGACCTGACAACCTGCAGCCTGATTACTCACTCGGGCATTGCACACCGCTCCCCCTCCTCCTGTCTCTACTTGGTTTTCAATCTCAGCTGTTTTTTCTGGAGCGTTATGATGAACGTTGGTCACATGGGGCTGACCTTCCGCAACCAGGTGAGTGGTTACCACGGGGACAGACATGGAACAGAGCCAGCCCTGCTGAACCAGACAACTGAGTCCTCGTAATCTGAGGGACAGGGGTGTTTGTCTGTGCACTTGTGTGTGCGTGCTGTGCTTGTATGTGCGTGCTGTGCTTGTTTGTGCATGCTGTGCTTGTTTGTGTGAATGTACAGTGGGTCTAGAATATCACCGCAACCCCTTCAAATATGTGCTCCTTTTGTTGCCTTACAGCCTGAAATGAGATCAGATCAGACTTTGTCCAGCTTTATTTACAAACAGAAACCCACAATATTGAAGAGAAAGTAAAATAAAAAAAAAATAATGTTTTAAATGATTCTCTGTGGTATTTATGTCAGGGTTCTGACTAGGCCACTCAACGACATTCACCTTCTCACTCTAGAGAAGGGCTTTTGCTAACTGACTAAGAAGTATGTGTGAATATTAGAAGCTACCTCCTCATTTGTATAAACTGATAACATATCTAGCATACAAACATTAGTAATGCCAGTGAAAGTCATGTTTAGCTGTAATGCAATTGATTGGTGGTGTGAACATGTACTGTGCTTGATATTCATTCCACCTGAACATAGTGTGAAACAAGCGTGAAATACACATACAAAAACGAACCAAAATCTTCAAAAACTTTTGCTGCTGGCAATTCACCCAGAGCATCTGTTCCCATGTTCCATCCTTTTGGTAGAGTTCATTGTACCTCTGTTATGTAATGGCACCCATTAAGGCACCCATTAATTTCAACAGCATATAATACAAAGCGCCTCAAAATACAAACCACTCCAAAGTAAAAGCCCTCCCAAAATACAAACCAATAAAAAAACACCCAAAAATATAAAATAACATAAAATACAAAGCGCCTCAAAATACAAACCACCCCTAAATATAAACCACCCAAAAATACAAATCATCCCAAAATATTAACTACCTCAAAAAATGAACCAGTGGAAAATATAAACTACCAACACTGATCTACAAACCACCCCAACATACTCAGTTATTTTCTTACAAATTTGGCGTTCTGATGAATTAGTGTGATTTTAGTTTGAGACGCTGTAGCTACATTCTGCAGGGGACAAGGTGCCATTTGGGAATATATCTGGATGAGGAGAGAGACACTGATTTCACCAGCATAATGACCTGCGCTTTATGCATAAGGACAGGGCTGATTACTAAGATAATGAATGAGAAGACGACTAATAGAAAAAAAGTAATTAATTTCCTCAACTTAGTTATAATTTCACTCTAGTAAGACTCCCACTTGGTATCACAATGCCACCAGGGGCAAAAAGAAAAGTAACTATTTTGTTTCTCAAGAGAAATATATTTTATTATGCTTATAGCCTAAAACATATGTTTTTATGACTTCAGCTATTCCTTAGAGTTACTAAACTTTTGTAGTTCTATTGTAAATACTCTAAATGGTCATTACATTTTCACATACATGTTAGGTCAATAGTTAACAAACAATCCTATACTGCACAGTGCAAACCCTTTGTTAATCCAAGAAGTCCTTTACAAAATGTTCCTGTCGGAGAAACATTGATAGAAGGTGACAGAGGGAGATAAAGTGAAAGAAAGTGAAAGAAATTGTGAGAGAAAGAAGGAGTCGTAGAGAGATAATGACAGAGACAGATAATGACAGAGACAGAGAGATGGAGAGAGATAATGACAGAGACAGAGAGAGATAATGACAGACATAGGGAGACAGAAAGAGATAATGACAGACATAGGGAGACAGAAATAGATAATGACAGAGATAGAAAGAGATAATGACAGAGACAGGGAGACAGAGAAATAATGACAGAGACAGAAAGAGATTATGACAGAGACAGGGAGACAGAGAGAGATAATGACAGAGATAGAAAGAGATAATGACAGAGACAGGGAGACAGAGAGACAAGGGGTCAGAGAGACAGAGACAGAGTTGAAGACAGAGCCAGAGAGAGATAATTGCCATTTTAATCTTTTGTCATAGACTGTAATTGTTCTTTTAGTCAGTAGAAAGAGATAAAAGATCATTGAGGAGACCTTGGATTAATGTCTATTGTGCTTCCACCAAGTAATGGAAGAAGAAAAACAATGATGTGTGCAAATGTGCTGTTATGTAAAATAGAATGGACTTCAGGACAAAGACCATTTATCTCAGAAAATCCTGCATCTCCATTGTCCCTCTACTAAAAGAATATGGAGTAAATTGCACAAATGTATTCCCTTTTAAATAACAGAATCAAATCGTCAGTGTTATGGAAACGACAGTCAGAATACATGACACCATTTTGATATTAAAAACACATAATTCACTTTCTGTCATATAATAGCATTCATTGATTCGAGGGGGGGTCTTAATGACGAGAGATTGAATATTCAAAATGAAGACAAAGGCTTAGCGGCGTGCTGGGAGCTCAGCCAAGCTAGAAACAAGAAAAGTAAATACCTTCAACAGCTTAGATTGCAGAAGTAATTCTTGGCTTATTCAGACTGGTGGGACACAATGGACACACCTTACCCCCTCTCTATGGACACACCTTACCCCCTGTCTATGGACACACCTTACCCCCTGTCTATGGACACACCTTACCCCTTCTCTATGGACACACCTTACCCCCTGTCTATGGACACACCTTACCCCCTGTCTATGGACACACCTTACCCCCTGTCTATGGACACACCTTACCCCCTGTCTATGGACACACCTTATCCCCTCTCTATGGACACACCTTACCCCCTGTCTATGGACACACCTTACCCCCTCTCTATGGACACACCTTACCCCCTCTCTATGGACACACCTTACCCCCTCTCTACGGACACACCTTACCCCCTGTCTATGGACACACCTTACCCCCTGTCTATGGACACACCTTACCCCCTGTCTATGGACACACCTTACCCCCTGTCTATGGACACACCTTACCCCCTCTCTATGGACACACCTTACCCCCTGTCTATGGACACACCTTACCCCCTCTCTATGGACACACCTTACCCCCTGTCTATGGACACACCTTACCCCTTCTCTATGGACACACCTTACCCCCTGTCTATGGACACACCTTACCCTCTCTCTATGGACACACCTTACCCCCTGTCTATGGACACACCTTACCCCCTCTCTATGGACACACCTTACCCCCTGTCTATGGACACACCTTACCCCCTCTCTATGGACACACCTTACCCCCTGTCTATGGACACACCTTACCCCTTCTCTATGGACACACCTTACCCCTTCTCTATGGACACACCTTACCCCCTGTCTATGGACACACCTTACCCCTTCTCTATGGACACACCTTACCCCCTCTCTATGGACACATAGGGAAGATTTGGAGTGAGGAACAGAAGGGTTGAAATTAAGAAACCACTGCAAATTGAACGCTTCTTTTCCTCACTCAACACTTTCCTTTTCAACTTTACAGTGGTCTCTTCTCTGCAGTGGTGCTGTATTCTTATAACCTTCCCCAGTCTTTTCACTCACTGCCATCAGAATGTAATGCCTGTTGTGATGTGTCGTCATGACAACCTCGTCCAACCCCACCCCTCAGCCCATCTCTCTCTCCTCTCCTCCTCTCCTCCTCTCCTGCTCTCTCCTCCTCAGCAGTATGTAATATGACTCATAGGACAGTTCAGCATCGCTGCGTCTCTGGGGGGTTAACAAGTGAGAACTGATCCACACCCACATTCTGCTACCCTCACAACAACTGTGGAAAGAATAATTGCTTCCACTCCCTGACCCCTGACCCTCGTCTCCTGTGCATATCACCATGAGATACACCGGTTCGCTGGCTCACACAGAAAAATAAGAATAGATGGGACGAAAAAGGAGAGCAAAGCAATCACAACTTTTCCTGGCTCTCCAGAACAAGATGCTCAGGCAGTGTTAACACAGTGGCAGTTTGTCAGGACAGGGATGGTGAGGATGCGATCAGCACATTCACATCAACTAGGCACCCGTCACAGACTTTGAATAGAGAAGCCTCTGCCAACTCACACCCTGCACATAAACACACTGTTTTTCTGTCGTTATCTGAGAGAAGGGAGGAACATTTCTGTTCAATGTCTGGGGGTTTGTTTTGATTCAGGTAAGATTGTAACATTCTTATGAGCAAAGTATTTACGGTGAGAAATACATGAGGCATTGTCCATTCAATGTGATAACAGCAACATTATCGAGGATGTCGTTCTGAAGTTAACACAGTCTATGTTCCACTGTTCTGTTATGTTCCGTTGTTCTGTGATGTTCCACTATAGACGTACATTTGACACATTAATGCACTTTGCATAAACTGAACATGCTTATTCATCAAAAAATGTGTATTCTTGACTAAAACTAAATGTATTCATCTGCATGATGCATAACCAACTGTATGATGTTAGACTGGAGAACATGCATGTATTGTAGACAGACTCTAGATTGTGTGTTCATTATGTGCTACATCCAAACTGGGCTGTCATGTGTCCTAGTGAAAGATGTATGGCAGCCTGTGTTTGTCTGCTGTTAGATTATTTATACACTACCAAGCCAGCATGAGACCTACCTCCAACCTCCCCCTCTTCCTCTCCCTCTTCATCCTCACCCTCCCCTCCCTCCTCTCTCCTTCTCTCTCCACACTCTCTTTTTCTTTCATTTTTCTTATACAAAATGCACTGTGGCATGCTGGGAAGTTAATGGAGCCTCCTTATCCGTCCACAGGAAGTCCATCCCTTGATGAGCCTCATACTGAGCTCCATGAAAACGCTTCGGATTAAAGGAATCTGTGTTCCAATTTGCACCCTTAACTGTACGGAACACCCCTATGGAACACCCCAAAGGAACACCTCTGAAACACCCCTATGGAACATCCCATTGGAACCTTCCCAAGGAAAATCCCTACAGAACACCCAGACGGAACATTGTTTTGGAAGACCCAAACAAAAATACAGAACATCACTATGGAACCTTCCTATGGAACATTCCTACCGAACAACCCTTTTAAACAACTTTAAGAAACCCCCTGACAAAACACTCCTGTGGAACATCCCTTTGGAACGTTCCCATGGAACAACTCTACTTAACACTCTTACAGAACATCCCTATAAAACCTTACTATGGAACATTTCTATGGAACACCCTGATGAGAGATCCAGTCTTAAAGAGAACCCCACATATAATCCATATAGAACAGCTCTGCATAACACTCCTATAGCTCATGAATATATAAAACCCTGTTACATATGTTATATACGTAATACACTTATATAACACCCTTATAGGATTTTCCTGTATAACACCCCTATATAATACAATTATAAAACACCCTTATAGAACATCCCTGTATAACACCCCTATATAATACAATTATAAAACATCCTTATAGAACATCCCTGTAGAACAACACTGTATAACAACCCTATATAATACACTTATAAAACACCCTTATAGAACATATCTGTATAACACCCCTATATAATACACTTATAAAACACCTTTATAGAACATCCCTGTATAACACCCCTATATAATACAATTATAAAACACCCTTATAGAACATCCCTGTAGAACAACACTGTATAACAACCCTATATAATACACTTATAAAACACCCTTATAGAACATCTCTGTATAACAACCCTATATAATACACTTATAAAACACCTTTATAGAACATCCCTGTATAACACCCCTATATAATATTCATTCCTCATCATTATCATTCCTCATCACCCCCCCCCCTCTCTCATCACCCCTCATTATCCTCATTTACATTCTTCTACCCCTCATCATCCCCCCTCTATCTCTCATCATCCTTCTATATCCTCATTATCATTCCTCTACCCCTCATCATCCCCCCTCTACCTCTCATCATCCCTCATTATCCTTCCTCTACCCTTCATAATCCTCCTACCTCTCATCATCCCTCATTATCCTAATTATCATTCCTCTACCCCTCATCATCCCTCAATATTATCCCTCTACTCCTCATCACCCCTCATTACCCTCTCTATACCCCTAATCATCCCTAATCATTCTACCTCTAACCATTATCATCATCCTTATTCCCCTATAATTCCTCTTCCCCTCAACATCCTCTCTCCACCCTTCATTATCCTCCCTCTACCCCTCATCATCCTTCATCATCCTCTCTACCCCTCATTATCTACTCTCTACTCATCATCATCCCTCATCATCCTCTCTCTACTCCTCATCATCCTCCCTGTAACGCTCTTCCTTTCTTTCCTCTCTCTTCTCCACCAATCTGTGACTTCTGGAATATTCTGCAACACAGATCATCTCTCATTCATGACAGACAGGTCATGTTGTCAATTTGGAGTTGTTGATATCAGGAAATCTATCCATTACATCCCATTAACATAAACATCAAGAAAAAGAAAAACACAACCACCTTTTCAAAAACAGAGGAACAGGAGCAGAACATCTACTTGCATGCGTCAAATACATTGTCCTAGGCATCTAGCAAACAGACGAATATGTATCTTAATTTATAATTCATGGCGAGTCTTTGTGTGTTTTGTTTCTGTGTTTACAGAGGCTTTGCTAATGCATTCCTCCTCGCTACATAACCAAGCAAGGTGGGACATTCCCATGCATCCCAAAAAAACAATACATCTGTAGTCTAAGAAACACACACACAAACTGAAAAATACATTCAGTCACTAAACGTTACCTGCCCTTAGCTCAGTGGTTAGTACACAGCTCATTTGTTAGTACACAGCTCAGTGGTTAGTACACAGCTCAGTGGTTAGTACAGGGCACAGTGTTCATTACAGGGCAATGTGTTGAGTACAGGGCTCAGTGTTAAGTCCAGGACTTATTGTTTAGTACAGGACTTAATGTTTAGTACAAGGCTCAGTATTTAGTACACAGCTTAGGGTTAATCACAGGACTTAATGTTTAGTATAGGGCTCAGTGTAAAATCTAGTTTCCATCTCAGGTTTCAGTTGTAAAAAGCATCCTATTCCCTGTAGTCCATAAGGTTCCCAGTTACAGTGAGGTTTGTGGAGAATAGGATTCAACGTAGGACAGGCCCCAGGGTTTGCTGGCTTGGCAAGAATGCATTCATAATCTCCCTTCCATCACCTGGGGCAGAATCACTTTCATATGGTGTCCTAATGGCAGTTTACCGCAGTATGGCTATAAAATGGTAATCATCAGTAATGTATTCTTCAGATGCAAATTGCTTTGAGGTGATCATTTGAACTTGACAATTACAGCTCGTCCCACATAAGTGCTCGTCCCACGATTAACTAACATGGTCATCCTTATTCAGCCAATTCAGAACCCTTAAATGGGAATAATGGAAAATACAGAGAATATTTTGGGATTCATAGATCACTCTAAGTCATTGTTAGACTGTCTGTCAAAGTATCCCAGTTCGGATATCTACCGGCTTTAGCCCCACCACTGCCACCTCCTGGCTTTAGCCCCACCCCTGCCATCTCCTGGCTTTAGCCCCACCCCTGCCATCTCCTGGCTTTAGCCCCACCCCTGACATCTCCCGGCTTTAGCCCCACCCCTGACATCTCCCGGCTTTAGCCCCACCCCTGACATCTCCCGGCTTTAGCCCCACCTCTGACATCTCCCGGCTTTAGCCCCACCACTCACGCCGGATCGCTAGAGAAAACTGGAGTAAATAATGGATGGAAAAGTTAAAAGAGTTGGAGGCCAATCTATTGATTAATTGAGTGATACATTTTTTACATTTAATGGGATACATTTGAGTCACAGGTTCACAATCAGACCTTTTTTGACATCTCTGCCAAGACGTGAAGAAATTGTATGCATATCAATCAATCAAATTTATTAATAAATCCCTTTATACAACAGCAGTTGTCACAAAGTGCTTTTACAGAAACACCCAGCCTTAAACCCCAAGGAGCAAACAATGTCGGGCGACAATGTCGGGCGACATTGTGGACTGGGCCCAACAGGCAGGAAATCAATCCACCCACATTGCCAAGCATCAACCTAAGTACAGCCCAATTGCACAAGTGCGCAACAGAAAGACAACAACAAGCCAGTGACTCTTCCCCCGAAAGGCATTGGAGGGAGGGCACCCCAGTGGCGACGAGAGCCCACCTGGCAAGACAGCAAGTGTGGACAGTATCAGGCTTTCTGGTAACCTTCACGCCCCTGGGTCAGGCTACACCTAATTATAAACCGTGCTGTAGAGATGAGATTTTAGTAGACACTTAAACGTTTGCACTGAGTTTGCATTTCTAACCTTAATTGGCAGATCATTCCACAGTAGTGGAGCTCTATGAGAGTGGAGCCACTCCTTGTGTGTTTCGGGTCGTTGTCAAGCTGGAAGATCCAGCCATGACCCATCTTCAATGATCTTACTGAGGGAAGGAGGTTGTTGTACAAGATCTTGCGATACATGGCCCCATCCATCCTCCCCTCAATACGATGCAGTCGTCCTGTCCCCTTTGCAGAAAAGCATTCCCAAAGAATGATGTTTCCACCTCCATGCTTCACGGTTGGGATGGTGTTCTTGGGGTAGTACTCATCTTTCTTCTTCCTCCAAACACGGCAAGTGGAGTTTAGACCAAAAAGCAATATTTTTGTCTCATCAGACCACATGACCTTCTCCCATTCCTCCTCTGGATCATCCAGATGATCATTGGCAAACTTCAGACGGGCCTGGACATGACTTGGCTTGAGCAGGGGGGACCTTGCATGCGCTGCAGGACTTTAATCCATGACGGCGTAATGTGTTACTAATGGTTTTCTTTGAGACTGTGGTCCCAGCTCTCTTCAGGTAATTGACCAGGTCCTGCCGTGTAGTTCTGGGCTGATCCCTCACCTTCCTCATGATCATTGATGCCCCACGAGGTGAGATCTTGCATGGAGCCCCAGACTGAGGGAAATTGACCGCATCTTGAACTTCTTCCATTTTTCTAATAATTGCACCAACAGTTGTTGTCTTCTCATCAAGCTGCTTGCCTAGTGTCCTGTAGCCCATCCCAGCCTTGTGCAGGTCTACAATCTTATCCCTGATGTCCTTACACAGCTCTCTGGTCTTGACCATTGTGGAGAGGTTGGAGTCTGTTTGATTAAGTGTGTGGACAGGTGTCTTTTATACAGGTAACGAGTTCAAACAGGTGCAGTTAATAGTTAATAATGAGTGGAGAACAGGAGGGCTTCTTAAATAAAAACTAACAGGTCTGTGAGAGCCGGCATTCTTACTGGTTGGTAGGTGATCAAATACTTATGTCATGCAATAAAATGCAAATGAATTATTTAAAAATCATACAATGTGATTTTCTGGATTTTTGTTTTAGATTCCGTCTCTCACAGGTGAAGTGTATCTATGATAACAATTACAGACCTCTACATGCTTTGTAAGTAGGAAAACCTGCAAAATTGGCAGTGTATCAAATACTTGTTCTCCCCACTGTATGTATTCTTCCTACTTTGGAGCACTTTATGGTCTGACGCGTTTCTGGTCTGACACGTTTCTGGCCCAACACTAAACCCTCGGCTACATGTATTGTTTTACATTAATTACTCCTCTTCTAGCCCATTTGGAAGGATACAATTAGAGTAAATACCCTTCCTAAATACATGGATCCAGCCGGCAGCAGGTTACCTACAGTGACCCTAAATGGCTTTGTTTTCCAACAGCATTTCATGTCCAGTAGACAGGCTATAATCCAGGACTCTTCAACACCAATTAAATAAGCCTCTGCAGAAAACAGCCAACGCTTTTCTCATCTCCTCCCTGCTAATGATGAGAGGGGAATGGGTGGGTCATTTTGGGAGATGGGACGGGGCATCTTTTGGGCTGGGAGGTGGTTTGGAAGTGGGGATTGGAGAAGAGGGGGGATAGGAGGGGAATGGGATGGGAATGAGAGGATGAGAGGGGGGATAGTAGGGGAATGTGATGGGAATGAGAGGATGAGAGGTGGGATAGGAGGGGAATGGGATGGGAATGAGAGGATGAGAGGGGGGATAGGAGGGGAATGGGATGGGAATGAGAGGATGAGAGGGGGAATGATAAAGATTCCACCAAAACCTACAACCAAAACCTAGAGATTCAGCCAAAAACTACACCCACCCACTCATAGATATTTCATAGAGATTCAGCCAGAAACTGCACCCACCCACTCATAGATATTTCATAGAGATTCAGCCAGAAACTACACCCACCCACCCCAAAAAAGTTGAAAAGGAAAGTTTTGAGTGAGGAACAGAAGCGTTCAATTTGCAGTGGTCTGTTAATTTTTAACTTTCTGTTCCTCACTCCTCAAAATCAGATCAATGCTGTCCATAGCGTTTTGAAATCAGGGTCCAGTGTTTCTGTTGGTTCTGGACTTGCTACCTTACACACTCCGCTCTTTTCAAGACATGAATTGACAGCAGCTTATCTCCCCGATTTGTTTTTCACGGTGATCCACGGCTTATTTGAGACCTGGAGCCTATTGAATCTATCAACCTTTAAAAGTTAACAAGTTGTCTGGGGAAATGTCATTTGTTCAACCATTTCAAGAAGAAATGTCAGAGTCTAATAAAACCTGTGATGGTTGATTCAATATGTCAATATGTCTCGAACAAACCCAGCATCTACATTGTTTCAGTAGCAGCACCAGTGCTTCTTACAAACACTGGACCATAAAACAGTTCACTAGCAGCACCAGTGCTTCTCACAAACGCTGGACTGTAATACAGTTCAGTAGCCGCACCAGTGCTTCTTACAAACGCTTAACTGTAAAACGGTTCAGCACTAGTGCTTTGTAAAAATGCTAGTCCTCTGGACTGTAAAACAGTTCAGTAGCAGCACCAGCGTTTCTTACTGACCTCTTTAAATGGTCAACTGCACTGTCAACTTCACACATGGTCAAACAACAGACAGCTGTATAACATCAGCTAGTCAGTAAGACAATATGGACTGTACATACAGTCCTATAAGGAGCCTAGGTCTGTGTTGGGTGTGATGAATCTAGCACCATCTCATGTCTACCAAATCTATTGCTGTACTTGTGTAATCAATCTAGTGCTGTTAGTGAAATTTATGTTTTTTAACACCTGAGAGACTCTCAAACCTCTTATTATGTCTATAGCATTGCATGGAGAGTGTATAATCATTCACACACAATTTCCTTTTTACAGCATGATATGCAATCTGCAATCCTTTGTCCTTCCCCAAATATACACTACAGCAGTGTCAACGTAATTAGCTTGCGCCTGTCTACGAGACCACAATTACCACTTCCGTCCCATTTATCTAGGCAGCGTTACACACAATTACCATTTATTCAAGATATTGTCCTGCAGAAACCCAAACATAAACAAGCACACCGTTTTCTTAGAGAGGTCCCAATGTGGGCAAAGAAAGATATATTGTATTTTTAAAGTGCACTTGTTTTGACCAGAGCTCTATGGTGAAATGGCATTTAGGACAAACACAAAGACATTACACATTAATGATATTTCAGGTGGGTGATTGAAAAGACGTAGAAACCAAAGCAGCAGGTTTGAGTCTGACCCAAACTGCAGCAGCAATCCCAGGCCACAAAAAGAAAATAAAACTGAATTATTGAACAATTGTTTTTTACACCTTATGCTATATGCATTAAGCATTACGCTGCAATATACATGTACACTTCATTATACATAATACTGTCATAATGCAGTATAAGCATAGCTACAGTCATTTATGAAGACATTTAATGATTTAACCTTAAGTTTAACCATCCAGGATCTTACAGCATTTCAAGTTATGTTATTTAAAGTATGGAATACAGCAGAGTGTCAAAGAATGAAGAGCATTGTGTTGCGTCAATATAATCTCCGCAGAAAGTTCCACTTTACTGAAAGCAAACAGTGACCACTTCATAATATTAATCAATCTTGCTATGTTTTACATCTGTCTGCATTGGGCATTTTATCAGTTTACCTAAAGCAATAAAAGAGGACCCTACAGTGGCTTGTAAGAATGCCATTACACATCATGAAAATTATGATGCAGTAATAATGATGGCTTTCTCATTGATAAAAAACATTAGAAAATAATCAGACTTATGATCTTTGCAATGCTGTATGCACGATTGAATAACATGATTTGCTATGTATATAAGTCATCAGTTTTCATGAGTAAAAATGACTGTCAATTACTGTAATTAACTGCATTATTAATGTTATACAGTGAATTTTGTGTACATGTATAATGCAGAATACATGAGGGCATTAAATAGTGTTGCCTTACTTTATAATACAGCTTGAATTGTGAAATGCTGTGAATCCTGACTGGTTAATTAGCTTGACTCCACTGACACCAACCAAAGGGTTAATACAAAGTTGCTATGTACTCCTTTAGAGATTTGTCTTTGTATTTAAAGAAGTGACAGAATGATCAACACTTATCTTATCATGGGCTGGGAAATCTGATTTCCCATGAAATGTTCCCCTCCTTAAATGTTGAAAAAAGAATATCATCTTGGGAAATTCGATCCCACTTCTCTGAGTTAATTGCTTTGATTGATTTTTTTTCCTAACCACCATTCCTCCTACTTGTCACCTCTGTGAGCCCTTTTTTGAGTTACTGGGTCATCTAGCCCTGGGGTCACGCAGAGACAGGGCGAGATTGGGGATGATTTGGGCAGCTCAGGTTCCATACTCCAGAAGAGATTACATATGTCCTCAGGGACTGTTGGTGTATTGTGATCTGCCAACTGGGGATTCAGGATGACTGGCCACGCTCCAGCTATCAGCAAGTGTGTGTGGGTGATCTCCGTCTCTCAACTGCATGTACACACAGACACTTCAGATCCAATTGTCTCCTTGACTGTTTTAGGAGACTTATTGATCTAAAAGGTATCAGGGCATTCTCTGATGTCAGAACATAACAGTGCCTGTCTCCTCTGTTCATTTTTAGAGAGAGTCACCCCCAACAAGCCTCACCAACCTCCCCTAGCCAGCCAGCCAGCCAGAATATTTCCATGAAATGTGAATCTCCAGGAGTCAACATCACAGGTTGTAGTGATCCAAGCCCAGATCACAGAGGGTTATTAGATCACCATGATCGTGAGAGTCCAGGACAAATTGGTCCAAAAATAAAGACATTCCTCAGAAAAAAAAATTCAGTTTTTGTAATTATGTTTCAGTTTTTCTAAATAAAATAAGTTGCTTACAACTGTATGTGCTTATTATTCAGGTTGTTTTTATCCACCCTTCACTTTGTACTTCATTATTCTAATATTATAATCTTAAAATTTAGCTAAATTACTGAGGGCCTTCAGGATTGTAATTGCACCATTGAAGGGTTGTTCAACATCCACTAGATAAGCCATTTTAATTTCCCCATTTTTGCTGTAGCATGAGGATTGTGAAGGATACAATTATTTTATCTAAGTTGTCTTATTATGTAGAGCCTTAAAGATTTCCATGAACCTAAAAATGAATAACAACGTTGCGAGTCCCCCTGCACACATTTACATAAGTTTCTAAGAAGCTTACGTTCTGGGCGGTAAAGACTTTCTCTTCAATGCAATAATTACATCCATATTGTTCACTTTTCATTGAAATATGCAAATATTGCTCATTTATCATTTGTATTGGCCTGAAACAGTACATTAATTCATGTTTTTTCCATTGTGATTTTGTGACAGTTAAATATTTTCCCTCAGAACATTGTTGATGCCACATTGCTGTTATCTCAGTGGTTTGAGAGGCCTACCCTTCAAATGGTACCTCATCTCCTGGTCTCTGGGCTATCTCACATTATTTTCTGGTTTCCAAAATCTGCCATCTCTTCTCCTCCTCATCAAGCCCTGCTAACTTTATCACATAGCCTTCTGGCTCTGCTACCTTATCACCTGGTCCTCAGGTCCTCACACCTCATAAGCCAGGTAAATGGAGGTAATTCCCTAGTTTTGATCAGGCCTCATAGTGCAATGCAAAAGGAATGGGGTGTCATTTAGGAAACTAATCCAACTTGTCAGATGTGTAGTGAAACCGTTCTCCTGTATGTGTCAGTTCATTGGATAATGGCTGAGTGATGATTTGTTTACACTACAGCACATCAGTGTCGGCTCCTCTGTGTAAATGAGTGGGTGACATCATTAGTGGATTTAACCCCTCCCATAATGAAATGGCTGCTCACTGCTCACAATGCCCCGCCTAAGACACACAGAAATACATTTGTCAACGAGAAGCCAAAACGTAATTATGTAACTACATTTGGCGAACACTCGGTTGAATTTCTAAATTATGATTTTTGTGCTGTTAAATTTTTCATGCAAGCATTATATCTAGTGTTTAACTGCAAAGTACTGTTTGATTGAATTTATCATAAAGAACTATATTTGAATCTGTGGCCGACAGTAGAACTGGGGAAAATAGATTATCCTTAATTGACAAATTACACCGTCACGATTAGTCTCAGTCCAAATTTGTCTTTGTAATGTGAAACATTCCCCCAAATAAATGTTCTTTCCTTCTTGCTATTTTCAGCATTGTGTAAGTTTTAATATTTAATTCACATATATAGTGATAAAGATGGAAGCATTGGTCAAGACAGCCTTGCCCTGCCAGTAGGAAATAAATCAAACAGCGTAGATTATTTTCCATCCATGCAGGACAGGCTAGGCAGTCAAGTGTTCAGAGTTTCTTGGACTCAGACGCCTGTTCAGATCAATCCTCCGTGAGGAAAGGTACTCAAAACAAAACCGAAATCCATTCACAGGAGGGGAGCAGTGGTTGGCGGAGATAAAACAAATAATTCAGAATAAATATGTACTGCAGTTATTCATATTCAAATGATGTCTGGAGCTCTTGGCCCAGACATCCACAGTACAACTATGGAACAAACAGAGTATTGGTCAAAAACACAATGACTATTTTTTACATCTTTGGCAATGTCTTTCATGCTTCTTAAGCCTCTTGTCAATTCATTATTGATGACTGTACATTTTATGTATGTAGTATGGTTTTTGCTGCAAAAGACTAACTCCACAAAACATTTAGTTAAATGTAATTTATGGAATATACATTCATAATATACAAAGAGTCGCTCGATACCACACACAGATCCATCCAACCCTTCCATTCATTCAACTGACCCTCAAAACAAAACCATAGTCAATCTCAAACCTACTGAGATATGGGACCAGATGTCCAAGGCCTTGAGCTGAAACAAAACAAACAAAACAGGGCATTGTCTGTCCTGTCCATGTCTCTCTGCCCAAACCCACGTCTCATATTGACGGAAAGCTGTGTGAGGGAAACTGGCAGAGACTCCATTCTGTACAGCTGGCAAAAACATTTACAGCCAAAATGGGTTCTGGGTGACCAGGAAAAAAAAAACGAAAAACAGAGGAGTGAAGAGGCGTAGAGAGGAGAAGAGTAGCAAGAAGTAAAGGTGTAGACAGGAGAAGAGAGGGGAGTAATAGAGTGGGGAGTAGTAGAGTGGGGAGTAGTAGAGTGGGGAGTAGTAGAGTGGGGAGTAGTAGAGTGGGGAGTAGTAGAGTGGGGAGTAGTAGAGTGGGGAGTAGTAGAGTGGGGTAGAGAAGAAAATACAGAGAGTAGAGAATGTAGTAGTGAGAAGTAGAAAACAATAGAGATATAGATAGTAAAGGAGCAAACTGTAGAGATGTGTGGAGTAGAACAAAGTAGAGTGTGGCAGAGAGAATAAGGGAGGAGAGAGGAGGGGCTGGGAGGATAGGAGTGGGGACAGGGATAAGGGAGAGGAGAGGAAAGGAGGAGTGAGATGGGGTGTGGAGGAGAAGAGTTGGGAGAGTGTCGTAGTGAACAGAGAATAGTGTGCCATTCAGGACTCAGGCAGAGTGACTCGTCCTAGATAATCCTGACATCCACAGAGGAGCCACACACGATTAATGGGAGAGCTCTCAGGCTTCTACAAATCCCATTATTGGCTGATTAGGACTCAGAATACAGGGCCATTCTGGCCCATTAATGGCAGACCACTTGTGATTCTTCACAAAACAAGGAAATAAGCTGATTACTGCAGGTCTGTCGTAGGTTCGTGTGTCGCATCCGGCTGCTACAGATCCAACAGGACCGGTTCAGTGTTTTATGACGGAGCTGGAACACAGCATTTACCACACAAACCGCATGTAGTTGGATCTATGAAGTGGTTTATTGAACCAGGATTAGTTGACGTGAGTCTGACAAACAGGTAGCAGGATTAGATCCATTTTCTAACAGACATACTGGATATTCATTAATACAAAGTGATCCATTTGCCTTTATCTCTCATTCTGAGATTTGCTGCGTCTGTATTTCCAAACAGTAAATAGAGCAAGTCATTCCGATCAATGTCCAATTTTGAAGTTAGTCAAGTTGCAGTATTCACACGTCTCCAAAGACAGGGCACTAAGTGAATCATTTGGCAGCTATGTTGTGAAGTGCATCACTGTGTTGATGAGCTGTGGACACATCAGAAAAACTGGAAAAATCATGCCGACTCAGAAAGTCTGGATGAATGGTTTTAGGAACGTCCAATAATTGGACGATAACATTCACGAGAACACATTCATGCCAATTCGATAAACTGAATTGTCAGCCATGAAGGAAGATGAGAAAGTAAGGCAATCTATATGGAATTCATTTGGCCAGACAGCTAACACAAAATCAATTCTCCTCACTTGTTATTGTTGCTAAACAAATCCAGGTTGCCATGGAATATGCTCCGCAGGCTGAAGACAATAGCATGTGAAACAGATCATATGATACAGACAGGGAATCATTTACTATGACAGACCTGGGAGAACTCTATATGATTCCGATTGTCAGGCATTTATCATGAGTGACCTGGGAGAACTGTATCATATGATTCAGACTGAGTCCTTTAGCAAGAGAGACCTGGGAGAACTGTATTATTTGATTCAACTGTAGTACTAAACAAGCATTGAAGTTTAAATCATGAACAGTTCAACTCTTGTCATTGAGGGACAGAAATACTTCTGGTTTTCATCCTGCCATTCTCAGAGACTGATTTAGACCTGGGACAACAGAAGATAAACTACCAAGTAGAAACAAAACCCAGGTATGTGAGCTCTAGAACTGGAGTTGAAGAGCTCTGTCCTACAGGATAATCCATTAGAAAAATAAAAACAAAACACGCAATACTTTCTAGAAGAGCTGTTTTATATACATAGACTGTATGTAGGTTATTGATTGATATATATATATATTAATTGATATAAATGTATTTAAACTCTATATAAAGTACTGTACATGTTCTCCACAATTAATTACACATATCTAACTTTTGTCATTTCTTCAAATCTTTGATATACCCATGTCTTCAAGGTTTCATGAAGTAAACCGGCAATGACCCAAGAAGATAGTTAACAGTGAAAGCAGATAATTATCTGCCATTTAAATGTTCACCTGATACATCTCACAAAAAAAAATCCAGAAAAGAGGACATCTCATTTCTGTTCTAGGAATAGATAATCATTTTTTTCTTCTTTTTTCATGAATGTGCAGGGCATCATCGGAAATGATATAGAAGAGCCTATTTTTACCTAGGGCTCTTTGGTCCGCACCTGTACACCGTCACACTAGAACATGGGTCTCTTTCAGAGACTCTGTGCATTTAATGATGACTACATTTATCTATTGTGTTTTCACCCCAATGTCCAAGGTTCAGTGAAATAAAGTAGAATGGAGACGATGCCTGTTTTAGATTAGGGAAACAAGGAGAATGAATTGTAACTTACTTTGTACTGTGTGACCTCAGTGAGTCATTTATGAGTTAGAATATAATGTTTTTTTACATCCAGGTTTTCTATGACTATACTATTCACCAAGTACAATGCAGTTGTTAGCATTACAAGGTCAGCAGGAATCCTCCCTCCCTCTGCCACTGCAGTATCCCCAACAGCCTTACAGATCACTGAATAGACATCAATTGGCATTCATATTCAAGGTCAACACTGCAGTCCCCTGAGGAAGAAATGTCTCCTCCACCATCCAGCATAATTGGAGAAGAGCACAGCCTAGTAGTGACAGTTAGAGGCCCAGCCTAGTAGTGACAGTTAGAGGCCCAGCCTAGTAGTGACAGTTAGAGGCCCAGCCTAGTAGTGACAGTTAGAGGCCCAGCCTAGTAGTGACAGTTAGAGGCCCAGCCTAGTAGTGACAGTTAGAGGCCCAGCCTAGTGGTGACAGTTAGAGGCCCAGCCTAGTGGTGGCAGTTAGAGGCCCAGCCTAGTGGTGGCAGTTAGAGGCCCAGCCTAGTGGTGGCAGTTAGAGGCCCAGCCTAGTGGTGGCAGTTAGAGGCCCAGCCTAGTCGAGGGAGTTAGAGGCCCAGCCTAGTCGAGGGAGTTAGAGGCCCAGCCTAGTCGAGGGAGTTAGAGGCCCAGCCTAGTCGAGGGAGTTAGAGGCCCAGCCTAGTCGAGGGAGTTAGAGGCCCAGCCTAGTCGAGGGAGTTAGAGGCCCAGCCTTGGCGAGGGAGTTAGAGGCCCAGCCTTGGCGAGGGAGTTAGAGGCCCAGCCTTGGCGAGGGAGTTAGAGGCCCAGCCTTGGCGAGGGAGTTAGAGGCCCAGCCAAGTCGAGGGAGTTAGAGGCCCAGCCTAGTAGAAGCAGTAAGAGGCTCAGCCTAGTTGAAACAGTTAGAGGCCCAGCCTACAGTAGTTAAGACAATTAGAGGCCCAACTTTGTTGAGGCAGTTAGAAGCCTAGCCTAGTATATACAGTTAGAGGCCCAGCCTAGTAGATACAGTTAGAGGCCCAGCCTACATGTGTTAAGTCTGTTAGAGGCCCAGCCTAGTAGAGACAGTAAGAGACTCAGCCTAGTTGAGCCAGTTAGAGGCCCAATCTAATATTGATAGTTTGCCCCTACCTGTGGATACCCACAACTCCTCACTCTTTTCCTCCCTCCTTTAGAAAAGCCTGCAGCATATTTCTTCCAGGATGGCAGGGGGTCTCCTGCAAAGCCATATCATCACTTCATTTCCCCCTGGTCACAACAGCTCCTCTCCCAGCTCCCCTGCTCCTCCTATCTGCCCAATAGGGATGGGAAGAACAGTAGAGGAGGGAAAGAGAGAAGAGACAAGAGTTAGAGGGAGAGAGTGAGAGACGGAGCAATGGGAGGTACCGAAAATGAGAGAGTGAGAGAGAGATGTGAGACAGAAAGACAGGAAGGAATAGGAAACAGAGAAGCAGAGAAGTTTAGAGAGGAGAGACCTTCAACTGGGCTCACTGCCTGGTTCTGTTTCATTCTACTAAAGAGGAGTTCGACAGCAGCAGAGAACTCAGGAAGGTCACTGTGGCCTGGCTTCTGTGATGCCAAGATTTATGGCCCTGCTTTGAATTGATGAAAGCATTTCTGAGCGTTTCCAAGCCCGACCGGACCAGTACCCAGGCAGCGGCTACACGTCATTGTCTTCATATTCATGGGTGGGTTTTCCTCGGTCCGGTTCCGCCTCTGTCTGAGGAAGGGAGGGTTTAAGAGCTGAACACAGCATCCTTCCTGATCTGTACTTTGTATAAGATGTTTGCTTGATAATTTAACTGGTGACTTAATAAACATAAAAATACTTAAAAAGTGCTTAACGTTCGCATGTTTCTACTGATCACTATACTATGCATTAGTTCCAGTTCAGATTTGTCTTAAAACAGTCTTTTCACAAGACTTCCAGGACTGGCAGCATGTCCTGTGGGAGTTAGAGAATATACTACAAACGGGATCATCCTCTGAAAGAATATGTCCTAAATAACACCCTATTTCCTGCATAGTGAACTCCTTTTGACAAGGGCCCTATGGAGCTTTGTGTGAAGCAATGTGTAAATAGTATGGTTCCATTGGGCATACAACAGCAGAAAAATGCAGCGTTGCAAAATGCTCAGTCCCAAAGGACCCCCCCCCCCACCACCACAAGTCTGTTCCATCCTTTTTGTGTACCTGTCTGGTGAACAATTACTTTTTCCTGGGAGAGACGATGTTATCAACCATGGTGACAGAAATGTTCTCCTGTCTCTAACGGCTGCTGAAAACTCCAGATGAAGGTAATTTGCTGTGAGAAACTACCATAGCTATTCTCCACTTATTCCTCAAATTTTTTAGTGGATTATTCAGTTGGTCCATCTAAGTCCTATATGTCCATCTAAGTCCTATCATTATTTTCCTCTCATCTCACCTTTTCTACAGAGACAAAACCCTTCCTTATCTTTTTCAGGGGCATAACCCTTCCTTTTCTTCAGGGACATAACTCATCCCCTTCTTCTACAGAGACATAACCCTTCCACCTCTTTAAGGACATAACCCTTCCTCATCTTCTTCAGGGGCATAACCCTTCCTCTTCTTTTTAGGGACATAACCCTTCCTCATCTTTAGGGACATAACCCTTCCTCATCTTTTTCAGGGACATAACCCTTCCTCATCTTTTTCAGGGACATAACCCTTCCTCATCTTCAGGGACATAACCCTTCCTCATCTTTAGGGACATAACCCTTCCTCATCTTTAGGGACATAACCCTTCCTCTTCTTCAGGGACATAACCCTTCCTCTTCTTCAGGGACATAACCCTTCCTTTTCTTCAGGGACATAACCCTTCCTTTTCTTCAGGGACGCAACCCTTCCTTTTCTTCAGGGACGTAACCCTTCCTTTTCTTCAGGGACGTAACCCTTCCTTTTCTTCAGGGACGTAACCCTTCCTTTTCTTCAGGGACGTAACCCTTCCTTTTCTTCAGGGACGTAACCCTTCCTTTTCTTCAGGGACGTAACCCTTCCTTTTCTTCAGGGACACAACCCTTCCTTTTCTTCAGGGACACAACCCTTCCTTTCCTTCAGGGACACAACCCTTCCTTTTCTTCAGGGACACAACCCTTCCTTTTCTTCAGGGACACAACCCTTCCTTTTCTTCAGGGACACAACCCTTCCTTTTCTTCAGGGACGCAACCCTTCCTTTTCTTCAGGGACACAACCCTTCCTTTTCTTCAGGGACACAACCCTTCCTTTTCTTCAGGGACATAACCCTTCCTTTTCTTCAGGGACATAACCCTTCCTTTTCTTCAGGGACATAACCCTTCCTTTTCTTCAGGGACATAACCCTTCCTTTTCTTCAGGGACATAACCCTTCCTTTTCTTCAGGGACATAACCCTTCCTTTTCTTCAGGGACATAACCCTTCCTTTTCTTCAGGGACATAACCCTTCCTTTTTTTCAGGGACACAACCCTTCCTTTTCTTCAGGGACATAACTCATTCCCTTCTTCGACAGAGACATATCCCTTCCTCTTCTTCTTCAGGGACAAACCCCATCCTTCTCTTCTTCAGAGACATGAACCTTCCTCCTCTTCCTCCTGTGTGGGTGGGCTCCTACTCTGGGTGCATTGCACATGCTCTCTCCAACCGTAGAATACAAGGCCTGCTGTGTTCTACTGAACTATGTACGGAATAGGAGTCAGTTTGAGACACGGAAGCTGGTAGCCCCTCTCTTCTCTACTGAACGCACATTTAGACACAACTTTCCTACAGAGGACAAAATGTTAAAGGAATTCTTGATTACTTTCAACCCTCATTTCCATACAGTATCCCAGTACCATGACACGGTATGCCTGTCTTCAGAAGACCTCCCTATGTTGTAGAGATGCATATATCCCCAATGGAACTCTATTCCTTATACAGTACACTACCTTTGGCATAGATCTGTTCTAAAGTAGGGTACTAAAATGGGAATAGTGTGCTGATTGTGACGCACTCTAGATGGGGTCTGCAAGCTGTTTTCTGGCACCATATGGTGGGTTGACAGTGGTAATTAGTGCTTTACACGTATGCCAGGACTGGGGACCAAAGCCAGACTACATATTATCTAAGTAGAGCATTCTTAGTGGGACTCTGGTCAAAGGTCGGGTACACCTGGATACAGTGGGAATATGGTGACATTTAAAGTAAACTTAATTTTGGGTACCAAATGATAAGTCTGTTATCGCAGAGCTCCATCAATAATAGCAGCGGGAGGATTTGAGAACATTATTAAAAGGGAGAAATTAAACCCAGTATAACGAAGGCATAATGAGAATTAAAAAGGAGATATTTTTTTCTGATTGGGAGGATATGGAAACTAGCCTCAACATACAACTAAAACTCTTCCAATTTCCCAGCGACATGCAAAAAACAAAGAACATGTTATTTTCCATTTTTTATTTTCCTTTTCTGCTCAACTGCTCCACATCTCATCAACACAGAAAATGTCAGAGCATTCAGTGTTTGCATCAAATTGCTGAAATGGAGATCTCGTTGCTCGTCACACCAGTGACCTTGTTGTGCAATCTTGTGCAGGATTAAATCATTCTAATAGCCACAGTGAAAAGACAAACAAACCAAATAGCCTGCAACAAAGCACAAGAGCAGAGGAATAATTGATGCAGTTGATTGTGAAACTTGACATAACAATTTGCGGTGTGTTAGTGTGATCGACATCCCCTATACATCCCTGGATAAGTAAAACCGATCTAGAAACCTTTAACACACATACATGAACAAAGTGGTTTATAGATGCAAGGCTGTTTTCAAGTGACTTTGTTGATTGCGGGTTTTTATGAATTAATTGATCTCCTTCCTCCCCCCCAAAGCATGACAGAGTCTGAAGTAGAATTTAACCTGAGCGTAGCTATTTACAAAACTTTGACCAAAACTCTCCTAAAATAATTTAGGGTATTTCTCTATATGCATTATCCGTAATGTATAGGGCTGTGTTATAGACATATCGTATTACAGTTAAAAAAATTTCTCTCATAGATTGTCTGGTTGCTGATCTGATTTTGTTTCACATCGGGCAAAAATGCATGGGTTGTTCCACTATTCAGCGATTATCCTGGAGTAGAACCGGTCATTCCTTCCCCAAGATGGATGGCTGTATATTATCAGGTCCCTCAGGCTGTCTTTTGTACTTAATGTTCCCATCAACATGGTAAACACTTCTGAACTACCTGTGACATGTCTTACGGAAAAGTCAAGCTCTATTCTAACCACTTGCTGAGGGGAATACAGATGTTCTTAGTGGTGGTGAACTGCCTCTCTACATGTTCAGGTCTTAGATGACAGTTTTTCCTTTTGGAGGTTTCTGTGGGCCAGATGAAATACCTGCTACAGCCCAGCATAAACAGACAGTAACTTTACTCAAAAACTGTTTACCTATTATCCTAACAACTATGGTTAAAATTAATCGATTATTTTAAAATCACCAATTATTTTAACTTTTATGGAAACAATTCACTTATTATCCAAACTATAAGAAAAATTACTCTCCTATTTTTCTATCTAATATGGAAACAAATGACCGAAAGGACAAGATCCCGGATACAGGCGGCCGAAATGAGCTTTCTCCGCAGGGTGGCTGGGCGATCCCTTAGAGATAGGGTGAGAAGCTCGGTCACCCGGGAGGAGCTCAGAGTAGAGCCGCTGCTCCTCCACATCGAGAGGGGTCAGCTGAGGTGGCTTGGGCATCTGTTTCGGATGCCTCCGGAACGCCTTCCTGGGAAGGTGTTCCGGTCCCGTCCCACCGGGAAGAGACCCCGGGGAAGACCTAGGACACGCAGGAGGGACTATGTCTCCCGGCTGGCCTGGGAACGCCTCGGTGTCCCCCCGGAAGAGCTGGAGGAAGTGTCTGGGGAGAGGGAAGTCTGGGCATCCCTGCTTAGACTGCTGCCCCCGCGACCCGGCTCCGGATAAGCGGAAGATGATGCTATGCTATGCTATGCTATGGAAACAAATGACCTATAATTCTGTAACTACTATGAAACCAATTCACCTATTCTTAAATACTAATGAAATGATTAATCCATTATTCAAACTACTAATGAAATGATTAATCCATTATTCAAACTACTAATGAAATGATTAATCTATTATTCAAACTACTATGGAAATGATTAATCTATTATTCAAACTACTAATGAAAGAATCCACCTATTAACTATTATGGAACGGTGACCCCAATCACAAGTATGCTTTTATTTTTCAGAAGTATATTATATTCATTATGACATGGGAAACGGTTCTGTGCTTCTGAGACGTTGACCGCCTGTGCAGATGACCCCCTGTCCGTCCAGATGACCCCCTGTCCGTCCGGATGACCCCCCCTGTCCGTCCGGATGACCCCCCTGTCCGTCCGGATGACCCCCCTGTCCGTCCGGATGACCTACTCTCTGTCCGGATGACCTACTCTCTGTCCGGATGTTCACCTGTCTGTCCGGATGTTCACCTGTCTGGATGACCCTCTTTCTGTCCGGATGATCGCCTGTCCGGATGACCCGCTGTCTGGCCGCATGACTCTCTGGCTGTCCGGATGATCCCTGTCTGGATAACCCCCTTGCTGCATGACCCTCTGTCTGTCTGGATAACCCCCTTGCTGCATGACCCTCTGTCTGTCTGGATGACCTCCTGTCTGTCTGGATGCCTGCTCCTGTCTGGATGACCCCCTGTCTGTCTGGATGCCTGCTCCTGTCTGGAAGACCCCCTGTCTGTCTGGATGCCTGCTCCTGTCTGGATGACCCCCCTGTCTGTCTGGATGCCTGCTCCTGTCTGGATGACCCCTTGTCTGTCTGGATGCCTGCTCCTGTCTGGATGACCCCCTGTCTGTCTGGATGCCTGCTCCTGTCTGGATGACCCCTTGTCTGTCTGGATGCCTGCTCCTGTCTGGATGACCCCCTGTCTGTCTGGATGCCTGCTCCTGTCTGGATGACCCCTTGTCTGTCTGGATGCCTGCTCCTGTCTGGATGACCCCCTGTCTGTCTGGATGCCTGCTCCTGTCTGGATGACCCCCTGTCTGTCTGGATGCCTGCTCCTGTCTGGATGACCCCCTGTCTGTCTGGATGCCTGCTCCTGTCTGGATGACCCCCTGTCTGTCTGGATGCCTGCTCCTGTCTGGATGCCTGCTACTGTCTGGATGACCCTCCGTCAGTCCAGATTACCTGTCTGGATGATCCTCTGTCTGGAAGACCCTCTGTCTGAATGCCCGCTTCTGTCTGGGTGACCCTCTGTCTGGGTGACCCTCTGTCTGTCTGGATGCCTGCTCCTGTCTGGATGCCTGCTACTGTCTGGATGACCCTCCGTCAGTCCAGATTACCTGTCTGGATGATCCTCTGTCTGGAAGACCCTCTGTCTGAATGCCCGCTTCTGTCTGGGTGACCCTCTGTCTGGGTGACCCTCTGTCTGGGTGACCCTCTGTCTGGGTGACCCTCTGTCTGGGTGACCGCTTCTGGACAAGAAAACGATTAAAGATCCGTGTCCTGTTTTAATCACACATGTCAGTCAAATTAGAAATCCAGTTTTAGGTCAAATAAAGGTAAACAAAAACTAAATATATAAATACAAATTCAAACATTCTACTTTAATGTAGTAAATTTTGATCAAGTCCATCCTTTTAATACCAAGCCTCATATTGACTTAGTAATTTGTCCCCTACACTGTGGAAGGTTGTTCCAATGTGGTCAGGTGGTTAAGGGGGCGGGGTGTCTTGACCGGGGTGATGTCGAGCTTCCTCACGCACTAAGGAACCTAGTACTCAGGGCAGCGGTAATGACCGGCTCCAGATGGTGCCCATCCACTGGGGACGAAGGACAGAGACAGGCTGGGCAGTTTAACTTTGGAGGTTGCATATTCTACCAATATTTAATGCCTCGTTATATGCATCATTTATCACAATTATGTCTTGATAAAAGTTTGATGCGAAACACAACAGAAGCATGCTGAATATTCACACTTTGACCTCACCTACCTCTTTAATCAAGATGGTAGAGAGGGAATGGAGCCAGCCTGAGCTAACAAACAGGTAAGGAGAGAAGGGGGAAGTAGAGAGAGAGATAGGGAGGAGGTGAATGGGAGAGAGGGTAGAGGTGAAGGAGATAGATATATGATAGATACAGTGGGGAGAACAAGTATTTGATACACTGCCGATTTTGCAGGTTTTCTGCAAGTCTGTCATTTTTATCATAGGAACTCTTCAACTGTGAGTGACGGAATCTAAAACAAAAATCCAGAAAATCACATTGTATGGTTTAAGTAATTAATTAGCATTGTATTGCATTACATAAGTATTTGATAAATCAGAAAAGCAGAACTTAATATTTGGTACAGAAACCTTTGTTTGCAATTACAGAGATCATACGTTTCCTGTAGTTCTCGACCAGGTTTGCACACACTGCAGCAGGGATTTTGGCCCACTCCTCCATACAGACCTTCTCCAGATCCTTCAGGTTTCTATTGGGTTCAGGTCTGGAGACTGGCTAGGCCTCTCCAGGACCTTGAGATGCTTCTTACGGAGCCACTCCCTATTACCCCTGGCTGAGTGTTTGGGTCGCTGTCATGCTGGAAGACCCAATCATGACCCATCTTCAATGCTCTTACTGAGGGAAGGAGGTTGTTGGCCAAGATCTCGCAATACATGGCTCCATCCATCCTCCCCTCAATACAGTGCAGTCGTCCTCTCCCCTTTGCAGAAAAGTATCCCCAAAGAATGATGTTTCCACCTCCATGCTTCACAGTTAGGATGGTGTTCTTGGGGTTGTACTCATCCTTCTTCCTCCAAACACGGCAAGTGGAGTTTAGACCAAAAAGCTACATTTGTGTCTCATCAGACCACATGACCTTCTCCCATTCCTCCTCTGGATCATCCAGATGGTCATTGGCAAACTTCAAATGGGCCTGGACATGACCTGGATTGAGCAGGGGAACGTTGCGTGTGCTGCAGGATTTTAATCCATGACGGCGTAATGTTACTAATGGTTTTCTTTGAGACTGTGGTCCCAGCTCTTTTCAGGTCATTGACCAGGTCCTGCCGTGTAGTTCTGGGCTGATCCCTCACCTTCCTCATGATCATTGATGCCCCACGAGGTGAGATCTTGCATGGAGCCCCAGACCGAGGGAGATTGATCGTCATCTTGAACTTCTTTCATTTTCTAATAACAGTTGTTGTCTTCTCACCAAGCTGCTTGCCTATTGTCCTGTAGCCCATCCCAGCGTTGTGCAGGTCTACAATTTTATCCCTGATGTCCTTACACAGCTCACTGGTCTTGGCCATTGTGGAGAGGTTGGAGTCTGTTTGTTTGATTGAGTGTGTGGACAGGTGTCTTTTATACAGGTAACGAGTGCAAACAGGTGCAGTTAATAATGAGTGGAGAACAGGAGGGCTTCTTAAAGAAAAACTAACAGGTCTGTGAGAGCCGGCATTCTTACTGGTTGGTAGGTGATCAAATACTTATGTCATGCAATAAAATGCAAATGAATTATTTAAAAATCATACAATGTGATTTTCTGGATTTTTGTTTTAGATTCCGTCTCTCACAGGTGAAGTGTATCTATGATAACAATTACAGACCTCTACATGCTTTGTAAGTAGGAAAACCTGCAAAATCAGCAGTGTATCAAATACTTGTTCTCCCCACTGTAGATAGATAGATAAGTAGGAATAGGACAGAACGGGTGAATAGGGATGAGATGAAAAAGAGGATAGATGGAAGAGGTGAAGGAGGGTGGTTAGATGGAGGAGGTGAAGGAGAGAGAGGTTAGATGGAGGAGGTGAAGGAGAGAGAGGTTAGATGGAGGGGAATGAGAAAGGGTAGATAGAGGGAGAGATTAAGGCCAGAGAGGGTAGATAAATGAGGAGGTGAAGGAAAGAGATGGTAGGTAGAAAAGGAGGAAAAGGTAGACAGAAGAGATCATATAGAGAGGCTAATGAATCCCAATTAGACTTTTTAACTAAACAGTATTTAATGTGACTGTCCTACAATACATTTCACAATCAGCTAATAAGGCAGGAAGGTTAAAAGATAATAAACGTGTTATCAAAGAATCCCGCTAAACAAAACCTGTAAAAAGTTTCTAAATCCCAGTCCACTGAATATGCTAGCATATGGTAGCCCTGTTTACTTGGACTGTATCCAAAAAGGAATTAGTACCCTATAGTTAAGGGGAGTCTTCTACACTTGAATAAGTGTACCATTTGGGACAGAACTAGAGAGGCTGGCAAATGAAAAATAACTAATTAATTTAAACCCACATTTTTTTTTACTTGAATGTCATAATACATTTCACAACATTCAATTACCAATATAAATACTTTATAACAATGTGAAAAGAAACAATTAAGTAAATGAAAGGGCGATCTAAGAATAACACTACGAAATGGTGTTTAACTGAATGAATCCTACATAAGTGATGTTGTTAAAACATTTAAGAAGGCTGCAGGCCCTGAACCTAACAGGAAATCATCTGAATTCCAGATGAATGTATCACAGGGAGGTCAACATGATGCAGATTCATCCACTATTGCTACTTTTTGTCTCCCTTCAGAGAGACACTCCCAGGGTATAATAAGGAACCATGCATATATGGATATTCTAATATAATGGCTTGGTTGATCCACTAGCTTTCCCATGGTTCCTTAATTCTCTCTGCAAAACTCCAGGCTTGTATTCCAAATTACACCCTACTCTACCATGGGTCCTCGTCAAAAGCTGTGCACTAAAAAAGGAGGAGGGGTAGCACTTGGGACACACTTCAGGATAATTGCTTTCCTGTGCTTCACTCCTTTTGATGGGCTTCCAGACCCCGACGGAGAACCAGTGATGGGGGGTAAACAGAGTAGAAAACGTTTAGACAGAACAGCAAAATACTTCCCAAAAGGAGGAGACTATGATAGTGTTAGTCAAATCTCAGGTATAGAGCCTCTATATGAAGGAAAGACTGCAGCTCAGGTAAGACTTGTAGCATCATAAAGACAACAAGAGAATGGTTGAAAGCAGGGCTCCTGCGTTCCAAATGGCCCCCTTATTTTTTTTATTGTTCACTACTTTCAACCAGGGCACATATGATCTACCGGGTTGATAACAATAATAATAGTAATACATTATATTTATATAGCACTTTTCAGGGACCTATACAAAAGTGACATGGAAACAGAAAACAAACAGAAACAAAAGAAATACTATGAGGAAACAACGAAGATTGATTGTTGTTATGATCTACCGGACATGGTATGTATTCACGCAAGCTAATCTTTAACTTTTCATTGCAGTTAAATTAGCCAGACAGTGAGCAAGCAAGTATACTTGAACTAGCGATGCTAGTTAGGCTACCTAGCAACATATGCTATTCTCACACAGGGGTGCAGTTAGCACTGTATTGTTGCAGATTATATCTTAATTATTTACGGAATATGGTTATTTTATTTTCATAAAATACATTTCCGACCCAGAAAAACAACTTTATGAATCGTGAGCTGACTCGAGTCTTGAGCTAATATTTCTATTCAAACCGATCCCATGCAGTCATCTAGCATAGGCCATGTCTTTGAAACATTAGACAGTAACAGACATTGTGCATGTGTGTGTGCTTGTATGTTTGTGCTGACGTGGGCACAATAAACAGAGTATTGATGCCAATAAACAGCACCCTAATTTATAGAGTAATAGGGTGAACCGAACCAATATAAAACAATGCAATACCGAACCACAAAAACAGATAGTTCTCCAGAAGAGATGTTCTAATCAAACCCCACCAGGAATGTATCCATCTGTACTGCCTAGTGGGTATATACAGATAGTGACTTGCGTCTCAAATGGTACCCTATTCCATTTCAAGTGCAATACTTTGGAGTAGGTCCTTTCAGGCCACAGTCAGAAAAAGAATGCATCTTGGGACTCAGTCTGAGGAGTCATGAAGACAGAAGTGTTATGATACAGAAAGAAGAGATTTTGTTGCTAAAATACATTGATGATCTGCAATCACTCCTATCCCAGCCTTATAAAGACTATCACATTACAATAATACATTTTATTTATATAACGCTTTTCTTAGACTCAAAATCACTTTACAATAAAATAGGATCAACACTAGGAGATGACAATAACATCACATTACAACGGTATCACTTTATAACACTATCACAATACATCAATATCACATTACAATACTTCTTTCAGTATTACACCCACCACAACATTATTACACTTATTAACACTATCACATTACAGTCACACTACAATATAATCACACACGGAAAGACCATGATTAATAACATGGTGAATCATTTTTCTAGAACAATAGTTCTTTGTATTTTAATTTGAGCTACTCCACCGCTACACATGTGAACCCTTTTTGCTTCCCCGCCCATTCTGGCAAATAACAAATCATAGGTGACATCTTGCATGCATGAATTAGAACTGATTGTTGATTAAACAATTGTGCAAATAGGTGTTGTTGTTAGAGTACATGCAGAAGTATGTCATGAATTTCATGTTTTGTTTAGTGTTAGATTATTCTTCAAAATGGAATTTCTTATTTTGGCCTGCGTTATAACGGTTTTGAAAACGTGAATTGAAAACATGATGTAGAATCAAATCAATCAATCAAATGTATTTATAAAGCCCTTTTTACATCAGCAGTTGTCACAAAATGCTTTTACAAAACACCCGGCCTTAAACCCCAAGGAGCAGACAACAGTACTGTTGAATTTTAGTGGCTAGAAAAAACTCACTAAGAAGGCAGATATTTAGGAAGAAACCTAGATAGGAACCAGGCTCAGAGGAGAGGTATAGCTGGGGGTATGGACACGTGCCAAGGAATCTGCCAAGGGCCCCCATTGAAATAGCTGGGGGCATGGATTTTCAGTTGAATAGCTGGGTAAACATGGATGTGTGAATCACAATACATTCCAGTAAATAATGACATGTTATCCAGTAAATTGCATGTTATCCAGTAAATAATGACATGAAATCCAGTATATAATGACATGTTATTATTTCTGTACAGACATTGATCTAGCCATTTCAGATGTGCAGGCACACTCACCAAACCACTCATGTTGCCCGCCACTAATTTGATATTTCAATTGATATAAAAAGCCTACATCATATCAAAATTATCAGTGGATTAAGTTACTTTCCTCTCATATTGGAAATTATGAGTAACTCCAATAAGGGGGAGCGAAATCTATGCAGTCATTTTTCATAAATAATTTGACATTTGAAGTTCTGAAAATGAATTCAAAGGGTGATGCTTTTACAACCAAATATTTATACAATTTCCCAGCAGTCAAATTCTGCACCTTATTTTGACCCATTATTGCAGACAAACTGAACTTTCAAAATACATTCACAATGTATCATAAAGGAGTGTATCACAATGCATCTTCCTAAAATTCAACCTTCTTAGGGAGTTTTTCCTAGCCACTGAAATTCAACACTACTATTGTTTGCTCCTTGGGGTTTAAGGCCGGGTGTCTCTGTAAAGCACTTTGTGACAACTGCTGTTGTAAAAAGGGCTTTATAAATAAATGTGATTGATTGAGGAGTGTGTGTGTGTGTGTCCATTCGAGGTTGTGGAATGTGTGTGTGTGCGCGGTCGGCTGAGGACTGTGTGTGTGTGGTATGTGGTAGAATATGGATGTGAGGTTATGGAGTTGTGTGTGTATGAGTGGGAGATTTTGGACTGTGTGGTGTACAGTGTGTGTGTGTGTGTGTTCGTGAAAGAGGGTGGTTGTAGAGTGTCTGTGCATGTGAGTGTGCGTATGTGTGTGGGATCCCTCAGTATTAGCCATATTGAGCCATATACACCATGCAATATTCTCAATGAGTTCTGGAATCCACTGTAAATAAACTCAGTGGGTTGTTGACTCTACTGTAAATCATCTCAGTTGGTTCTGGAATCTATTGTAAATTAACTCAGTGGGTTCTGGAATCTATTGTAAATTAACTCAGTGGGTTCTGGACTCTTTTGTAAATCAACTCAGTGGGTTCTGGACGCTCCTCTAAATCAGCTCAGTGGGTTCTGGACTCAAAGGTAAAAGAACATAGTGGGTTCTGGACTCCACTGTAAAACAACTTAGTGGGTTCTATAGTTTAAAACAGCTCAGTGGGAACTCAAGAGTTTTGCGGGGCATCTGACCAGAACATTTAGCTTGTGAAACATATGTATATCTTTCCCCTTTTCTTGCTTCCTATTCAACTATGTATTCAGAAGATGGAGGCGCAGGTATACAAGGCTGCATTTATCAAGCACCAAAGGATGCAGATGGAGCAGTGGAAGGGAAGGGAAGGGCATTCCTGTCTAAATTGCATCCTTTTTTTTGTGCAGTGCACTATTTTTGATCTGGACCCATCTGGCTCTGATGTAAAGTAGTGAAGTGATGTTATAAAGCAAACAGGGCGTCTGTTGGAACACATCCACCAAGATTAATTTCCAAATCCATTTGACTTCAGACTCCAACAGGACCATCAAGGGACAGATACATCATTATGAATATTAATTGTTAATAATTATCTATTTCTTCAGCGCAACTCCTTGTTTCAGGACCCAGGAGAAGGAATGGAAACAGCCAGAAGGGGGGAAGAGTGAGCCCAAGACAGACAGACAGACAGACTGTATATATTCATAGACAGAGATCAAGGGAACGAGAGAGAGAACCAGAGTTTGAGAGCTGGGGGAGAAATTCTGAAACAGTATCAAGAAAAACAATAGTTCCAGATGACAAATGTTCAACTTTAAAAAATGTATTAAGAAGTTCTTTGATATTTTATTATTTTAAGGACAGGGAAGTGTGAAGGAGAATCTAGCGAGACAGGTACACATAGGTAGAAAGGAAGTGGACTTACAGTTGGCCAAGACGGGGCTCAAAACCCCTGTTGCCAGTACGGGCTGGTCCGGAGTTAGGAGCTGAAACTACTACCCCAGACCAATATAATGATCCTAATAATAATAAATTATAGCAATGACATTAACATTAAATAGTACAGAATTAATAATAATATATATTGGTAATAATAATTACCTGAACTTTCAAAATACATTCAGTGTATCATAATGGAGTGCATGTGTGTGTTTGATAGTTAGCTGTGGCAGACATGACATACACTAGACCACTGTAACAGATGAACCATCTGAACAGGTTCATGGATTTTAAGTAATTCCACACCTTGCTCATTAAAATCACTGTTTAAACATCCCCACATATTTACAAATAGAAACAATATACCCAACCTTTTACAAATAGAAATAATATGTCACACCAACCTTCCACCCATTTACAAACAGAAAAAATATCCCCCACCCATTTACAAATGTAAACAATATCTCCCACCCATTTACAAATAGAAACAAATATCTCCCACCCATTTACAAATAGAAACAAATATCTCCCACCCATTTACAAATAGAAACACATATCTCCCACCCATTTACAAATAGACAATACCTCAAACCCAATTATAAATAGAAACACTATCTCACACCCATGTATAAATAGAAACAATATATCACAGCCATTTCAAACAGAAACAACATCTTCCACCCAAGAAAGACTTGGTAAACATGGGGAAACTATAAAACAACAAAATGGCCATAGTAAAATGATTTAACCATTTACGTTACATGACAGAAAAAAAGCTCAGCCAATTGTCAAACCAGAAAAACTGATCCCACAGACCAGGATGGGCATGTAACATATCCACACTTGTAAATAATATAACATGCTATAAAATAAATGTATTATCAATATTATTACTTGGCTCTATATTCCAGCACTATGGAAATGTTATATTTAAATTGATACAATGACAATAGATCAGGTCCACACTATCTGCTTTAATTTGATAGTGTTGTAATCCATATTGAAATAACATTTTTTTACCCATTTTAGGGTGCCTAAAGTATTTTGACAATTTACATATTAGACAGGTGTGTTTGTCTGCATGGTTAATGTGTTTACAAAAGACCTGTCAATGTTTAATCTTGATTACATGCTTTGCATTTTGATTCTGTTACTGCTGTCCAAAGAAGTGTCAAGTCAAGCCATGAGACAGAAAATCTGAATAAATCAGAGAGCCCAAATATTACTCTTGCTATAATAAATGTTTTGATTTGTTACGAAAAAGAAAGAAAACATCACTGATGAGATCAACAATTATAAATGCCTGGTAGACCTGGAAAAACCTCTACAGTCATTGACCAATGAATATTCAAGATGCCTGGTAATTTCTGCAACAGAGGTTATCCGTGATTGGACAATATAAAGAGGTACAGGTCGTTTAAGAACAACTTTCATTATATTATTTTATATTTATTGACTTCAGTAGAGTGTTGTTGGCATCAGCAAAGGACATCCTCAAACCCCCAACCTAGGACTCATATTAATGTTTGGACTGCTAATGGGGGCCTGTCCTGACAAGGCCATTTTCTTGAGGCTGGCAGTTTTTTTCTTATGACCCTTCAATAATGCAGACCTTTCATGACCAAAACTCAAAATGGTAGTAAATAGATAAAAAAATATATTTTTATTAATAAAACAACATTTTTGTTGGTCTACAGGTCTTGCATAATTGACCTCTGAGGATGGATTAGGTGCATCTGCCCATGCACTAATAATGACAAAACAGTTTGTGATAGAGAGACTCAGTTCTTTGCTGTTTTCCCGAGATTACACTGAAAACACACATATGCATTGTGTTTATGTGGCACATTTCCTGGTTGTCGTCATCCATCCAATTCAACCTATGGCGCACCTGACCAATGAAAGGGTTGCTGATTATTGAAATTCAACAAATGGAAGGTTGCTAGGCTGAGTATTTTATTCGACCCAATCAGGAAAAGGTAACTCTTATGTATTCTAGCAAATCGAAAAAACTATGTGGGTATGTTCATTTGGGTTGGCACGACCTGGATAAGTGAGTGTTCAGAACACAGAGGAGGAATGCTAGCATCATGCTAACAACATGCTAACAGTACACTATAACGGAGTGCACAGACAGAGAAAGGATAGCCTTGTGAGTGTTTTCAACAGCTTTATAAGTATTATTAGTAGTAGTATAAAATGGTAAAATGTAAAAACACTTTTACCCACTGTAGACAGTCGTTTTCAGTTTGCACGCGATGGATAGCTGAGGGCCCAGAACACAAAGGAGGAATGCTAACAACATGCTAACGGTGCACAATAATGAAGGCCTGGTAAGGACTGGTAAGTAACATCAAATAACCTATTCATCATGAAATAATCTAACACAAATGTGATCATTATAGATATTTTCTGCTTTACATATTTGGAATGGGAGAACTGTTCCATATGGCTGTGTGTGGTCTGAATTCAATCATAAATAGAAAAATAATAATCGGTGTCATAAAGATAAAGGTGAATTATTTCATTGTTTTGTTCACATTTATTGTGAAACAATGCATATTTTGTGTAAGAAAAAGGGTTTGCAAAGAACATTTGTAATGGAAGAAATGTTTTCATATGGTTGTGTTGTGGTCAGAATTCAATGATATATAAGAAATCTGATTTCGCTTTTAAAATTATTTACTTTATTTTGCATTTTTCACTGAAATACTACCTTATAAGTACATTAGCATGCATGCTTATATTAGCTTGCTTATATTATGCTTATATTAGCTGAGGTTAGAATAATTTGATGCCAAATACAAGATGATCCATGTACATTACATATTGTTTATAAGCCCAAATGTAAAAGTTGTGAAAACCAAAACATTTAAGCTTAGTCCCCAGAGTTGATACTTGGATGTGTCTGCACCTCTACTGGATCCCAAAACAATTGTGTCCACTATTCCAGTATTTTGGACTGATGATAAGCTGTACTTTAGGTATATAGAAGTGGTTTTCAATCATGCATCCTGCCTCTCCTCAAAAAACAGGATAGTTATGGTTCTCTCTTCACAGTATTTGACTACAGTCCAATGATCTATTTGCATTCTGTATCAGCCTGTCATGAAACATCTAGGCCCAGTCAATCATTTCGACTTGCTTTTTCCTGAAGCAAATTATGGCACACATCATTGCCCATTGTGCTGTTCTATTGGTTATGGAGTACTTGACAACCAAAAAGGTGGTTATTTTGTATATGAGTCAAGTCTGAAGAAGCTCCTCTTCTCCCTCACCCACCTTTTCCATTTGGATTGACTGGCAGTATATCGTGTCCCTGATGTGGATTGGCTGGCAGTAGTCTGGGTCTCTGAAATGGATTGTCTGGCAGTAGACTGGGACCCTGATGTGGATTGTCTGGCAGTAGACTGGGACCCTGATGTGGATTGGTTGGCAGTAGACTGGGTCCCATGGTTCTCCCCTGATGTGCAAAAGACCATATTTTGCTATTGGGCCCCTTATTTGTGAAATGACCATCACTATTATTCTAACTGGTCCCAATGGTTTACTCTAGGGAGGCAGGTAGAATTTGACATTTCTAGAGATTTTGTTTCATGTTTTAAGATGCTATTAGGATCCACAGTTGCTAAAGTCATCTAAATAGGTAACTAGTCTCACTAAATCATTCATTGTACCATACAGTGTGTTACAACTGTCAGACATTGTAAAGGTGCAGCAACCAATCACAGGAGAGAGGAACTGCGGAGAGAAAGAGGAATGAAGTCCCTATGAAAAGTTAAAACAGCAGAGATGAATCCTGCTTGTCTCCTACTATATCCGTCTGTGAGACGATAGTCTAAAAGGAAGAGGGGACAGGAAGGAGTGATGAGTCACTAATTGAATTTCCTGATTGATCCAGCAGCATTGTGCTCTCTGTGGGCAAGGAGGGATTGACAGAGGAGAGAATGGAGATAACAAGGGAAGAACAAAAGACAGGTGGAGGAGGAGGTGGGTGGGTGGGAGGAGGGGTCAAGGTTTCAGACTGATAACACTGGTGGCTAATTACTGTGTTCAGTGTATTATTCTAATTAGAGTTCAGATTAAAAAAGAAAAGGTATAAAAGGAAGGTCAGATAGATAAAGAAAGTCTCTTGCTGTGTACCATGGGTCCCTTACAGTCCAACCCTGCGCCACACTGTCATACGCCAAGTGAATTCTCCAAAGGCATTCTCTTCAGTGTAAGAACAACAGTGTGAAGAATTAATTAAATCACAATTGTGAAACACTGGCATCCCTGCTGCTGTCTGATCTCATATGAACCATGTACATTACTGAACCTGGCTACTGTCAGCCTTGAAGCCAGTTAGTTTCACTGACAAAATAACTCGCCGGGTAATGTTAACTAGAAAATAGCTAGCCAGCTAGTTTTACCTACAAAATAGCTAGCCAGCTAGTTTTACCTACAAAATAGCTAGCCAGCTAGTTTTACCTACAAAATAGCTAGCTACAACTGTTTTACCTACAAAATAGCTAGCTACAACTGTTTTACCTACAAAATAGCTAGCTACAACTGTTTTCCCTACAACTGTTGTTGTGCCAGATACTGTAGATGGCCAATGTTAGCTGATAGTAACTGATAGTTACTGACATTTAGGAAAGTTTTTTTTCTGAAAGCGCATTTGCCCAGATAAAAACATTGGAAATGTTTTATAATGCAATTTCAGTTAATTTTACATGGAAGAAAATGTGTATAATCATTGCACTATTCCATAAATAACCATGACGTCAGACTACACTGACAAACAAAGATGTATGTTTTCCATTGTGATTCTTAAATATGTTGTATTAACTGCATGCCTTGTGTCGACTGTCGATTGCCTAGCAGTAGAAAAAAACATTAGATTCCTACTCCCAAGTCCAGTTTTATGTTGGCTAAAAAGTAAGTGGAAACTAGACCCTGTTAACTGTGCAATTTTTGCGATATCCAAACCAATTGCCAGCTAAAGGCTATCTGGTACTGAGAACATTATTCTCAGTATTGTACTGAACCAATACCAAATATTCAAACAGAGTATGAGCGGATTGTGATGACATCCCCAAACTCTTATTCATAACCAAAAAACTAACAAAAATTGGGCACAGAGGCCATACGAGATTTGTCAGTAAGATATAAACATGTCTCAGTCTCATTATTGTCTAAAAGTGTTAAATATTTGTAAAATAAAAGTTATATTTGGGAAAAGCAGCAACACAAGTATGCAGATTTAAAGTACACTAGCTAGGATTTGTTCAGTAACATATTTATTACAGCATTTTGAAATTACTCACCGGTCAGAAAGCGGTTCCACACCAATGCCCGATAGAGAATGAGGTTCCGAATAATAATATGAAAAATATAATTATCCTAGACCGGAGGCCTCCGTGCTTCCCTCCGCATTGTTTACAATCACAACATTTACGATGTTTTACGATGTAAATTGCGTCTCCCAGGGCATCTTCGCGATCTCCTGTTGAAGTTGTCAAAAACTTTCTGTGCATTGTGCTCCAATGTCCAAGAGTTCTTTTCGGCTGTATGTCAGGCTGTACTCAATAAGAAAACTAAGAACTATTAATTAAATTACTGCTAATTTACAAAAACTGTGTGGACGCTGGGCCTCAAAGTACAAATGCCGCCATCTTGGTCTGAGATGTGATTGTATAAGCTACGTACCGTCATGTGAGCATCAGCCTTGGAGGTAGAATAAGTACAGCAGAGAAATATCCTTCCTTTTAGGCATAAGCAATAAGCCCCGCACAAGGTTAGGTGTAGTGTTGTTCATGGATGAAAAAACTGGGGGTGAAGGAATTCAATATATGGGTCCAATGCCAGGCTTGGTGGAAACAGGGTCTGGAGAGGGTTGCACACTTTGGTCTCAGCTGTATAATTTGGCGTTCTGTCTCTCCCAACCCGATTAGCCTATCCTGTCAAATCCTGGGCCACATAGTGTCCCGCACATACTGAAATAATGAACAACTCATTCTGAGACACTAATAAATATTGGAATTTCATAATTTACCAATTACATGACACCCCCCTGCTTGGATATTAAAATTATTAAATTCTCTGCCGGATAAAAATAAAAGCATGACCCTCCCCTATTTGTAACAATTACATAAATTGCAAACCGTCGCACAGTATGAACCGTGATACCATTAGTACACACAGTAACCAACATATTTAACATATTTACAGTAGACTAAAAGCCACTTCCAGTAGGTACAAGACACACAGCTCTCTGTAACGTAACACTCTTAACGTCTTTAATTGCTATAGATACCATACAAACAATCATCCACTCACTCTTAATGTCTTTGGTTGCTATAGATACCATACAAACAATCATCCACTCACTCTTAATGTCTTTGGTTGCTATAGATACCATACAAACAATCGTCCACTCACTCTTAACGTCTTTAGTTGCTATAGATACCATACAAACAGTCATCCACTCAGTGTATGACATTGGCTTGACCACATTGTATGCATTTGCACATTTCCAGCCACAGTACAAGACAATGACATAAACACAGTGGTGTCTGCATGACAGATATTCAAGGTCACCTGTCCAGCCTGTTGATTGGCCAGAAGGTTGCAACTCAAGGTGTCATTTTCAGTGTAACTGACTATACTTCTCTATGGAAGGAGGGGAGAAAAGTAAATGGGCTATAATTCAACCTCATTCGACATAGCCTATCATCTCAGCTGCTGAGATTCAGGCAGGATGTCCTTTTCAGTTCAATACTTTTATTCATGTTTTCCTCCAGCCTGCTGATGTCCTCCTCTGTACTCACTGAAACACAATCCGACTTGGCTGCCAAGATGCTCCGGGCTGAGGTCACCTTTAGTCTTTCTCACAAGAAAGAAAGAACATGTTATTTATACATTGTTTTTAATAATGTCAAAATATCTCACATGATTCCATCAGTCATCGTGTATGTCTGGATGAATAAACAATCATCTCAGAGGATTATTCAGGGCAACATTTGAAGGCTCATTAAAAGTTTTCTTAGTTTAAAAAAATACTTGTGATCATTATATCTTTGACAGGCATCTTTCACTTCTGTAATGAAAAATGACATGTTGCCATTTGCTTTGTGATTAAAAATGCAGAGCTAACACTGATCCACAATGGAGACAGTATCATCTTCAGTCATATGTTTAGAAGATTATAATGTCTGTATCTAAATGTATATAATCTATCTGTACCTCAGACGCTTACCTCAAAGACAAATAATAAAGCTCATTGACACACACACTCACACACATTCTTCACAACCACATGTGCAGTCAGGATTCATCCTCATAATATTGGAAAGAAGAGAGCGAGGAATCAGAAACATTCTTCCTGACCTTGTGCCTTCTTTCTAATCTTTTCTGTGTAAATTACAGTCTCATACTTCCTGGATATATTGTAATTAGTCATATGTATTCTAACAGGGCACTAAGATATAGGTCCAGCCTAATCTCTCATTTATATGCAAAGTAGTACAGTTAAACAGCTTAAGCTTTCTTCAGTTTTAATGCTCTCTCTCCTAATCAACTAATTTTTTTCTATCCCCTTTTTTTCTAATTCTCGGTTTTGTTTGCCTTTAAAAATTTTCTCGGTCAAGAAGTAGAGGAATAGTGGAGTGGCCCATTTCCAGTTTTAAAAGGTTGTATATCGACAGGGAAGTGCGAGAAGCCTCTTTAATTGCTAGAATGAAACATGTATGAAAAATGTGAAACGTCATGATAGAATGTGTCCTCAGCCTGCTGGCAACACAGACTCCCGTCATAGCAGGTAGCTATAGTAACTACGGTGTTTCACCTCTGTTTGACAGGAGACAGAGTGCCTCTCCAGCGACCAACAGACCAGCACAGCCATCCATCCGTATCCTGCAGGAAAAAAGGGCAGAAAAAGTATACCTGCATTCATAAATAACTCGGGAGAAAGCCTTCAACCATTTGAAATTAAGCTCCAAACAAGTTAATTTACTCCCAGACGTGTTCAATTGATTTTTGCCCCTCAACTTCAAAGAGGGTGTAGTGAGCTTGTGTGGGGTGTGATCTGGCTGGAGGGAGGAGGGAGCTATCTCTGTGTCCCTGATCACACACACAGGGAGACACACAGACGAAAAGACATGCACTCAAACACACACACACACACACACACATACAAGCTCTTCCATCTACCAACTTGCTAGAGGCAAGCTAACTTTGCTATGCCATTCTTGCTAACCCTACAACTACAATTTGTATTCATAGAAACGCGATTGATTTATTATACTTTACAATTACTAACTTCAGGCTCTATTTATTAAACTGTATGATGACTAACTTCAGGGACTTACTGTGGAATAATTACATTTCAGCAATTTTATGATTTCCCTCAACCACAGTATTGACAAGTAAATTTGATAGTTTCTAAGTCCTTTCGTGTTAATTTAACAGCCTGGTCAATCTGGGAGGTAATGTTTGAAAATGGTCATTTCCTGAACATATCCACACTGTTTTAGCTGCTTTCTTCAAAATATTTGACTCATTTTGTAACAGCCTTTGTTAATTCTCGTTAAGTTCAATCAGCTCAACATAAATAAGGAAACGCATGCAAGAATAGAAGAGATTAGGAGAGGAGACGGGAGGACTTACAGGTGTCAGAGTTCAGGCATGTTGGGGCCTCTTTGGGACCTGTAGTTGGAGTTCCTGTTTAATAATTGGACTCATCCATTGGCTGTCCTTCAGTTTGTTTAATAATTGGACTCATCCATTGGCTGTCCTTCAGCTTACTTCCCTGAACACTGCTTTACCTTGCCCTTTCCATACAGCCTTTCCAGTGACCACCAACTGAAGCTGAAAGTCACACAGTTATGTTAAAAGAGGTTGCAGCTTGCGCTAGCGTATTATTTTCCTGCATTTCAACATATTTCTGAGTGTTTGGGGGCTCCCGGCAGCCTGGTTGTGATGTAGTCTGAGAGGGGGGATAAATTGGATGTTTGTTACTGAAGTGGTCATGCTGTGTCCTTGACATGACAGAACCCCCCACAGGAGCTTTGGTTTGATGGTTTCGCGTGTGTGTGTGTATGTGTGTGTGTGTGTGTGTGTATGTGCATGTTGAAGCTTGTACCTGTTCTTTTTCTTCGGTGCTGTCGGACAGGTTCTGCCAAGGAGGAAGGTCACAACTCCCATCCCGTTCGTTTGTCACTTCCACCTCCCAACTCCCTGTCCAAATTATTCTCCATAACAGCATCATCCCCCTCAACCCTCCCTGTCTCCATAACAGCATCATCCCCCTCAAACCTTCCATCTCCGGCCTGGAGAGAGCCCCGGGAACTCGCTTTTGAAAGCAGAAATTGAAGGATGGACATTCATGTGGGCAAAATCTTTTTTTACTATTATCTCTCTGTGTGTCCAATTCATTGCAGAAGTTGAATCAGGTTGGATTGCAAAGCAAACAACAAGTGGCTTTTCAAAATGTTCTGTAATATTATGATTTAAATAGAATTGACCAAAACTGCCACTGTTTTTCCGGTTTTTAACAGTCATTCAGACAGTGTTACATCCTGGTTAAAATATAAAGGCACAGTGTTACATCCTGGTTAAAATATAAAGGCACAGTGTTACAGCCTGGTTAAAATATAAAGGTAATGCACCCTCGTTAGTGGAAACTACATTCACAGTAAATGCTGCATCTGTCAAGTTAATCAGAAATGACCTCTATATTTATATTATGCAATCTGTAACGCTTCAGAGTTCAGCTCAATTGAATGGAGCCCTTGGCTTCTGCAAAAGGTGAATCGGTTCAAGAGAGTGGAACTTTAAATACAAGTTGCAGAAAAC